>NC_133868.1:2602788-2750288 GCF_044706935.1 Curcuma longa | reverse complement strand
AATCTTATTTTATCGTCATTATACTGGCAGCTACAGCTACAACCTATATTTAATGAGAAACTCAATTAGCGAATAGGTTATTGTGGGTTAGATTTAAAAGATTCCTCCAAAATTGGATTAGAGAAGGGCAAAAAGTGACCTCATCAGATATTGACAGGAAAATGCAATCGTTAGAACGATAAGTCATTCATAGACAAATATCTTAATTGTGATTAGGGACCTATTGTTATAAATTGTGCTTCTTAACATTATATACTAATTTCTTTTCATTATATTGATTAATGCTTAAAGTATACAGTTAAAAACAAGACCAAACTATTTATCCTATAGTTAAAGAAATACCTCATAAGTTAATGTACCGCCACTTGAATCAGGCTGGCGAAGTGTAACATTTGAGATAATACCATTGGCAGATAAAATACAAATAGCTTGAGGGCCTTGTTGTGAAAAAGATATTATCTTCATGGTAACATCCTGCGGAAGAAAAAAGAGGATAAATATAAATCTGTTGAATGACATAATAAAGAATATACAGGACAAGAGAAAGTTGTAGATCTTGTAACCACTTAAAAAAGTAAGCCCTGACCTTGGCTATTTTCTACTTTCTTCTTTATTCAATAAAAGAACGAAGATGCAATTTTTTTTCTTTTTCTTTCTTTTTTGAATCATCTGCTAAGTGTCAAAATTTGGGTAACTCTAACCTAAATGGAATAGACAATAGAAGTTTATTCCTACTAATGGTTAATACAAGCCCACTGAAATGCAAGCACAGCAACTCTATCAGTATGACTTGTTAGCTTTAGACAGTGGTTTAGGTTAGAATCTAGGAAAATAGCTAGCAGATGACAGTGGTTAGAGCATAATACTAAAGAGAATTAACATCGCCAAATGTAAATTTGAAGGCATGCAGCTCAGCATTCAGCTCGAGTGTCTTAATTTTTTTCCTACGATACAGTAAAAAATTTTGTAAGTATTTTGAATGCAAGCACAGCAACTCTATCAGTATGACTTGTTAGCTTTAGACAGTGGTTTAGGTTAGAATCTAGGAAAATAGCTAGCAGATGACAGTGGTTAGAGCATAATACTAAAGAGAATTAACATCGCCAAATGTAAATTTGAAGGCATGCAGCTCAGCATTCAGCTCGAGTGTCTTAATTTTTTATTTGTCCTCTTTCCAACCACCTAACACTCTGTTTTATATGTATGAGGGAGTTGACAACAATTTCTTAAATTTTTTGTTTTAGTCTACTTGGTCCATGACAATCACACAGCTTTGTTATATTAGCTAATTGTTATCTTATTAAACAGAATAACATTTACAGTTTGAAACTATGTTAATTTTCAGAAATATTTGTTTCTCTGTTATTCTCCTCTCAAATAACTTTTTCCCTAAATTGCAGGATATGACTCATCAATTTGACTCCTGTATCAATCTTATAAAATGGTACTAAAATGTTCCTCAATTCCTCAAGCATCTTTTTAGTTTTCAATTTAGAAAATCAACATGAAGAAACATTTTGTTAGATCCCCAAATAACCCTTAACACATGTCCTTAAATTCTAATAACACAAAAGAAGCAACCACCATGCTAAAAGTTTGAAATTATAGAAATTTAAGGATGTCCATGCTTCACTGAAAATTTCATTTTTTTTTTTTCCTTTCTTAAAAAGGAAAATGAAAAGAATTTTTCTTAAAAATAATTGTCATCATCTTTTTACATCTCTATACGCTAAAATTTATTTGATATATAGATCGGATGCTTGATCAAACCAAAGTTCACACCGTTGTGACCAGCTCAGCAAGAATGAAGAAGTTGCCAAGATAAAAAGTACCCAATGACAATATTTAAGATTAATCATTCAATAATGCTAGGTGTTTGCATTTTAAGTGAAGGATCTTTATCATTATCAATGTTATCACCAAAGTTGAAATGATCAAGGGAAATATGCCTAGAGACCCTTATTAATTACAGTTGTCACACTGCTGATTGTAATTAAATAGAAACACAGGTCAAGTTTAGTGCAAAAACATTCCATCTGAATTCTGATTTTTTGGGAGGAAACTGACCTGAATGGATTCTGAATGAATTACAAGTTTGAGTTTTCCTAAAGTTCATGCTGAGGATTAAGTCCTTTAAACTTGATCAAAACAGGCCCTAGTACTCATTCTTAGTTCCTATAATGCCCCTGATTACCGGGGCAAATCAGTTTACGATTATATTATCCATTCAAAGTGAACTCTTTTGAACATAAGTATCCAGGTTCCACTTATAAGTTCATGATGGTCAAAATTGATTTGAAGGCACAATCTGATTATGAATGGGCACAAATTGTTTTGAATTTTGACCATTATGAATATCTAATCTCCTAAGTAGATCTTTTCTAAGATTATAATACCAAGCTAGCATGTGTTAGAATATTATAAAAAATTATTTTTGACGAAACCAAAGGTAGTTCACTTATATCGTGCCATTTTTTACTTACAAGCTAATTTGCTAATTAACTTAGAGCACCAAAATGAAGAACTTTGACCCATTTGAGCTTCTAAACACTCTCTCTAAGTAGAATATGACTACTTTCTTACATTGAAAAGAGTTTATTTTGATCAAAAATTCTATGACAAGTCGATTCATAAATTAGTTTGTGTCCCAATCTAAAATGAAATTTTTTAGACAGAGATAGAGGCAGGGGGTGCGGTGGGGGCCGCAACCCCCCTCAATTTTTTAATATCAATTTTAAATAATTTTTCTCCTTCAAATAAATTTTAAAAAAAATAAGAATAAAAAATAATTACAAAAGGGTGAGATTGTGAGAAAATGTCCGAACTCCAAAGTCCAATGGATTTAAGTGGTGATTGAAGAACAAAGAGAAGTCGGAAATCCTAAATCAAATTTCTCATCTCTATTTCTCAAATTCTTGGAGTTGCAATTTCAAAGTATGATGGATAGAAGCGGCAATTGAAGAATAAAAAGAAGTCGAAAACCCCAAATCAAATTTTCCATATCTATTTCTCAAATTCTTGGAGTTGAAATTCAATACAGCCTTCCATCTTGGATTCTTCATAAGCTTAGTAAGTTTTCATGTTTTATCCATGCAATTATTTATCATATATGTGATATTTTCTACACCAATTAATTACTTACCAATATTTTTCATATAGGTTCATTATGAGTAAGAAAAAAATTGATTCCTACTTCAAGAAAAGATGTTTGGAAGATAGTTCTTCTAATATTGTTCGTGACAATATTCAATCCGAGGTTCTCAATCTTTTCAAAGATAAAGCTCCAACTATAAACCTTCTCCAACAAAGTTTTGAAAGATTAATAAAGATGATGATATTGCTATTGAACGGGATCCTAGTTTACGCAAATCCATATGGCGTTATCCGCTTGAGAAAAGAGATGAAATTAGGTGTGCTTATTTGATTGTCAGTCCTTACCAAGTAATCCTAGATAAGTCTCCTAAATCTGTTGACAAAAATCAAAGGAAGTTTCTACCTACTTGATATAAGTTATTTTTTTGATTGGTTGGAATATTCTTCGACAAAAAATGCCGCCTTTTACCTTCCATGTTTTCTTTTTGATAAGTCAAACACACACACATTTTGAATCGAATGCATTTATTATTGATGGATTTCAATCTTGGAAAAAAAATGAATGGTGGTAAAAATTGCTCATTTTTTATTCATGAAGGGATTGGTCCTAATTCTTCACACCAAAAGGTTGTGAAAAGTTCTCACGATTTGATGAACTCATTGCAACATATTGATACGATTATGGATAAACAATTTTTAGAGTTAGTTGTAAAAAATTGTTTATGACTTAAAGTTTCAATTGATGCTGCAAAGTTATGTGCATTCTAAGGTTTAACTTTTAGAGCTCGCAATGAATCTCGGGACTCACATAATCGTGGCAATTTTATAGAAATCATAAAACATATAGCTTCTTATAACGATGATGTGAGATCTATTGTTTTGGAAAATGCACCTCAAAATGCTTCTCATACTTCTCAAATTCATAAGGAGATTTTATCACTCTATGTGAGTAGAATTCAAAGGTTCATCACAGAAGAAATTGATAATTTCAAGTATTATCTTATCGTGGATGAATCTCAGATGAGTCAAAAAGGGAGCAAATGGCTATTGTTTTAAGATTTGTTGATAAAAAAGACTTTATTAGAGAAAGATTCTTTGACATTGTCCATGTGAAAGATACAAAATCATCTACTTTGAAAAAGAAAATTTGTGGTATTCTATCTCACAATAATATTCTTGTACAAAATATTCGAGGATAAGGTTATGATGGTGCTAATACTATGCGAGGAGAATGTAATGGTTTGTAATGAATGTCCATATGCATATTATTGAATGCCATAATCAATTGCATGTTACTCAAATTAAGGTATGCATGTAATGGTTTGTAAGTTCTCTTTTTGAATGAATGCCCATTGCATATTATAGTGAATTTAGTGGATTCTTCTACTAAACGCCATAATCAATTGCGAATTGTTCATGTTACTCAAATTGCAGAATTGATATCTACTAAGGAGCTTGAATCTGGAAGAGGAAAAAAATCAAATTAGGGCTTTACAACATTTAGAAGATACACGATGGGGCTCTTACTTGAGGGCACATCGTAATTTGCTTGTTTTGTTTGATCTCGTTCAACTTGTTTTAAGTGATATCATCAATGACAAATATAGTTTATCTAATAGAGCAACAACTAATGGAGCTTATGATGTAATGCTATCATTCTACAATATAAGTCTCAAGATATTATAAATATTATGAATGTAGTTGATAATATAAAAGAACTTATTCAGAAATTTAGAGAGAATAGATAGGATCAATTATTTGACAAGGTGAAAAGTGTTTTGTGATAAACATATAATCTCCTCGTCAATCAAGTAGAGGGCGACTGAGTAAAGGAAATGTTACTTTAAAGCATCTTTATCGAATTGATATATTTACTAGCACCATAAATTCAATATTACAAGAGATGAATTATTGATTTGATGAAAATATAATAGAATTGCTCTGGCTCAACTCAACTTTGGATCCAATAGATGGATACAAATCATTCAATATCACTTACATTTGCAAACTTGTTGAAAAATTTTATCCTAATGATTTTACAAGTCAAGAAAAGTTGCATATAAAGTTCAGTTGCAGCTTTTTATGATCGACATTAGGTGCAATCAATATTTTCAAAATGTGTCAATACTTTCAAAATTGTGTCAATTATTGTTGAAGACAAGAAAGAAAGAGAATTATTATCTTGTGGATCAATTGATCAGACTTATTTTGACTCTTCTAGTTTCTACTACAACCACGGAACATGCATTTTTCATCTATAAAAATTGTCAAGACGTGATTACGGAATAAGATGGAAGAAATTTTTTTGACTAGTTCATTGCTGATTTACATTGAAAAAGAAATTGCTCAAACTTTCAATGTTGAATCAATATTGATGAATTTGAAATTATGAAAAAACATCGAGTGCGACTTAAAATGGATAAACATAATAAATAAATTGATAAATAATGATTTTTATATCTATTTTTGTACCTTACTAATTATATTATAATGATTAAAGTATTATCTTTTTTTAAACATTTTTATAGGTTTTATTGCTATAAAACATGCTATGGATGAAGAATTGAAAATTTTAGAATTATACATGTTGCTCCTATTTTTGTGTAAATTATTTTAAATTATAGCTTTATTTTGGAATTGCACGTGTTGCTCCTATTTTTATGCAAGTTGTTTTAAATTATAGCTTTATTTTAATGATTGTAGTAAGCTAAGAAGTGGTTCTTATCATTATCTTTTTGTTAAAAATTGAAATATGTCTAACTAGAAAGTGTTATTATTTTGTGCATTCGTATCAATTATTATATTTATTTTTTGATAATTAATTATCTAAAAAAAAAGTTCGCCCCCCTTAATATGATTTTCCTAGTTCCGTTCCTGCTTTTTGAGTGTAAGTTGAAATGAGTTTGTCATGACCATTATGAGTTTCTAGGCACTAAAAGAAAAACATTGATGCTTCCTTTTATCCAAGGAGTTATATATATATATAATCACAAGCATATTTGTAAAGCTATTTTAAACTTGGTGACAGGGGCATTCTAGGGAAAAGATAAGAGTTAAGCTATTTTTTAGTTAAAAAAATGAATATGGGTCGAGTTTTGGTCACTCTCATTTAAAAGAGCCACATTTTGGTAAATTCATCCAATTATTATATATGCTAAAAATTTATTATGGGTCTCAAATTGTATAATTCAGACCTATAGGATCGGAGAAGCGCTAGAGAGAGGTGAATAGCGCATTGCTTTTTCTCATTTAAAATCTTGTTTTAATGTTTTCAAAGTACGCAGTGGAATATAGAAATGAAAAAGACAACACAATAGACACATTTATTTGTAGGATCTATAGGACGCGCTAGAGGAGGGGTAAATAGCATATTCGTCGTTCGTTCGTTTTTTCGTTCATTTGTACTATCAAAGCAACTTAGCAACAGAATTAGTAAAATAACAGGGGACTCACGGATTTACTTAGTTTCTAACCCTCAGGATTAGTACGTCCAAGGCCTATATACGGGAGGCGTCCGTCCACTAATGGTCGCCTTTCCGAATCTTGTTCAGAGGCGGAGAAACTCGTCTTACAGTCCAGAAAATAATAAATATAAACACAATTTAAGACTTTTAAGAAAGGAATAAACCAAACACGTAGTAACCGATCCGAAAGTCCTGAGTGTCGCGCACTTCTCCTGGAACTTCCCCGGTTGCACGAGTCTGGCCTCGTTCACGTTCAATAGCACCACAGAATGAAGAGGATTGCGTAGAGAAGTTGTTTTTTTGTGGTGCACGTTCAACCTCCTTATATATAGTCTTCCGAACGCCTGGATCCTTATCTAGGCGCCTGGATAAAATCCGATCCAATCCGATCTCTTCGGACTCTATCCGGGCTGATTCTTCTGGATCCAAGTGCCTGGAACATATAGGGGTGCCTGGAAGTGATTAGGGCGCCTGGAAATTATTAGGACGTTTGGATCCAGTCAACTCGGGTTTGACCTGAGTTGACCCCGAACTTGGTTTAGTTGTTTCTGTGTGTTCCTCTTATGCTTCTTTCATCTTTACTTCCAGCTCCTGGTTCCTGCAAGATAAACATACAAACACGAAAACAACCTAAGTGTATCTGTAGTCTGTCTGACCTACTAGGCTTACCTAAGCCTTACCCTGTATGTTTAACATACTGGTTTACCCGTGTCTAACTCCCTGTTAGGACTAGTCACTTTCATAGGTAGACTTCCCACCTACCAAACATCCAGTTTGGACTTTTCCTTATCTAACCTCCAATTAGGACTAGTCACTTCCCTAGGTAGACTTCTCACCAACCAAACATCCAATTTGGACTTTTCCTTGTCTAACCTTCAGTTAAGACTAGTCACTTCCCTAGGTAAACTTCTCACCCGCCTAACATCTAGTTTAAACTTTTCCTTGCCTAACCTCCAGTTAGGGCTAGTCACTTCCCTAGGTAGACTTCTCACCTGCCAAACATCTAGTTTGGACTTTTCCTGCCTAATCGATCCTCGACCTCCAGGATTTCCTGCTAGACATCTGGTCCACCTGACCTGCTTAGACTTCCACTGCTAGATATTTGGTCCACCCGACCTGCCACCCGACTTGCCTAGACTTCCACTACTAGACATCTGGTCCACCTGACCTGTCTAGACTTCCACTGCTAGATATCTGATCCACCCGACCTGCCTAGACTTCCACTGCTAGACATCTGGTCCACCTGACCTGCCTAGATTTCCACCTGGTGTACTTGATCCAACTAGGACTTCTTTGCCCAATCCTCCAGATAAGACTTCCTCTGCCTAGCCTCTAACTAAGACTTATCCTTGCCTAATCTAACCAACTAGGACTTCTCGCTAATATTCTGGTCAAACTGACCTGACTAGACTTCACTCATATCCAAATATTAGGTCCTGTTTGGATCAACCCTTGTCAAACTGACCAGACCTAGGTGTATTATCAAACATCAAAACTCTAAGGTCAGACCTAGTACTCCTTGCCCAATATTATTTTTACTTAATTCATAACCTGCGGTTGCAACTCCAAAGCCCGCAATCGTTGATTGCTTCGATAAGCAATCCACTGTCAGTCTCTTTCTCGAGACTTTATCTTTTTACAAAAGTCGAGGAATAGTAACACGTTTACTGTTCTTTTGAAGATAAAAGCAAAAAGACGTGTAAAGGAAAAACAATATATCGACAAGGAAAAAGATCCAGAGCTTGAGCGTTATTATCAAAACAACGATACAGCACAGGGTCGGCATTTTTCGAAGCGAGGCGGGACTAGAGGCACTTGAGAATTGATAATATGAAGCTTCTGTCGAGACCTCTTATAGGCCTGGATTAGTCTATCAATTAGCTTGATTAGTATACCAATCGCCTCGATAATCGGATCCAAATCCGATTAATCTGTCTAACGATTCATCCGTCCTCCAACCAGCTTCGGCCATGTCAACTTGTCGATGAAAATCCTCTGCCATGTCAATACCGTAATCCTTATTCTCGATCAGTCCCTTTGCCACGTCAGCGAATCAAACTCTATCTCTTTGCCACATCAGTAGGATAGTCCTTATTCTGTGTCACATCAACAATCCAAGACTCATCCAGTCCATGTCAAATGTCATGTCAGCACACAGGACTTGGCTGATACATTAGCTTTCAGTCTATCGATCTGTTCAATCTATCGATCTAGCCAATTGGTCTACCGATCCTGTAACACAAGGATAAGCACAATAATATGATAAATAAATAAAACTGAGTTTGATGGTAGACTAGTTATCCGATCTTGACTTCGAATTCAAGTGTAGCTGGATCATTACCTAAGGATGTCTCCATAAAGAGGACTCGTCCTTACCCATTCTTCCTTTCGGAAGAACTATTCTACTCCAAGAACTTGGTTAATTTTCTAGTCAAGCAGACAATCATATCATACAACTTATTAATTAACGAAGAATTTACCTCGATATTTGGCTCGTCTAAAACAGAAACGGATCCGTGACTTGACTCAAGACTCAGGTTCGGACTCAGACTTGGACTCGGCCACTTGTTCTCTTATCGTCAGCTCCAGAAAGCTCGCTTGAGCTTGTTCTTCTTCGTCCGATTCTTCTGACGAAGACTCGTCCCACGTTGCTTTGAAGGTCTTCTTTTTTCCTTTGGTATTTAGTCTCTTTCGTGTTTGGACATTCAGCCTTGAAATATCCTTTTTGATTGCATCCGTAGTAGATTGCTTCTACTTTGACTTTGTGTTTCAATTCGGACCCGGTTGCTTGTTCTTTGACTGGATCACCTTCTTGATTTTATGCTTGGTGAATCCTTTCTTCTTTTTGAATAATTTCCGAACTAGGTTAACTAGTTCGAAGGCGATTTCCTCGTCGTCTTTTGAATCCAATTCGTTTTCGGATTCGAGTTCAAGTCGGGACTTAGGCTTTGGCTCTTTGATTTTACCTATAAATAAAGCAATACATTTCTCCACCAGATATGCATTAGTCCATTTGTGATATTTAAATTCAAAAAAGAGTTCAACTAACTTAATTTTTTAAAGATTCCAAAAAACTTTATAAGCATCAACCATAGAAGTCCATAATGTGTTTCTCAAAAATACTTTCAATACGTACCTTATTATGTTCTAGTTCTCAACTTGTTATCCGATAGAGTAGAGTCAATTGAGGAGGTCCTGGATCTGAGCGTGAAGTTGACTTACTGACTCTCCTTGCTGTATTTTAATATTATATAATTTATTTAACAACAAATCACGTTTATAAACTTTAGTATCGGAAGTCCCTTCGTGTAACTCAACTACCATGTCCCATAAATCCTTCATGCTGATGAAGGGACTGACCCGGTTGAGCTCTTCCTTGGTTAGATCGCACTAGAGGATCTGAGTTGCTTTGGCATCGGCTTCTCTCTTTTTCATGGTAGTGTTGCCCCACTTCTCACACGCTAATAGTATTCTTTGCTCGTTGGTTGGTAGTTTGAATCCGATATAGATCACAATCCACATTTCCACCTAAGTCTTCAAGTGGAACTTCATTCGGCCCTTCCAATAGCCAAAATCGTCATCGAAGAATAGCAGCGATCGAACTATACTGTAGCCTTCCTAATTGGTTATTCAGCAAAAATCTTGTACGAAAAAATAAAAATATGTACCAAGATTTGATCTTGGATTAGTAATGCAGAAAAATAAAACGAAAGAAAAAAATGAGAAAAATTAAAATAAAAAATCAATTGCTCAATTAGTGGTTGCATCAATTTAGAACGCCCCCGCTCTGATATCAATTGTAGGATCGAAAAAGCGCTAGAGGGAGTTAATAGCGCATCACTTTTTCTCGTTTAAAATCTTATTTTAACATTTTCAAAGTAAGCAATATATAGAAATGAAAACACAACATAATAGACATATTTATTTTTACTTAGTTCACAGCCTGCGACTGCTACTCTAAGGCCCGCGAACGTTGATCGTTTCGATGGGCAATCCATTATCAATCTCGAGAAAGAGACTTCGTCTTTTTACAAAAGTCGAGGAACAGTAACACATTTACTATTCCTTTGAAGTTAAAGCACAAAGATGAGTAAAGTAAAAAAAACAAATATACCGACAAGGAAAAAGATTCAGAGCTTGAGCACGGTTGTTGGAACAACAATACAGCGTAGTGTCAGCATTTTTCGAAGCAAGGCGGGAGTAGAGGCGCTTCAGAATTGATGATATGAAGCTTCTATTGAGACATTCTTTTATAGGCTTGGATCGGTTTACCGATCAACTTGATCGGTATACTAATCACCTCGATAACTGAATCTAGATCTTTTTGATCAGTCTACCGATCCGTCCGTCCTTCAACCAGTTCATCCATGCCAACTTGTCTATGAAGATCTTCTGCCACGTCAGCACCGCAATCCTTATCCTTGATCAGTCCCTCTGTCATGTCAGCAAGTCAAACTCTATCTCTTCACTATGTTAACAGGATGGTCATTATCCTATGCCACGTTGGCAATTTGAGACTCATCCAGTCCACGTCGGATGTCACGTCAGCACACAAGACTTGGTTGACACATCAGCTTTCGATCTACCCATCTGGCTTATCGGTCTACCGATCCATTCGATTTACCGATTCAATCAATCGGTCTACCGATCCTATAATACAAGGGTTAGCACAATAATATAATAAATAAATAAAACTGAGTTTGATAGTAGACTAACAGTCAGATCTCGACTTTGGAATTCGAATGAACTCCTTAGTCGGATCGTCGCCTAAGGATGTCCCCATAAAGATGACTCGTTCTTACCCGATCTTCCTTTCAGAAGAATCACCCCACTCCAAGAGCTTACCTCAACTTACCGTAGGTCAAACCGTGGTCCTCTAGACCCATTTAGGCTTCCTCTACTTAGCATACAACCACTTGACTCCCAAGACTTTCCAACTTGATCTCTGGTCCTCTTTGACTCATCAAGTCCCTCCTGTCTAATGGTCTTGATCTACTAAGGCTTCTTTATCTAATATTCGATCAACTTGACATACTAGGACTTTCTTAGTTGTGCTCCCTACACACTTGATTAACCTTGTTAGCTTACAAATAAACTTAACTTTAAACATTTGTCAATATCAAAACATAGGTTTGATTATCTGGTATTCGCTGTGCCAACAAAATCATTATCTAATTTCAATAAAAATGTTTATAAACAAATATGGACTTTAGTCATCTCTAGCTATAGCTTGAATTTAATTGAAGTGATGAACTACAACACAATAACTTTATGCATATGCCAAACCGTCAAAAAGTAAAAATTATCATACAGCACATTATTTTTTCAATAATGTTAGAACTGATGGAATGAATTCAAGGATAGACAAAGCAATACCTCACCAGCAGCGATAGTAATTATATGCGGTGTGAAATTTGCACCTGCAGAGCAGGCAACCATCTCCCCTGTGTCACAGTATCAAAACGTTAAGATTTATGAGAGAAGAGAAGATTCTCAAAGACCGAGTCTTTATGAAGTAAATCAAGTAAGAAACGAGACGAAATATAATCAAACATTTTCAGCTACACTTAGGTGGCTAACTGGTCAGTAGATTTTGTTTTCTTAAACTTTTGACTTCGAGGAGTTTACTAAATGAATAAAAAAACGTAAAAAGATACCAACGGCTAAGTTCTAAAGCTTTTACATGACATAGCGTGCTGATAAAACTAAGCTAGTTTCTACAAGGACGGAAAGTAAATGATTCTGTCAACTGTGTGCCAGCACACTAACAATTGATTCTAGATGAGGTTCCCTAAATTTCGTGCCCAGCCCAGTTTCCTGCTGGACGACCTCTATTCGAGAATAGTCCGACAACCCCACATCAGCACTTATTTCCCATTCCACAGACACATCGAGTCGACAACTAAGTTCCCACCCAATCCCCGTCGGGTACACAAAAAAAGTCTGCAATTTAGGATGATCCAACCCCACTTCAGCTCTTATTCTTCGGTTCTGGGAATTGGCTTGACAGAGACCAGACGACCAGGGAACTCTGTGAGATTCACTACCTCAATTCGCCAACCTAACCCCACTGACTTCGCTTTCTCTGGCAGATCCAACGCCCCGATCTCATCAGATCTCCCGAGAACTAGTTTCTTGAAATTCCAAGTTGACAGTTACCTTCAAGATGAAATGAAAAGGAACAGAGATTATAGAGGAAGACGGCCCCAAACTACCATTTTGGATTCACCCATTCTCTCATCAGGCACTGACTAAACATGGTACGATTCTCAATTTGAAAAGATGGGATTTGGGGTCATGGAAAAAGGGATAGATCTGAGAAATTTCAGGGATCAAATGAATGAGCGCAAGATTTTTGGCTAAAAATGAGAGTTGATTTCAGAAATAAGGACAAATTAAGCAAAAACAAGGCAGACAGGACAAAGTGAGGAAGGGAACGGAGGAGGAAAAAAAAGGACGAGGCGTACCTGCGATGGTTGTTTGCTCAGCAAAACCACCTGGAGATAAATGCTCCGCCTGGAGACTGAACTGCGTAGACGGCTTGCTTGCCAGACCCACCGCTCTCCCTCTACCCCTCTTCATCACCGTCCCCACCGCCGCCGCCGACGTGTACTGAACGTTGGCCGGCGCAGACGCCGAGAGCGGCATCGGGTTCAACGGCCGCAGCGGGGTCCCGTCCGGTCCGTACTTCCTCGGCCGCCCTCTCTTCTTCTTCAACAGCCCCGAAGCCTCCCCGGCATCTCCCGCCACCGCGATCGGAGGCCCTACCGCAACTCCAGCTGCCTTAGTCGCTGCAGCAACCACGCCGACCTCGCTAGCAGGCTTCTGCTCCCTCACACCATCTACCGCCGGATCCGACCGCGCAGGCGGCGGGGGCTGGTAACTCCCAGACGCTTCCGCCGCCGCCGCCGCTTCCACCACCTCCGGAGAAGGAACCACTCCCTCCCTCTCCTCCATGCATAGATTAATCAAACCCGAAACAGCCAAAACTCCAATACCTACACCACTAGATCAGTAACCACAAGGAGATCCACCGACCTCCGCAGTCCACTCCCTAGGGCGCCATCAAGCTCCACAAGAGCTTGCCACCATGATCTCCGCCAAAACAAAAATTCCTTAAAAATCAGCAAAAAAAAAAAATTCCAACTACTTTCCTGGCCAAAATTTCTCTCTTTGTTTCTTCTGTTTCACCACCGATTTCACCGGTGCCGATGACCATCAGAAAGAAGAAGCAAGAACAGTGCCGAAAAAAAACAAAAAGAAAGAGGAGATATAATTATTATTAATTGTATTGATAATACAATTACTACGACAAGATAACGAGAGAAAATATTATTAATGAGAATAAAATAATAAATGAAAATTAAAAAAAGAGTGCAAATAAGGAGATAATTTGAATTATTTTAACAGCAGAGATACAAAAATCAAAAGATGCGTTTTAAATATTAGATGTATTTGTTAATGGACGGCCATAGCGGAAGCTTTTAATTAAAGGAAAGAAATTGAAAATATTATAAATTATTATAAATTCTTTTTTTTGGGCCTTTTTATTTATTTACTGTTGTCGAGCAGCAAGAGAAGGAGCGTGGAGGAGTCCGCTTTTGGTCGCCAGTCACCTGCTTCTTTTGTCCTCTTCCCCTTAATAAATTATTTTGAGCACAAATGATAAAAATGCCACTATCTTTGGATAAAAACACATCAGTGCCATCAAGAAATTCTTATCCATTCTTTGAAAAAGATTTCCTTTTCTTTCCTTTTCTATTACTTGATATTGCTAATAAAGTAAGGTGAAATTTCATTTTGCCCCAATGATTTTTTACCTTTTCAGCATGATCTCGATAATTTAACCTGATTAACATATTGGAGGAAAAGTAATAAGATTGTTTAAATTTGAAGAGCATTTGGACGATTTTAAAAGTTTGGGCAATATGTTAGCCAATTAAATAAAGCATGGATTGAAATGAAAATGTCCTTAACAAATAGAAATAACGGCAACAAAATTGTAGCAATTCAAGCAGGAGAATCTAGAAACAAATTACACTTTGAATTAGGAATTTTGAATTATTATCAGCGTTTGTTTTTTCAATTTTTTTGAGACAAAAATTAAAACCTTCAAATTATGAAAATCATCAAAAAAAAAAAAAGATACCTTTTTAAAAAATCAATAGGATCTCTCACTATATATTTTATATCAAAAAAAATTTTTATTTTAGTAGTATTATAGTAGCTATGGAGCAGTTGAAATAATATATAACAATTATTCTATAACAGTTATAATAGCTAATGATGTGGTGGATTTTAGTTAGTCTTAATGTGACATGGGTAGTCAAGAGATAAGTTGATGTGTCGAGTTAAAAGTCAATAGTCAATATAGAATGGACTGTCATTTTGAGACTCAATCGCTCAGCTTCTCGTCCATTCAGCCACTTGACTACTCGGTCACTTGGCCTCTCAACCATTCAACCACTCGACCTCTTGACCACTCGGCCACTCGACATCTCAGCCACTCAGCCACTCGAAGTCATTTATCTTAGTCATTCATATAGAAGAATCAACTCTTCTTTGCCCTTTAATCTTCACTCCCGTCCACATATATTGATTCATTTAGGAATATTGATCTAGCTAGGCGTGTTGAGAAGGCCAATGATTTAGTCAACTTGAGTGGGGTTGAGGGGTCTAGGTGGTTTGGGTGATTAGCCAAGTTGTGAATGGTCAACATAAACTAAGCGAGCTGTTATGGGGTTAAAAGGATACGGACGGGGTTAGCCAAGTCCTAACAGGTGATCAGGTCAATCGCACCCAAGGAGGCACGGGAGGCCTCATGTAACCCCTCCTCGCTCGCTCTTCCGGGGAATGAACCGAAGTCCACTTCGGTTCGGTCACGCCCCCGCCTCCTCGCGCACCATGACGGGGGATGAACCGAAGTCCACTTCGGTTCGGTCACGCCCCCGCCTCCTCGCGCACCATGACGAGGGATGAACCGATGTCCACTTCGGTTCGGTCACGCCCCCGCCTCCTCGCGTACCATGACGGGGGATGAACCGAAGTCCACTTCGGTTCGGTCACGCCCCCACCTCCTCGCGCACCATGACGGGGGATGAACCGAAGTCCACTTCGGTTCGGTCACGCCCCCGCCTCCTCGCGCACCATGACGGGGGATGAACCGAATTCCACTTCGGTTCGGTCACGCCCCCGCCTCCTCGCGCACCATGACGGGGGATGAACCGAAGTCCACTTCGGTTCGGTCACGCCCCCGCCTCCTCGCGCGCCATGTCGGGGAATGAATCGAAGTCCACTTCGGTTCGGCCCCCTTCTCTCGCCTGCTAGTTCCCAAGGGCCACTCCTCCCATCATTTGTTATGATGATCCCACGTGTCCCCTCACTTATTGCATCACGTCACGTGTCTGAGGGGATTGCTCCTTTCTTGCGAGTCAATGCTGTCACGAGCCCACTAAACAGGCCATACCTCGGACCATACCCTGAGACATTCTGTAGGACACATTCATAACGTTGATGGGGCCCTCCAGGTCATGTCAGAGACATGACAGTTCAGAATCTCCTTCCTTAAAAGGGTTAGTGTTCCAGTGGAGAAAGGTACGCGCGCGCAAACAAGCTCTTACAATTTTTTCTCTTCTTCTCCCTTAACTGTGCCTCATCTCCACGGACTAACTTAAGCATCGGAGTGGTCGCGCCGGGAAGGATCCCCGGCCCTCCAGCTCACTTGCTCTTTCTTGTAGGCTTACTATCCACCAGGGAGGTAAATCTTGGACGAGGTGCTGTAGAGTGAGCTAGTCGTCCCGTCCGAAGGCGCATCTCAACAGGAACACGAGCCCAAAGGAATGATCAAACAGAATAGGTCCTAATGAGTCAAGTCAACCAATTCTGCTAGTCAGGTTGATTAGTTCAGCTGAGCTAATTATGTGAGAAATTAGCTAAGATAATCTAATTGATTGTTGAGCCAATCTGGGTAATCACGCTAACTAAAGCGGCCAAAATGGTCAATTTGATTGGTCAGTTAGTCTAGTGGTGATTGAGTCGTTCAATCTAAATATGTCAATTAGGTCGGTTAGTCTAGTTAAGACGATCAATCCAAGGCATAGTTGTCCCAAAAGAACTTAATTAAACTGATGGAACAATCAAGTCACGAGAATTGAGTGTGCAATCAAGCTAGTCTATTCTGACATACTTGTGTGTTGGATGAGTCGATCTATACAAGTGAGCTAGTTGGTTAGCATGAACATGTTGGCTTGGATGGAGCTAAATCGACTTAATCTAGAAAAGGGGAAAAATATTTTCCTATATGACCACTAAATATAAAAAACCCCTTTGATAAACTTTTGTTAGAATCGATAGAATGACTAGAATAGGTGAATAACATTTCATGATCCACAAGAATTAGGGTACAACAGAATATATATAAAAACAAACTCAAACAAAGGATAAGTAAGAACGCACCGATAAGAATATAATTTGAAACTTTCAATTTCTATTCCATGGTCTATGATTTATAAGGTCGATCAATCCTCGCAAACACCATTGTGCCTTCTCTTTCTTTCTTGGATACCTTCTACCTATTTTTACAAGAAATACAAAGTATAATACAAAAGTACATATAAGAAAGAAAAATAGTACAAATAAATTTTATAGATCTTTGTTTTCTTTTGTTTTGGATTCCTCTAGTAAGACCTTAGAATGCAACATTTGCCTAAAGAGCCTTGAAGAATACTCTTGTAAAAGACTTTCTAGAATCAACTTTTATAAGCTCCTTAGGTCTAGATGATGCTCATAAGTCGATTGATGAAACACAACTACCCCATTTGACTGTCCATCAGTAGTTAACTTTCCCAATCGATTGCTAATGCGCGCTAACCGTAAGTGTATGGTTATCGTCAAATAATAAAAATATCATCTTTTGATACTATATTGTTGAGTTCTAGTTTATATGCAAAAGAAAGCTATCTAGACAAATTGAATTTGAGAGAACCGTGTTGAAAGCAAATGCACTAAGAAACAGAATTGAAAGACGAGGAGAAAACCTGCTCGTGACAATTTTAGGACTTCGATTTTACTAAGATGATCGTTGATGTAGAGATCTTTTGCAAAAATAATAAATAAATACAGCAGAAAAAAAATCAATCTCTCTAAAGTTCCATGTGAATGTAGTATATATGCATGATCGAGTTGTCATCTTTATTACGTAAACGAAACAATCCCGATAGCAACTTGATTCGATAAATCTCAACACGACTAAAATGATCATGTCTTTTCGATATCCACACGAACATGTTCTTCGTTCGTCACACAAACTTAGCTTTCATTCGTCACACAAACTTAGCCTTCAAAAAAAAAACCACCTTCGTTTGCTAGCAATTTGAATGGTTTTGCCAAAAGTAAAAGAAGAATAGACTAGAAGTGATCATCTATCAAATGCATAAAATTGACCTTTGTACTCATCCAATGAATAAAAACTGTCATCCAATAAATACAAAAGATCATATAATGAATACAAAAAATCATCATCCAATAAATATAAAAGATTTTTACCTTTTACTTTCTTTTTCATCAAATACTCCATTAATCTCTATTAATGGACATTAATCCTCTTTAGCAGTTGAATCTAATTCAGATTACACTCGATCCAATAATCTAATAGTTGAATTCATTTGAGTCTAACTTAATGAATCTAATTCGGATTAGACTTAACTATATAAAAAAAGCAAGAAAATGTGGGTTATAAGAGAGATTTAAACAATAAGCAAATCACTGCACTTGCAGGCAATGAAGCACACTCCACACTAGATATTATTATCACCAAAAGTTCCGTACCAAGCATGAAATAGTAGACTACAATAACTAATTGATACACGGGTAGTCCCCTTCAATCTAAAGTCACAACTGAGTCCGCCCGTCTCAGAAATATGTGCCTTCTGGTGGTTGAACCAATTTGCGATTATGTGATGTGGCCATTTCCTTCTTAAGCTGTGTCAAGATATGCTCCATCGTGTAGTCACGTTGCCAGTTCCCTAGAACTGAAAATTTTCTTGGATCCACCTGGGTTTATTTATCAAACATGAGTATGAAGGAGAACGATTGACCATCATAAATATGTATTACTCTATGAAAAAGATACAGGATTACCACGCCAGTATCATGATTGACGCAAGTCAAATTAACACGGGAATGGAACCGAACACTAGGTGGTTTCTCCGGATAGTCCTTGTCGCAAAATAACTTTAGCTGATAGATGCGGCCCTCGTGGACAGTCTGTGGGAGTGCTAACGGAAGAAATGAGGATGGTTTAAATATGGGAAGGTGTTACAGTTGAAACTGGAGTTGCTTACATTATGAGGACCAATAATTGTTCCCGTCCAAGATCTCATATAAATATCATCTCCATCATCCATACCATAGCTTACAGTGCCATCTCCTATGCCCTTTTCTCCTCGTTCAAGTTCTTCAAGCAATCTGAAGTTCCGAGGAACTGCAAGAGAAACAAGTGAAGGCCCATGGTAATGAGTTATAATGGCAATGGATCCAACTAATTGACTGTATTCACTCAGGAAGAGAAAAAAGATGTATTGTCACTCAGATATCTTGTCAAAATTTGTAACATTATACCACTATTTAAGTGATATCTACTTTGTTACATTATAGGAATAGAAAACGCACCAACTGCTCAGTGCACAAGAACAGAACTGAGAAGATGAAAGAATGCCATGAAGAAAGAAATTAGAAACTACAACAATAAGGGAGTAAAAGAAGCAAGAATGTATTCTTTCTATGAAAAATCATTAAATATTTGCAGCATTAGCAGTATGGTGAGTGTAAAATGTTTTAATGTAAGACACGATGATGCACTGAATTGTGACCCAAATTAGGATTAGGGAAACCTAGAAAATTGAACACTTTCATTCATGTCAAATGGATCAAATAATAGGATAATTAAGCTAGTGATTGGAGCAAGCCACATTAGTAGTGGTTCTAAACGATCACAGCATCAAAATGTCAGATGAACAATGATACATGCACGGATCTCTGTTTGCCCAAACATCAAAGTGTTCAACCTCATGAGAATTTCAATGGTGAATATTATTTTTATCTAGTCGGTTAGTTTACATTTTTTACATTTAATTATTTTTCTCAAAAAAATCCTTGCATATCATGTTACTTTATTCATGAAAATAAATATTATCATATACATAATCTCTTTGGTTTGACCTAATCATTATTGATGATATCATATTTCGTAGAATACATTCATCATTCAAAACAAAAAAATAAATTGCATTTATTCATACTCTTGTTTAGTTTAGCCATCATACATCACTTAAGAAAATATTTCTTCTTTAATCATGCTGATGTAGAACCAGGAACAACTTACCTCACCAAAAGAGGAAAATATTATTGACTGAAAGATAATCCAATACAAGGGAGTTACTACAAAATTATTATCTCATTTTTGTAAAAAATACAACTTCATTACCCAAAAGCTTTAACAAATTCTTAAATAAATTGAAACATACTCCTAAATAAATCTAAACAACATTATTAAAATTTAAAATAAGAATTAAAACCATAAGTACACCACATGTTCTAGTGCATCATGCTTTTCTATTCTATAGGTAAATTTATCAAAAGAAACACCTAAAGTTAAGAATTTGCAAAAGGGTGCGGTGCACATGATTTCAGAAATTCCTAAAGGGCTCACTTCACTTTTTTTTCTTTTAGGCACCTAAATACCCTTTAGTTTAACTATCTGCTCATGATATGAACCACCAAAATGGTCAAATCACCTTCATGGACCTAAAGATGTTAAAATGCAAAAGTGAGCACCATATATGAAATCAATGTCATGCTTGGGGCATGCCCAAGCTCTTCCAAATTTCATGCATGAAAAGGCCATCAAGCTAATTTGGTAAAATCACCTTAATATCAAAATATAAAAGACCATATTTGAAATCAACATGGCTCCAAGAAAATATCCATGCTCTTATTTTTGTATTTCATGGACAAGAATATCATCTGGTGATTGGGCCAATCATCTTGATTGTTTACAACAATTTAAAAAATAAATAAATAAGTTTCACTCTTATGAATTAAATAATAGTTTTATTTGTCCAAAATGATAATGTTTTGACCCAAAAAGAATCTCGAAAGAAAAATATTTAATGTTTATATCATTAAAGGTGTTTTGGATATCAGAAAAGGTCTAAGTATGCCCTTGGGGTTACTGAAACTAGGTGTGCCAGTTGAAAATTTCCCAATTTTGTATGCATTTTTTAAGGAAATTTGCTTAATTTACAAGCATATTAGTTATGGATAATATTAAATTGACAGATAAAAGAAATAGGACCACTATTATCAGAGATAAAAGACATAGATGCTAGTAGTAAAGGTGCAAAAATTAAAATACAAGAGCAGCTTAGATTTAGTAGAACTAAATTGGACGACCAAACAAGAAGGAATGAGCACAAATATATTTACTCTTTAAATAAAATATTAAAGACAGATAAAGATAAAAATATAAAAAAACTAAATGATGTTATATATCTTCACCCACATTTACATTATATAACACATAGAAGCACACTAACAAATTTTTTATACCTATGCATTATACAAAACCAAAAAATGCAAAATCATTATAAATAGTGGAAGTTAATCCAATCAATACCAAAACTTCACCCATGCCATTACAAGATTGCATGGATATACTAAACATCGTCCATCACAAAGAGATGCCTAGTTTCTATCCAGATGAGCCTTTATACTAATTAGCATCACATGTCATCATTGGTAGACTGTTGTTTTACTATTTTTGTGTCATCCATGATGAAAGAGAAAATAAATATATTTTAAAATTTAGGGGAAAGAGAACCATACTTCAATTTCATCCTTAAATCTAATGCCATCCTTACAAATCTAAACCTAATCCACAAATAACAAAAGGGAGCCCTCAATCACCGATTGAAAAGGAAGCAAGGAAGGATTTAGAAGTGTGAACTCTAGATTCCTAAGAAACAAGAGCAAAAGCCCCACTCTGGTTAAGTCAATTATCCTCTGAAAATTATTCCAATATCCCAAGGACAATCTAAAAAAATCACATAATGGATTACCACATCCTCAACTTTATGAGAAAATTAGAGGTAGATAATTCCTACCTCACTTGATGATTCCCTTCACAAAACCAAGATACCCAAAATTGAGCCTCAATAAGATCTCATTAATAATTTCATTAGGAAACATACATAATACTTTTAAGTGATTCTTTCCCTGAGGCCAATACTCTCAGGCAAGTCCCAATACTTATCCCCAAAAGAGACTCTTGACAAACTGCCCCTTGCAAAAGAATCTATTATTACAGCACTAACCTTTCAAAAGAGCCTCTTGACAAACTACAGAATTCTTGGCAAACAAAATGAGCTTATCTAAAAGCTGATAATATTCCAATCAAACCTCTTAAAGATCAAGTAATTAATTCTAAAGGAGGCCATGGTAAACATTTATTTGAATCTTCAAGAGAGCCCCTAACAACTTACCACATATATGGAACCTTCACATGCATTAACCATGGCATAGGCCTATAATTATCACACTATCTTAAGGACTCAAGAGAGCCAACTAATTTAGAAGAATTAAGAACAAAGGTACAAGTTAGGAATAAAAATTGATAAAATTGGTTTTAAGAGTTCTAGTAAAACATCTGTACATATATGTTCATTTATACTCACTTATGAAATTAAAGCTTGTATGGTTTTCTTTGGCTATTTCTATCCACCAAACTAAGATCTCTACTACGCGCATAAGAGACACATTGCTAGAATTGATTAAAAAAATAGTTATTATAAAGAATAACATAATGCACTTCATAGACTCAAAGATAACCATATAAGGTATGCTCACACATCCACTAACTCAAGCAAAATCCCATAAACCCCTTAAAAGGAATTTAAGTTCGTTCCATCACACCTTTCTATCTACCGCTTACTAACCTATTTCAACATTAGTCAAATTTTAAATTAAAGGATATGTTAATTTTGTGAGAGAACCTTTGTTTGACTATTATACAGGATCCACAGAAAGAATTTCCACCTCTTGATCATTTCTAGTGTTTCCTTACTCATTGAAGAGGCAATCAAAACTGAAGAAAATCATAATGAAAAAGAAATTATATTAGTTTCTGACTCATTAGAAGACCCAAACAAAAAAACATAATAAAGTATACTTAGCAAAGTAAGTGAAGCAATTGCTACTTATATTTAGACAATACTGCTGAATAAAGATGTTAAAAACCTCACCAAAAGTTATCTTCTCTTTGGTCATGAAGAATAATGTGGTTTAAAATTAGGGATAAGAGTTTAGGGTTTATTTTAATTCTTTTTAGCATTAATTTTACAAGCTTGTTAAATTTACTAGTTCTTAGGAACTAGGTCACTTAGACTCAATCTTTAGGCTCTCTTTTCATTTTATAAAAAGAGATATATACCCCTCGTATAAAGGACCATATAATTTTAATAAACCTTTTTTCTCTTTGTAAGATTTCTTATCGTGAGACTTGTTCCCTATGTGGATAGTTATTCACCCGTGATGTATCAATTTGGTAAAAATTCCGTGTTAATTTGAATTCAATTTTGGTGTTGCATCATAACTCTTCCCAATCTTTTCTATTTTACTCATAACCACACCACTACAATAAGAAAAAAATCATAAAACTAGAGGATGAGAAGAAAATGACAATCAATACTTGGTGAGAAATTTACTTCGAGGAAATTTTACAACATCACAAAGTTATCCAAACATATGAAAAATAAATCAAAACGAAATGTAGAGAAAAGTTTTAGGAAGCGTTATTAGAATCAGCTTGTTTACTACAAAAGTACTTTGATGCATTTTACTTGGAGAGGAAAGAAAAAAGTGAAAAAATTAGCAAAAAATGGAAAGATGAGTTCAAAAAGTTGTTTAATTTAGAAGAAGATTACGGATTAAAAGTCGAGAGATCAAAATGACACATTTTCATCAAGGAGAAAGATGAAAACAGTTCAAAAATTTTCAATGTTGCCCTATGTTGAAGTAGAAGAAGAAAGAAAATGATTTTTTCTTACCTATATTTTATTTTTCTATATAAAGATACTCAGATGCTTTTGCATTAGAAAAGATTCTCTCTAGTCTTGGTGAGATTATTCTTTTCTTTTCCTAACATTCATTTGAATTTACTATGAGGTTTGGTCAATCGCAGAGTTTCCTGTGAGAAATTGTTCCATGAGAGCGGTTTTAGTCATATAAAGTAGTATATGAGCAGTGAGAGGGGTTTCAGGCATATAAACTGGTATATGAACAATTATGATGCTAACATTTAGATGAAATTATATAGTATGACACAACGTCAAATCTAATAAGACAACACATGAGTGCCTTTTTCTATGACAAATTTTCATCTACAAGGATGACAAAATTAGTTGTTTGACAGTATAAATGAACTACTGCTACAGAGGATATGAGGTAGAGATCTCGAAATAGGATTGATAGAGGATCTTGCAGATCTCTCTGAAAATACAGGAAAGATGATTATTTTTGCTTCGTACCAATTGCTAGCCTTAACGATCCGTCTCTGACAAAGCTATACAGCGCGCACAAATTCGACAATCATCAACGTGATGCCATAATATCCAACGCTGGATTGAAAATTCTACCGAATGCTAAAAACCTACTACGAAAGCAATATTTATAAAGAGTAGAATCGTGCCTATGTTGACAAATCCATCAATTTCCATCAAATTATGATATTCCCATCCGGATCCTTGGATCACAAACCAAATCCTACGATCCAGTTCGATAAATCCCTCGAAGGAGAGTCCCAAAAACAACATATATCCGCCGATCGAGAAGAAAACCTAATCTATTAGTTTAGGATAAAGGGGAGGAAGACTGACCGACGACGCTTGATCCACCAGAACCGCCGAGCGTCATCGCTAGCAACTTGTTCTCCAGCGACGGATGATTCAACCTCGAGCTTCTTCGTCTCCTCGCGCCGCGACCTTCGGGAGATGGTACGGCAGGAGCAGGAAGAAACCAAAAGGATGCGTTGGAGTGTTCTGCGGATCTTGGACTTTTAATGCAGGCGCTTGGTATACAAGGTTTGGAATTGGATTGGAATCTAGACCCAAATAAACCGGGTCGGGGCGGTTCGATTTGAACGATTCCAATTGTGAGGGGTTTGGTGCCATGTGAGCATAACACTATAAGAAATGGTAGATGTCACATTATAAATACAAAATGTATAATGTTTATCATCTCTCGCTTGCTAAATAAACAAGTACTTTTCAAAAATAACACTTTTAAATATAGATCAATAAAAATCATGCAAAATATTATTTTCTAAATATTATTTTTAATATAGATCTATGGAATGATTTTCAAATGAGATGTTGATAATATTGTATTATTTGTAGCTAGCAGTTGGAAGAGAAAATTTTAGATGTTCTTAATTTTCATTTACACTGCTCTGCATCAAGCAAATCTCTCAGAAGATTTTTCTGTGCATTCAATGTTTTTTATCTCACATCAAGCTTTTATATTGGTAAGTCTTTTCCTTGTTTAGTGCTTCATTTATACTTTCTAATGTGAGATCAGAGTTTTCATTTATACTCTCTTTTTGTTTATTTTAAGTTATTTTATGGTCCTCTAACTTAATCTAAGGTACTTTTATACTGGGGAAGGTCTAGGATTGTAGATGTGTTGAAACCTTGTAAGAGCAACTTTGCTTGAGATGTCTTTAGGTGTGTTTTACACTAGCCACAAATATATATAGAAAAAGGCATCTAAGCCAAATGAATAGATAGTTAGAGGAGAGAAAACATCATTTAACAATCATGGAATAAAAAAGTATTAGAGAAAAATATACTCACATGAAAGACTTGCCCAAGTTATGAAAAAAAAATCCATTTGCATTTTACTTGGATGCATATATAAAATTTATTGAGAATGTAACTAGATCCTATATATTCCCTCCTGTTAATAAGCTAGTTTTGAATTGTGTTTGAAAATAAGTGCCTAGTATTGCTTGTAATTTTGTGTCTTTGCAAAACTATGGTTATATTGTGATCTCATAATTTTTTTGTTTGTGTGTTTAATAACATTTGAAATCTGACCTAGAAGTAGTCATATAACATTTTTCGATAAAATTACTAGATGATTTTCCCCCCACTAAATAATTATTTTAAATAGATAAATACATTTCAAAAAGTCTTTAGAGTTTAATCATGCTTTCAAAACTATTAAATGACTCTAAAATGTTAGTCTATCAATTTTAACCAAAATTATTACATAGGTTATTTTTTTGTTAAATGAATATTATGATTAAATAGATGTAACCTAAGAAGTTTTTGGAATTCATCTATTCTTTCAAAATTACCAAAGAACTTTAAAATACACATGTTGCAATTTTTACCAAAATTATTAGATGAGTTATTTTGCACAAATGACAATTTTGATTAGGTACATGTAATCCATAAAGCCTTTGGAGTCCACAAATAAATTCAAAATTGTCAAACACTTGTAGCATGTTCACGTAGCATTTGGCTAAAGCTATTTGATGGATAGTGTATCCCAAGAAGTTTAAGAGTTGACCCATGCTTTTATAACTATCAAAAATACTATAAAATTCTCATGTAACAATTTTAACCAAAATTATTAGATAAGTATTTTAACTCAAATGATGATAAGTGTATAAATGTGTGCTAAGAAACCCTTGGAGTTGATCTATGTTTCAAAACTACCAAAAGATTCTTATGTAGCAATTTTGACCTCAAACTGCTAAATGGATTATTTTGCCTCAAATGAAGATTTTGATTAGATAGATGTGTTTTAGGAAGTCTTTAGTGTACACCTATGAATTCAAAATTGCCAAATAGCAGCTTTGGTCAAAATCGTTAGATGGGATATTTTTGTTCAAATGATGATTTTGAGTAGATATAATACAAAATTAGTATATACAATATATGCTATTTATAAGATCCATGCAGATAAAATGTAAAATACAAGAGAACAAGTTTCAATTTCAAATTACAAAGTTATATGGTCAAAATCGTTAGATGGGATATTTTGTTCAAATGATGATATTGAGTAGATGAAAAACAAAATTAGTCTATACAACATCCAAATATACAATATATGCTATTTATAAGATCCATGTAGATAAAATATAAAATACATGAGTACAAGTTCAATTTCAAGTTACAAAAGTTATAATTTTCATCGTTGCACAATATTAACACAAAGATATGATTTATTACTTATGATTTCATTTTTCCATTAGTATTCACATTTCTTATAGGCTTGGATATGTGAGCATGTTCTATTTGAGTACTCAACCACCCTTAGTTCCCTTTCAAAGGCTTTCCCTTTTCACAACATCCATTTGTGATTTATACGTTTCCAAGCCAATTGTTGTTGTTGCTCATGACTATATGACCTACATGAAATTCTATTTTCCCATCTTCACCTAGAGGAACTCTATTTGATAGATATGGAAAGTTTAACAAATGTTAGCAGAAGTCTAAATGAGTTAAGGATGACTAAATAGTTGACAGAGATGAAAGTTTTATGAACATTGATAAAAGTTCAAATAGATGAAGGACGATCAGACATTTGACAAAAATGAAAGTGTAATAGGTATTAACAAAAATCTAAGTGGATTAAAAGTAACCAAACATTTAGTAAAGATAGAAAGTCCATCAAGCATAGAAGAAGGCCAAGTGGTCGAAGGCAACTTAGCACTTGTTAAAGGAAGTCCAATAGGTAATAGTAGAAGTTCAAGTGGATCAAGGATGATTGGATATTTAACAAAGGAAGGCCAATGAGTGTTGGTAGAAGTCCAAGTAGATTAAGGGTGATGACTAGATAATTGATAAATGTGAAAGACTTGAAGGTGAGACCTCTTGTCATAGATAAAGTCCTGATAGGTCAATATCAATTGGATACCTAATATATATGGAATACCTAAAGGTAAGTCCTCTTAGCATGTGAGTTATGAGAAAGAACTATAGGACTATGGTGGGATCAGTCTACTTCTTTAATCTTGCTTCCAGCTATAGGTTCCTGTAAGACATGCATATAAGTACAAACAAGCAACGTAGCCTAATATTGTAAGTCTATTTAACCTACTAGACTTACCTCTTACTTGGAGTTTACTCCTCTAAGACTTCTCATCACCTAGGGTTCACTCTAAGGTTTCTTTTTACCAAGCATCTGATCATCCTTGATCTATTTGAACTTACCATTGCTAGACATCCGGGCATTCTTGACCTACTTAGACTTTCCCTTGCCAAACATTCGAGCACCTTGACTTGCTTGAACTCGTCACTTGTCAGACATCCAGTTATCTTTTGACCTACCTAGACTATCCCTTTCCAAGTATTCAGTCCTTGACCTGTTTGGATTGTGCTAATTATCTGATCAATCTTGACATAGATAGACTTTACCCTTGCTAGTCATTTGGTTAACTTTAACTTGACTAGACTTCTCTTTGTTAGTCATTCGATCAATCTTGATTTGACTAAACTTCACTCACTTTCAAATACCAAGTCCTATTTGGATAAAACTTGGTAAAACCTGACCATCAAACATAGATATATTGTCAAACATCAAAGCCCTAGAGGCTGATTATACCAACAAGAACAACTATATTTTGGGCAATGATATTCTCTCTCTTAAGCAAAGATTTAACCAAAAAATATATATTTCAAATACAAAGTCAATATAGAATCAACTGATGGTCATATTAGTCGACTGACATGTTTAGTCAACTAGTGAGATTGAAGGCAAAGAACGTGCAAATAGAATTGTTCTAATTGGGGTTGAGTCAACTAGATAGCCTTTTAGTCAACTTATGCTAGTTGATTCAATTAGACAGTCAACTAAAGCTTGATTTTTTGTGAACACAAAGTTTCTATTCCAAAAGCAATTGACTAAACTATTGATTAATCGACTAGACTGTTGATTAGTTGACTAATGGTTGAGGAGTTGAGTGAATTAATATTGCATTTAAAAATATTTATATTGTTGATAGGATCTTCTCCACAAGAGTTGACTAAATCTATGTGGGAAGGATTTAGGGTTTACTTATAGGTGTGCTATTCGCCCCCATTCCCCTCTAGTGATCTGTAATACTTCTACAACACTATCATTAGTAGATGTGGAAAGTCCAATGAGGAGTTGGTATGTGATGAAGTCCTACAGAAGTGAAGCCTAGGCATTATAAGTTTTAATGCATCAAGGTTGACCTGACGTTTGACAAGTGAATGTTCTAGTAGGTTGATGTTGGTTGGATACCCAAAAATGGATGAAATAATAGAGAAATTATTAATAGATATTAGAAGTCCCAAAGGTGAGAAGTCTCTTAGCACGGGAAGTCTTGATAGGTTGAGGTAAAGCAAGGATGAAGTTTCTGTAAGATCTTGTAACGTGCTAGAGGGGGTGAATAGCCCGTTGTCGCTTTTTCATTCGTTCGTTTCTATCAAAGTACTAAGCAGCGGAATTAGCAAACAACACAGGGACAAGTAGATTTACTTGGTTCCTAACCACCCAGGGTTAGTACGTTCAAAGGCCTATCTACGGGAGGCACCCGTCTACTAGTGGTCTCCTTTTCAAACGTTGTTCGGAGGCGAAGAAATCGGTCTTACAGCTCAAATAAAGAATACAGTAAATGAAAGTAAAGTAAGATAAGTAATGAAAATAAACCAAACACTTAGTCCCGATCTGGAAGTCCTGAGCGTCGCACACTCCTCTTAAATCTTCTCCGGTTGCACGTGCCTGGCCCTGTTCATGTTCAGAATCGCCGCTAGTTGGAAAGGAGAGCTTGTAATTGATTGTCCTGGTTGTATACGTCCACTCTCCTTTTATAACACCTTCCGATCGACTGAAGTCCATCTCAGGTCGACTCCACGTAGATTGTGATCCTCTTCCTCCGCGGTTGACTTGGCCTTCCGGTCGACTCCAATCTAACGTGGAGGATCTGAATAGACTTCAACTTCCGTAGCGTTTATCCACCTCCGGTCAACTAGAATCAACAGTCCGGTCGACTGGAACTAGTTGACTCAGGTTTGACCTGAGTTGACCCCGGACTTGGTTCAGCTGCCTTTGTTTGTTTCACCTCTGTTTTCTCCATCTTGCTTCCAGCTTCTGGTTCCTGCAAGACAAGCATACAAACAAACAAAACAATCTAAACTTTATCTTGTGGGTATAATTTTGGATTTTTATCGAAATCCTGGGTTAGTCTAATATCTACTGTTCCACTTCGGGAACGCGCTCTTACCTACTCCACTCGGGAGAAGTTTTGCCAATAAGTCCTTCAGACTTGTTGGACTTCCCACTTAGCCATGATCCTCGGACCCCAAGAATTTGCTGTTGTGACTCGGTCCTCCAAACCGCCCAGACTTCACCAACCCTCTGGTCTTCCTGATCGTACCCGATTGGACTTTGGTCATGCTTCCCGGTCCTTCGACACTGCATGGACTTGCACTTGGTGCACTTGACCTTGCTAAGACTTTTGCCTGATCCTCCAAACCAGGACTTGCCTTTGCCTAGCCTACAACTAGGACTTTCCCTTGTTTAGCCTACAACTAGGACTTTCCTTTACCCAATCTTCCAGATCAGGACTTCTACTGCCTAGTCTAACCAACTAGGACTTCTCTCACTCACATCTAAACATCAGGTCCTGTTTGGATCAACCCCTTGGTCAAACTAGCCAGACCTAGGTGTATTGTCAAACATCAAAATTCTAGGCAAGATCTAGTGTTTCTTGTGCCAACAATCTCTCCCTTTTTGATGCTTGATAATTTCTTAAATTAATATTGGTCAAGATTTAATAATCTGAGAGAAATCTATATGATTAACTTAAATTCCCTTCTCCCCCTTTTTACACATCAAAAAGAATATTTTAATTCAATTTAAGTTCATTTCCTTTTGCACCAACAATAATGGTAATACCTAAGGTCACTATTAAGTCTTGACAGTTCTTAAAAGACCATAATAGATTGCAAATAATTTTTCAAGTTTTTGAAAGATAACATGGTTTTATAATAAAGTTCTCAAAATAAATAATTTCTTTTAAAAGAGTATTTTCAGTATAATTTTTGAGATGATTTTCAAAATAAGTTTTGAAGACATAATTGTCTAATAACTATTTCAAACATAGGTTTTTGAAATAAAATTTTTAAAACAATTTTGTAAAGAATTTTGAAATTAATTTTTTAATGTTTTTCAAAATAGTTTTTCAAAAAAAAATGGTTTTTTAAAAATATTTCCAAAATAGTTTTTTTTAAATAGATAGTCTTTTTCAAAAATAGTTATTATCCTTTTAAGCCAGAATCTCCCCCTTAACCTGACACGTCTTTAGGGTTCTTTGTTAACCACAAAGCAATTTCCCTGTGTGTCTCAGAGTTTGACACAAACAAAAAAGATAATAGATAATATTTAAAATAATTTTTAAAATATGATTATGAAATACTTTTTTAAAAAAATAGTTTTTCTTTTTTTATTTTGGACCTCTCCCTAAATCTAACATTTCCTTAGGGCTCCTTGTTAACCACAAGGCAAACTCTCTAAATGTCTTAGAGTTTAATCTAAATCAAATAGAGCAAATAATTTATATGTTTTAAAATGTAATTTTTAATTAAACTTTACGTTTGGACTCCCACTAAATCTGACACTCCCTTCGGACTCCTTGTTAACTACAAGACAATCTCCCTATGTATCTTAGAGGTTATTCCAAATTAAAAGCACAATTTAAAATATTTTGTAAAATAAAAAATTAAAAAAATATATTTTTAAACTGTTAGAATTTTTAACTTAGTTTTTTTAGGAGGTCTTTATAAAATAGAGTCTTTCAAGAATAACCTCCCCGAAGCTAGACACTCTCTTAGGACATCCTTGTTACCCATAAAAATTTTCTGCCTATATGTCTTAGGGTTTTTAGACTTAGTGTTCACATAGAGGTTTGTGTCTAAGTGTTGGTCAATCAATTTTCAAATATATAATGTTTTAAAAACTATAGTATATATACACACAATAATCATGAATTTCAAGCAAATATCAAATTTTCAAAACTAGTTTTTCTAAAAATATTTATAATAATTTTTGAAAATATTTTTCAAAACTTTGTATTTTGATATCTTTATCATCTCGCCCATTCTAAATGCCTTAGTATATGACATACAAGGGTTACCTTAAGGGTTATGTGAGATGAGTTGTCAATTTTATCTTTATTAATTTTAAGATTAAGTTCTAATTAATATTTGACCTTGTGTTAGATTCAGGTTTAACCATCAATTAATTAAGTCCACATTTTAAAAATTGGCTTCTAGGTCATGGCGACGTAAGGGTCTTCTTGGTTATCAGAACAACGTGTGTAGTAGAAATAAACTAATAATTAAAGTTAATTATTATAACACATGTATTCAAATATAGGATATAATAGGTACAAGACATTATTGAAATTTAACATTTTTTAGAATAATAATTATTCTACGCGTACCTGATAGATAACATTGAGCGGGGTTGTGTTAGGATGTATACTATAAGCCTAGCTTTTGTATGAACATCTATTTTGAAATAAGAATCACTTTGGTCAAATGTTTATATTTTATATTCTTTATATATGTTAATGCAGTTGTCCAATTAATTTATATTGTAGATAACATGGTGTGTGGTGCCACACAGAAGATCATGTTATCAGTTCCTTATAAATTATAAATAGTAGCTCACAACCAAGATGGATTGGGACAAACCATTGGAACGGTTGTAGTGTAATTGGTATTAGTTTATCTTGACTATAAAATTACACTAGTACACTATGTGTGTATTGAGCAGGACCGTTTGAGGTTGTTCGATTTATACTGACTATATAAAAGAACAAGACCTCTGTTATTATGGATGTGCGTTCTCTTAATCCCAATATAATAACAAGCACATATACTTAGTATTTATTTCTTTAACTTGTCAATGGGTGAGATTTATTCGTTAAATCAATAGGCCCGATGAGTTGGGAGATAGTGCTATTTATATGGTGTGTTGTTGATTATAGAAGGAATCTGTGTCCTAATTATTTAGGCTGATGATGTCCCCTTGAGGAGCTCATAAGGATTATCATGTAAACCCTGCAGGTGGACTTAGTCCGGCATGATAATAAAGTTGAGTGGTACTACTCTTGGAATTAGATGTTAATTAATTGAGTTGTCAGTAACTCATTTAATTAACGGACATACGATATCTTAAACACAGGGAGATTAATGCACTCATAATAAGAAGGAGCTCATATTGTAATATGGGATTGGTGCGGTAGTTCAATAATAACCCTTTAGTGGTATGAGTTATTATTGATGGACTTGAGTTGGGTGTTCGGGCCGAACACAGGAAGCCCAAGCCCATCAGGAGGCCTAAACCAATTCCTCCTCTAGGTCTCTGTTGTAGCCTCTATATAAAGCCTCGTATCCACCCCAACAGAATTTCTGTTAATTCTTAACAGAATTCTGTTAATTTTGTTATCCAATAAAATTTTGTTAATTCTGTTTTTTTTTTTTTTTCCTAAACTTCCTAGGGCCGGCGGCAAGGCTATAAAAGGAGGAGAGGAGGCGGCGCACCTAAAACAATCTTTCCTTCTTGGTTCTAGGGCCGGCGGCTAGGGCTCGGCCCCCGGCGCCTAACCCTTTCTCTTTCTTCTCCTTGCTAGGGCCGGCGCCCCTTCTTCTCCTTGGCTCCCTCCTTGCTAGGGCCGGCGCCCTTACCAGGCATCCCTCTCTTCTCTTGCTAGGGCCGGTGCCCTTGAGAAGAATCTCTTGGGGGGCCGGCGGCTTGGAAGAAGGAGAGGAGAGGAGAGAGGCGCCCCTACCCTTAGGTTCTCCTTTAGGGTCGGTGGGCCGGCGGCTAGGGTTCTTGGAAGGAAGGAGTTGGGTGGTTATTCTCTTGGTAGATCGTCGCCCACACGACGTCCAAGAAGAGGAGAGGAATACAACAGAAGATCAAGAGGTTTTCGGCTACAAACCATCATCCATACAATCTCAAGGAAAGGTATGACTAGTTTAATATTCCGCTGCGTAGTTATTTTCTTTGTATGGATCCTGAATACCAACACAAGAGGCCAGCGATCTTATGCTTCGATCAAGGTGTGCTTCGATTGGTCAAGAACTTGCTTGATCGATCAAGCACATGTCTGATCGAACATGTGGGTTGCTTGGAAAGGTTCTGTCCCTGTAAAATTTTTGTCTGGGAGAAATTGAACAGGACAGAATTCCAGCACCTTCAAGTGGTATCAGAGCATAGGTTCTGGCTCTGTGTGATTGGTTTCAGTTAATTTATGCACTGCTCATATATAAATTTAGGCTGGATAATAGTAGGATGTGCAAAAGATTAACTCTGTGGTTGCAGGCTTCCTAGTTCCAACTATTATGGCCTAATGTGTGTTATGTATGATTGAACCCTCGGGCATGTCGAGGTTGTTTTGTGTTGTGCATGGTTGTAATAATTATTTTAATTTACTGTTCGATCTAGATTATATGTAAACTCCTTCGTGGAGTATAGGATCGATGGATGTAAATTATTTTTTTGTTGTTGCGGCTTGTATCCTTGCTATGCGTGGTGCTATTTTGATGACCGGAGGCGCGGCTGAGAAGGAAGCAAGATAGACGCGACTACATGATCCATTGGCGGCATATTGAAGAACAACGGATATTTGATGAGGCCATAATAGTTGAAAATTTATTTTTTCATATTTATTGCCTATTATGCTGTTTTGATATGCTATTATGTGTGTGCTATTATGCATGTTTAAAATTCCTCATATTAAATAACTAAGTGGGAGAGGGATTATTTGAATGAATCTCATGGTCTCCATTACTGGTTTGTAAGTGATGCATTCAAACTTGCGCGTTGGCTTTAAGTGCCTTCCTCCATATCGGATGAGTTTGTTTGCGGATCACTAGATCAAACTTCCTTTATGGATGATTATAGAAAATTATTTAGGTATGTGTGATCTTCTCCATCTGAAGGGGCACAATCCTAAATAATGGACTTAGTATCAAGTAATGGTATACACTTAGGCGCATTTAATAGTATCCTCCCCATCGGAGTCACTGCTATTATTTGTGTGGCCGAAGATAAACCAACTATTAATTTTATTTGTCATAAAGTTAGGTTGACAAGATAATAAAATTAATGGGTAAAACCTCCTCTTACAAATGTTTGAATTAGTATACGTCCACACTATCGTGGCATACGAAATTCACGGTGTTTTGAGGTGTTGGTGAATTTAAATTATATTGTTTGAGGAATCAATATTATTTTAAATTCTAAAGTTTTGACCAAATATGTTATTTTGTGATTCTCAGGATTTCATTATGGCTTTCAATCCACTTGCTGTTATTCTAAAAGAAAACAAACTTACTGGTCCAAATTATATTGATTGGAAACGGAACTTGGACATTGTCTTAACTGCTGAAGAGTACAAGTTTGTACTTTTTGAGGTCTGTCCTAGCGTGCCTGATAAGGATTCTAGTGAAGAGGAGATAGAGAGACATAGGAAATGGGTTAAGGCAGATGAGATGGCGCGGTGTTACATTTTGGCTTCCATGTCAAATGTGCTGCAACATCAGCATCAGGCCATGCCTACTGCCTATGACATGATGCTCAATCTCAAAGAACTCTTCGGACACCAGAATCGGGCTGCCAGGCAGGAGGCCATGAGAAACTTAATGACGACCACCATGACTGAGGGGACACCCGTGAGGGATCATATCCTCAAGATGATGGCTCATTTAAATGAGATGGAAGTCCTTGGAGCTGAAATCGATGGGGAAACCCAGGTCGATATCATTCTACAAACGCTGCCCAAGAGTTTTGAGCAGTTCCGCCTGAACTACAACATGAACAAAAGGGTGTATTCGTTGGCGGAACTTCTGACAGAACTCCAAGCGGCAGAAGGGTTGTTTCGTCAAAGTTCTCAAGTTCACATTGCTGAAAACGTTTCTGCTTCTAAGCCGAAAGGCAGAAAGAAGAGGAAGAAACAAGTTGGTTCGGCAAAGAAAGTGATTGGACCTCAAGTGGCTGGGCCGCAGGCAGGTGTGAAGAAGCCGAAGGGCAAGTGCTTCACATGCAAGCAGTCTGGACATTGGAAGGTGGACTGTCCTCGTAGAAAGGAGAACAATAAAGGTATATCTTATTCATTAGTTGTTGAAACATGTTTAGTGGTGTTATCTACCGGTACCTGGTGTGTAGATACGGGAGCCACTGATCATGTCTGCAATTCGTTGCAGGGGTTCCAGGAAACCAGACGACTACGTGAAGGGGAGATTACCGTCTACATGGGCAATGCTACGAAAGTGGCGGCTATTGCAGTGGGAGATGTTTATTTATCTTTTGATAGGAATAAAACTTTGATTTTGAGGGATTGTCTTTACGTACCATGTTTTAGAAAGAATTTAATTTCAGTTTCTAAATTATTTATGGATGGATATTCTGTTTCTTTTGATGACAAAGTTGTTGTCAAGAAAAATAGGGTTATTATCTGTTCTGGTACGTTGGTTGGCAATTTATATACTCTTAATCCAATAACTCCCACGATGCAACAAATGAAAATTAATAACACATCTTCTAATTCTAATAAGAGAAAAGAACCTTCGAAAATGAACCAAACATATCTTTGGCATCTAAGGTTGGGTCATATTAACTTGAGTAGAATTCAAAGGTTGATAGCCGATGGACCTTTGGGTTCACTGGTGGTGGAAAATTTTTCAACCTGCGAGTCTTGCTTGGAAGGAAAAATGACCAAGAGGCCTTTTAAGGCAAAGGGGTATAGAGCCAAAGAAGTGTTGGAATTGGTTCATTCTGATTTGTGTGGACCTATGACTATCCAGGCAAGAGGTGGTTTCGAATATTTTATCTCTTTTATAGATGACTATTCGAGATATGGGTACATTTACTTGATGCGCCGCAAGTCTGAGTGCTTTGATAAGTTCAAAGAGTACAAGGCTGATGTGGAGAAACATCATGGTAAAAGTATCAAGACACTACGATCTGATCGTGGTGGAGAGTACCTCTTAGGAGAGTTTAGGAGTTACTTATCAGAGGCTGGGATTCAATCCCAATTGTCTGCACCTGGTACACCCCAACAGAATGGTGTGGCAGAACGAAGGAATAGGACTCTTATGGAAATGGTTAGATCAATGATGAGTTATTCAGAATTACCGAATTCATTTTGGGGATATGCTCTGGAAACGGCGGCGTACATTCTAAACTTGGTACCTTCTAAGTCAGTACCTTCTACTCCCACAGAATTGTGGAATGGGCGTAAGCCTAGTTTGAAACACATTCGAATTTGGGGTAGTCCAGCACATGTGCTGAAGGGAGATGCTGATAAGTTGGAATCACGTACGGAAGTTCGCTTGTTTGTGGGTTATCCTAGAGGAACGAAGGGTGGTTTGTTTTATAGTCCTAAAGATCAGAAGGTCATTGTTAGCACCAATGCCCGATTTTTAGAAGAGGACTATGTAATGAACCACAAGCCCATGAGTAAGATTGTTCTAGAGGAAATAAGAGGGGACACTTCTACTTTAGTACCAACGGTACAAGATACGATACCACAAGTAACTGCATCACGTGTCACAAATGATGCACAATTACAGGTAGTGCCTCGTCGTAGTGGGAGGGTTGTTAGACAACCTGATAGATTCATATTTTTGGGAGAGTCTTCGGACTTGATCCCTGGTGAACATGAAGCTGATCCCTGGACATATGATGAAGCACTCCAAGATAAAGATGCAGCATCTTGGCAAAGTGCAATGAACTCTGAAATAGAATCTATGGATTCTAATCAAGTCTGGGAGCTTGTAGAACCACCAAATGGTGTAAAAGTCATTGGATGTAAATGGGTCTACAAAAGGAAAAGAGGAATAGACGGGAAGGTGGAAACCTTTAAAGCAAGGCTTGTTGCGAAGGGGTATACTCAGAAAGAAGGAATCGATTATGAGGAAACCTTTTCGCGGTAGTCATGCTTAAGTCTATCCGGATTCTTTTATCTATTGCTGCTCATATGGATTATGAGGTTTGGCAAATGGATGTCAAGACAGCTTTCCTTAACGGAAGTCTTGAAGAAAACATCTATATGAAGCAACCAGAGGGATTCATTGCAAAGGGCAAAGAGCATCTTGTATGTAAGCTCAATCGGTCCATTTATGGACTGAAACAAGCTTCGAGATCTTGGAACATCCGGTTTGATGAAGTAATCCAGTCTTATGGATTTATTCAATGTCCGGATGAGTCTTGTGTATACAAGAAAAGTGACAGAAACGTGGTGGTATTTCTTGTACTATACGTAGATGACATTTTGCTCATTGGCAACAATGTCAAAGTGTTGTCAGACGTAAGGGTATGGTTGTCCAAGCAGTTTGATATGAAGGACTTGGGAGAATGTGGACATATTCTTGGGATCAAAGTAATAAGGGATCGCAAGAAAAGGATGTTGTGCTTATCCCAAGCTTCATACATTGATACTATCCTAGCTCGTTTTAGCATGCAAAACTCCAAGAAAGGTTTTCTACCTTTTCGGCATGGAGTACCTTTATCTAAAGAGATGTGTCCTAAGACACCAAAGGAGATAGAGGAAATGAAGGCAGTTCCTTATGCTTCGGCTGTAGGAAGCCTAATGTATGCAATGCTATGTACGAGATCGGATATCTATTTTACCGTGGGCATGGTTAGCAGATATCAAAGTAACCCAGGACAGGGACATTGGACTGCGGTAAAGCATATATTAAAGTACCTGAGAAGGACTAGAGATTATATGCTGGTTTACCAAGCAGATGATTTGCTTCCTGTGGGTTACACAGATTCTGATTTCCAATCAGATAGGGATAATAGTAAATCTACCTCGGGGTATGTGTTTACTTTGGGAGGTGGAGCCATAACATGGAGGAGTGTTAAGCAGAAATGCGTTTCGGACTCTACCATGGAAGCTGAGTATGTAGCAGCCTCTGAGGCAGCTAAAGAAGCTGTATGGCTCAGAAACTTCTTGATGGACTTAGAGGTGATTCCTGGTTTGCCCAAAGCTATCACAATTTATTGTGATAACAGTGGTGCAGTAGCAAACTCGAAGGAACCACGAGCCCATAAGGCAAGTAAACACATCGAGCGCAAGTACCACCTGATACGAGACATCGTAAAACGAGGAGAAGTTGTTGTCGCCAAGATTACATCAGCAGATAACCTGGCAGATCCTTTCACTAAGGCCCTTCCGGCGAGAGCTTTTGATAGGCATGTTGAGGGGATGAGAATCAGATGTATGGCAGCATTTATGGCAGCATAGTCTTTTAGTATAAGTGGGAGATTGTTAGGATGTATACTATAAGCCTAGCTTTTGTATGAACATCTATTTTGAAATAAGAAATCACTTTGGTCAAATGTTTGCATTTTATATTCTTTATATATGTTAATGCAGTTGTCCACTTAATTTATATTGTAGATAACATGGTGTGTGGTGCCACACAGAAGATCATGTTATCAGTTCCTTATAAATTATAAATAGTAGCTCACAACCAAGATGGATTGGGACAAACCATTGGAACGGTTGTAGTGTAATTGGTATTAGTTTATCTTGACTATAAAATTACACTAGTACACTTTGTGTGTATTGAGCAGGACCGTTTGAGGTTGTTCGATTTATACTGACTATATAAAAGAACAAGACCTCTGTTATTATGGATGTGCATGCTCTTAATCCCTATATAATAACAAGCACATATACTTAGTATTTATTTCTTTAACTTGTCAAAGGGTGAGATTTATTCGTTAAATCAATAGGCCCGATGAGTTGGGAGATAATGCTATTTATATGGTGTGTTGTTGATTATAGAAGGAATCTGTGTCCTAATTATTTAGGCTGATGATGTCCCCTTGAGGAGCTCATAAGGATTATCATGTAAACCCTGCAGGTGGACTTAGTCCGGCATGATAATAAAGTTGAGTGGTACTACTCTTGGAATTAGATGTTAATTAATTGAGTTGTCAGTAACTCATTTAATTAACGGACATACGATATCTTAAACACAGGGAGATTAATGCACTCATAATAAGAAGGAGCCCATATTGTAATATGGGATTGGTGCGGTAGTTCAATAATAACCCTTTAGTGGTATGAGTTATTATTGATGGACTTGAGTTGGGTGTTCGGGCCGAACACAGGAAGCCCAAGCCCATCAGGAGGCCTAAACCAATTCCTCCTCTAGGTCTCTGTTGTAGCCTCTATATAAAGCCTCGTATCCACCCCAACAGAATTCTGTTAATTCTAACAATTTTTGTTATCCTTCCTAGGTTAATTTTGTTATTTTTATTAATTCTGCTTTTTCCTAAACTTCCTAAAGGCAAGGATAAAAGGAGAGGAGAGGAGGCGGCTCAAGAACATACAATCTCTTCCTCTTGTCTTGCTAATTAGGGCCGGCGCCCAAACAAGAAGGGCCGGCGCCACCACAAGGAAACCTCCTTCTCCTTCACCCTTTTCTTCTCCTTCTTAGGGCCGGCGCCCAACCCTCCTTGAGAAGGAGGAGGCTAGGGTCGGCGCCCCTAATCCTAGAAAGAAGAGAGGTGGCCGGCGGCTTTAAGAAGAAAGGAAGAGGAAGAGGAAGGGTGGCGCCCCAACCTTAGGTTCTCCCTTCTCTTGTGTGGCCATCGGCTAAGGAAGAGAGGAAGAGGGAAAGAAGTTGGGTGGTTATTCTCTTGGTAGATCGTCGCCCACACGACGTCCAAGAAGAGGAGAGGAATACAACAGAAGATCAAGAGGTTTTCGGCTACAAACAATCATCCATACAATCTCAAGGAAAGGTATGACTAGTTTAATTTCCGCTGCGTAGTTATTTTCTTTGTATGGATCCTGAATACCAACACAAGAGGCCAACGATCTTATGCTTCGATCAAGGTGTGCTTCGATTGGTCAAGAACTTGCTTGATCGATCAAGCACATGTCTGATCGAACATGTGGGTTGCTTGGAAAGGTTCTGTCCTTGTAAAATTTTTTTTGTCTAGGAGAAATTGAACAGGACGGAATTCCAGCGCCTTCAATCATTAGATACAAAGTATAATAAGGGAACAAAGTAAATCATTAGATACGAAGTGAGGGATTTAAATTAAAAATCAGATCAGGTTCGAACTAAACCCAATGGGTAGGCGCAGAGATAAGGATTACATTGGTTCAAATTGAGATTTATTTGAACTTGATTTAGCTAAGTTATAGCCGAACCAAGTATAAGGTTTAAACTAGTTCGGTCGGTTTAAAAGAAATTAGGGTATTCTTTTCTCTCCTCTCGTTTTTTCCCTCTCTGTGCATGCAACGTCGCCCATCCCTTCTTTTCTTCTTTCTCCTCCTTCTCGATTTTCTCCCTTTCCCTTCTCCACCGCAGCAATCCACTTCTCCTCCTTCCTCTTCTCCTTCAAAGAGCAAGAGCAGCATCTTGCTACTGTTGGCGGCTTCACCCCCACCTCCTCTCCCTTTGTTCTTCTCCGTTCCTTTTTCCAACAACACAACAGTAGCTAGGGCTGCTCTCTCCTACCTCTCCACCGCTAGTAGCTACTGACCTTGCCTCTCGACAACCGTTGGAGAGCTTGTCGGTGAGGAGAAAAGAAACCCTAGTTGCTACCCTTTCCAGCCGACCAAAATCAAGCCGCCAATAGCTACCATAGCAACCCTTGTTTGGTGTCCTCTTCCAACTATAGGTATTATTGTCGTCATTCATTGTAGCAAGTCCTTAATCTGTTCGAGCGCTTCATATTGATGAAATGCCTCTGTGGTTTCATCGATCAAAAAGGGATATTTTAAGGTATATTTTATTGTAATCAATTTCTATTTAGATTGGTTAAATAAGGTTGTGATTAGATAATAGTGAATGTCTCTTATAGCAAATAAGGATATAATTATATAAAGGTTACGATTCGATCCGTCTCGTGTTATTATGTTATGAGACATTTATATTGAGATTTGAGTTATTTTTCTTGGTATTATGTTTGTAGATACTAGTTCGAGTGGAGCACAGTGATCTACAAACACTCGAAGCTTTTGAGGTCATAAAAAAGTGGGTATATTCTATCCTTTGACTCATACATATCTTTGTACATGAATAAATAGATTAAATTAACTGTGTATACTTATATAGCTATCTTCAAAAAGGGGATTAAAATTATATTTAAAATAGTGAAATAGGGTTAAAATAATTAAATCATTGGAGGGTAAATAATTGATTTATTTCCTATTCACACATGGATTCATTTTGGGATTAAGATGGGAAAGGGTATTTTCAAAATTAATGGATGTTTTGATTTATTCTTCTGTTAATACCTGTCTTTAAATTGTTTGATCTTTTATATTCTATATTATTGATATTACATTTTATTGATACTTTCTCTTTACCTACAAATCTTATGATGATACCTTAGTTAATGAATAAAATTTATATTAAAAGTTGACTCGAGTTAGTCGTTCAGACTAATCGAGAAGTTACTAATTGAGAAAGTGACAATTATGATAAAAATAAAGTGAAATAATAAAAATAAGAATAGAAAATATTAAAAAGTGATAATTAGAAGCCTAGTTTTATACCAGAGCTTTATACTAGAGTACTGGACCGTACACTTGAGTAGTGGTGGCGTGATGTAGCCCTCGGTCCAGTGCACCTGACCGTCCACATGTTGTTGTGGTAGCGCGGTGGCCCGTGGTCAATATTTATCATGTCTTTCACTAGTGAGGGCTTTTAGTCTGTACGTTAGATAACATATGCGACGATATATTTTGAGGAAGCTGTTAGCCTATATGTGTGACATTATTACATTCTGATGATATTAGCTCCAGTAGTTCACTTTTTAATTGATTTATATCATTGATTTAGAAATGCATGTTGATACCCATAAGATTATGATATTTACCCATATTGAGATTATATTGTTGATGATTTATATATCTCTTGATTAAATAACAAGAATTGAAAAGTTATCATAATTGATGATAATACATGATAATTAAGTTGAGATACGAAATTTATATATGAAAATATTACCTGATTCTAGATAATGATATATATATATATATATATATATATATATATATATATATATATATATATATATATATATATATATTATAGTCTACTCTATTTCCTTGGATTTTAAATAAGATTAAGTTCATGTATATCTTTTCTGATTACCCACTTAACCATTGGCTAACTGTCTGCATTCTTTGGCCTCCAGATTTGCAGGCGCAGACTTGATACTATATTTGATTCAGTTTTTCGGTTACGCAAGCACAACCCCAAACTGGTCTTGCACTGGAAAAAGGGCACGGTCATGCCTGCTAGGCACGGGCCGTGGTCTGATTCGTTATGAGTTGAGGGCACGATCATGCCTACCAGGTATGACCCCTAGTCTGGTTCCTTCTATGTTGGGGGCACGGCTTGGAACAGCTGCTCTTCTGAAAGGCACGACCGTGTCTGGTGAATACGACTACTACTGAGAGAACTGCAGGAAGCACGGTCGTGGCTATGAAGGGCACGACCATGTCTTGGCTGGCTTGAGTGATGAAGCACGGTCGTGCCTTGAGGCACGACCCTATCTTGGGCTTTCGTTGTTCTTCCTTCGTTTAACCTTATTCCACATTGATTTCCATCTTGCAAATGCAAAAGTACAAGAGCAAACCTCCGAACTAGAAAATAGAAAAAATATGTCTAATACACGAATAAAGGGTGCGATAAATACAGAGTATCCTCAAGAAATGCATAAAGATGTGCAATAAAAGTAGTAGAAATATATGGATACCCTACACACATCACCTCCAAACTAGGTGTTCCGCCTAATTCTCCAAATTAAGACTTCCTTTGTCTAGCCTCCCACTAGGACTTCTGTTGCCTAGCCGCAACTAGTACTTCTCTGTGCTACCTACACACTCATTTAAGCTCATCAGATCACTTCATAAACTTAACTTTAACTCTTTGTCATTATCAAAATTTAGGTTCGATCATTTAGAGCTCCCTATACCAACAGTTATTTTATTGTGATCATGACATTAATACTAACTTGCTAATTGAATTTTATGACAACCTATGACCTATTGATGATGGACGCATGACTAAACGCGACTTAGATTTCACCACAGACATACATAGGGCATTTCTAGAATGCAAGCCCTAAGATAGTTCCTTTGTCTATTATTCGTCATATCATTAGCCCCTCCCTAAGCCTTTTGATTAGCTCACCATTAACTCGATGTATGAATTACTATATTATCATCTTAGACCTCTTTGTATGAGAATATTTTCTATAAATGGTCTCTCTACACTTGAAAATGTTCTATATAAGGTCATTATTGGGTGTATTCTTCTCATTGTTACCCGTGGCTTTGCCAAGGTGAGGATAAGTCATCTTTTCATGTTATATACATTTCGGCATAGGTTATGTAACGCCTGTAAAATTTCTAGCAATTTTATAAGAATTTTTGCATGATTATAATGGGCTTTTATGTGGGCTCTTTCAAAAATAAAAGAAAATAGAGCAAAAAAAAATGCATAGCTAAGGTTTGAACCCCAAACCTCCAAGCAAGTAGCAAATCCTTATGATGCATGTGATAACCAGGAGCCCCAACAAGAGTGTGCTATTAGAAAGGTAAGGGAAATGGTAGATAAGGGTAGGGAAGGCGAAGGGACACCTCTTTCCCTTCACTTAGAATAAATAGGAGTGAGTGAAGAGGCAAGGGAATGAAAAGTCATTTTCTTCTTCCTCCTTCTTCTTCCTCCACCGAAACCAACCCTTCTTCTTCTTCCATTTTCGAAAGTTCAAGGTCTAGGGTTCCTCCCTAGGAAGTTCACAAGGGAATCCCTCAAGGGCTTATCCCCTTATTAAGGCAAGGATACGCAAAGGAAATTCTAGGAGCGGAGGTCTTCTCTTCTCTCCACCAAGAGTATATTTTCTTGTAGTAAACCAAGCGAGAGGAAGTAAGCAATCCCCTCACCTGCAGTACAAGTTGCTTCGAGTGTTTTCAATTGCTTAAAAACCTAGGACTACCCTTCTAGGGTTTCGGCCAAGGAAGAATATAGGACTAGGGAAGAAGTTTTAAACTCTAAACATGCTTGCATATGATTCCTTATGATGTATAATGCATTATATAATGTTAGTAGGATGATACCCATGTTTTTATGTTGTTTAAAACTTAGGGTAAGGATTCCCTCTTCAAGTTTCGGCCAACCTAGGGTTTAGGGCTTAGAAGAAAATTGAAAACCCAATTATGTTTGCCTATGATTTCCCTATGGTATGTGATATGTTATGTGAAGTTACTATGATGCTATTCATGCTTCATGTTGCACAAAACCTAGGACCATGCCTCTAGAACTTTCGGCCAAGTCCAAGAAACTAGGGTTAGGGGAAAATCCCAAGCCCATCTATGCTTGCTAAAAGTCTCCCATGTTATGCTATGTATTATGTGATGTTAGTTTGATGTTTTCCATGCTTGATGTTACTTAAAACCTAGGACCATGCCCCTTGTAAGTTTCGGCCAGGAAGTGCTTTGAGGCTAGGGTAAAGATAAAAACCCCAAACATGCTTACTAATGATCTTCCATGCCATGCTATATATACATGATGTTGACATGATGATAGTTAGACTTTATGTTAGCATGATTTCTTTATGTCACTACCTTATGTCCATGTTAACTCTATTAATGCATGCTTATGTTATGCTTATTGTATCATGATGTACATGCTTATGTTTCATGCCCACTAGGGCACACCTATGTTATGCATGGCTTATGTATGATGAAATGCCTAAGAGATGCTTCCCTATGAGTTGGGACTAAGAGCACTCTTTATGTTATGACAAGGAACATGATATGCTATTTTACTTTTGTATGGCTTGTACCGGACCCTAGCAAGGTCCATGGGATGGGCTCCTACGTTGCCCCTAGGTCGACGGTCATAGTACGGGCCTAGTACGGGATGGGCTCCTACGTTGCCCCTAGGTCGACGGTCGTAGTACGGGCCTAGTTCCCTAGTAGGTTCGGGATTAGCTACCTCGGATCTATTTAGGGATGCGCGCAAAATCATGTATGTGGTACAATGTCGGGCCCTCATGTTGAGATTTATGTTTAAGTACCTATAATATATATGTTTTCAAAGAACATCTTGCATATACCCATTTTATGTGATTATCATATGTGATATATCATGCATGCTTTAAGATGATGTACTATTGTGATAAGAATGCTAAGTTTCTATGTTTCCTCTAAATGATCATGTCACTACTTCATGTTTGTACTCTTGGAACATGAATGCTAAGTCTATATGTTTTCTAATGCTAAGTCTATATGTTTTATAATGCTAAGTCTACACGTTTTCTAATGCTAAGTCTATATGTCCTCTAGATGATCATACTATATGAATGCTATGCCTATATGTTGTCTAAATGAACATGTCACTACTCTATGTTTAATTCATGATGTATGACTTTTGTGAGTAGGAAAGGATCTTACTAAGCCTATGTGCTTATAGTTTTCATGTTTCCCTTGTACTGCAGAAAAGGGTAAAGAATGGCTAAACTAAAGGGAGCAGCAGGAGGGGCAAAGATGTGTGTGGCAGTGGCATGGTGGAAGAGATCTGCTTTATGTTTCAAGACTTATGCATGTTCTAAAGTTTTGCATGTTAATTGTTAAGAGTTGATTACTACTTGATGCTTTTTGATGGTTGCTACTTGATGTTAACTTAGACTTGTTTTGATGGTTTATACTTGATGTGAAACTATACTCATTTTTGTTCTATGAAACCTTGAAATGTTAAGCACTTGTTTTAGTTAAAGAATTGCTAAGAACCTTCTTATCATGTTTGAATTGTTAAGTGATAGATGACTATGTACTTAGATTATACTTTGAATTCCTCATTGATGTTCATGTACTCTATACTTGTGTTTAAGCTCCTATACTTCCATTATGTTGATTATCATGAACTTGAATCAAGTAGTGTCCTTTATGAAATGACTATGCATGCTTAGTAGTCCACCTCCTACTCATAGTGTACTATAAGCTGTAGTTTTAAAAGAGCGTGTAAGGTATTGCAGAAAGAAAAGCTTTAACCAATTATACACATGAATGCTAAGCATACTCACATGTTGTAGATGTTTACATGTTACATGTTTAAGATGTTAAGATATTTACATGTTTAAATGTAAATGCATGTTTCTTCATTTTAAGTTTAAATTCTTCCGCTGTATATGCACGCATGTATGTTCGCGTAGCGCCGCCCTTCCTCCCCTCTATAAGTACGAGAAGGGCGGGTATTACAGGTTATATATTGATGTTGCCATAAATGTGTTTCATTGCATAGTGTATTTTAACAATCTTATCCAAAAAAAATTATGTCATTAGGGAACATCATTACATTATTAGACATCTATGTCACTAAGGGTACTATTAGGCCTTTGACGGAGATGTAAGATTGAATTGGTCTACGTACTTTCTCACTTGCTGGCATGCGGCTGGGTGTCGAGGCCAAGCTCAAATCATTGATCGCAAGGGTGTTGATGTCAGTGATCAGATTGAGGGTGAGGAGGAGGTACCTTAGCTCCCGCACCTGAGCCCATGGATGTCGTAGATCGTATCGATCGTTTGGAGGAGGAGCTTGAGATGTTGGATACACGTGTTGAAGAGTTGGGTCTGACACTGTACGAGTGACTTGACACTATCATTGGTCACCAACTTATGACCTAGTCTACTGTTACCTCTCTAACACAGATGTTCCACTCATGGATGTCGGGGCATCCTCCTCCTTCATCATCACTTGTGCCACCTCCTCCAACTGATGATGATGCATCTCCACATACTTTAGATATTGATTAGGAGTTGGGTGTTGTGTGTTGGGTGTTGATTGTTGTATTTTGTTACTTGACATGTTGTAATAATGTTATGGCATTTACTACACTTGACTTATTTTGCCTCATTGTTGGCACATTTAGTATTATTGACACTAGCTATATATCATGCTTCTGAATTTTGATTGTCTAATTGTGTTTGTTTCTAGAGGAGTGCCCCGTGTTTTGGTTGTTGTTTTTGTGAGTTGATGTTTTGATGGGGGAGTGCCCCATTTTTGTATTACTTGTTGGTGTTTATGACTTGTAGGGGTGTGTTCAATATTTTATGGTCGCATGAATTAAGAGGGAGGTTTCCCTCTAAACTAGTTTTGTCAATTGTAATTATCTTGTTACATATTTTTGGGACTAGTCATCCCCTCTTGTTGCTATCTTTTTTATCTTTGACAAAGGAGGAGAAATGAACATCTTATGACACTTGTATCGCATATGACATTGATGTGGTAGGCATAAATTTAAAATTTCTCTTAAGACTACATGAATGATTTATTATCATATTGTCAAAAGATATCATAACTTAAATGGGTTGTCAAATATCAAAAAGAAGATTGTTGATACAATCATGTCCAAGGAATATAATTTTAATGTTTGATAACATTGAAGTAAAGGCTAATGAAATGAGATCTCACTTGTGCAAAGAGTTTGCAAGGAAAAGTCCTCACAGGTTGCAGACTAGATGCAAGGGAAGGAAAGTCTAAGAAAGTTGAGCACCAGATTCTTGGTAAGAAGAAGTCTATGCAGGTTGGAATACTAGATGTAAAACAAGAAAAGTCTAAAAAGATCAAGGATCAAATTCTTAACAAAAGAAGGAAACCCGAGCATATCGCGGATCAGATGCAAGGGTGAATGAAGACCGAGAGATAAGGAAGCTCTAAGCATGAAAATCTAGAGAACAAGAAGTTTATCTCACAACAAGTACTTGGGAACAAGGTTAGAGAAGTTTAGGCAAATTCAACCATTATGATGTCTGACAATAGAGAATCAATTGATTGAAACTTCGAAAAATAGAAGGAAGATCGAAGTATCAATCAACTGATGAGTTTCATCAATTGATTGATCTCAATCAGGAACCTAATAGAAGTAAGTCAATTTGGTTGAATTTAAATGATGGAATCAGTTGATTGATTGTTGACATCAATTGACCAATGTCGATCAAAAATCAAATAAAAGCTAATTGATTCAATCGTTCAACTAACTAATGACATCAGTCGATTGATGTATGATATCAGTCGATTGATGATGATCAGGAATTGAACAAAAACAAGTTGATTCGACTACTAAATTTTTTTGCATGAAACAGTCGACTGATGTTCAAATTATTGAGAAAATCAGACATATTTTAAAAAGTTCAGAAGTCGTTCAATGGTATGAACAATTATCGAAGACTATATCAATCGACTGATGGTATGCATTAGTCGATTGATGTCTAAAATGAAGCTTGCAGTTCAGTTTGAGTCAAGCACTCATATAAAAGGAAAAAGGATTCCATTTCAAGACAGAGCTCCCATCTAAACTTAAAGTTTTTGTGCTAACTCCTTATTAAGAAGTTGGTAAGCTTAGCCTCTATCCTTGATGTATGCATTTAAAGAAGAAGAAGCCAACATTCCTCAAGAAAATCATTATAACTTCTTCTTGCTTCATCTCTTTTTATATTGTGTTGTAACTGTTGGGTTGTTATGCAAAAAAATAAACACGTGTAGAGTGGAAAAAGAATCCATCAAGGATCTATACGAATTCTAATTACTCATTTGTTTAGAATGTTACCTCAAGATGTGCGAACCTTTACAAATCTGGAGGATGAAGTCGATCTAAACGTGATCAGAATATAGATGCCTCTATGATATCCACACAAACACAATCATTGCCTATCTCACGAGTATGATTGGAGAATCTAATAACTCACGTTGTAATGCTAGCTACTATATAAAAAAGAAATAAAACCTTAACTTTTAGGGTTAATACGATCTTATCAGATAAGATCGTATCAAAACTATATCTCATTTAATAAGATATTTTTCTTTTATTTTATTTTCATGCATATCACAAAAATACAAACGTGAATATAAAACTGTGGCATTCTTTGAAAAACTCAAATCACATTAAATTAACTCATTAATCCAATATATTTAGGATCCATTTAGATTAACCCATTAATCTAATAAGTTTATAATCTAATTAGATTAACCCATTAATCCTTTCTAATGTAGGACTTTGATTGTAATCCCAACAATTCTCCCTTCAAACGAAAGACCGTATGGTCTAACCCACTTTATTTTAGTCATACTAAAATAAAATAAACTTTAAAATCAATATGCTCTCTGTGTGTGTGACCCAATAAATTTTTATAACGTTGGTAGTGACTCTAAATCTTTTTTTAAAGACACAAACAATAAGTGATATCTAGCAATGAATCATGACTACCCAAGTGATGAGAATATCATAGAGTCTGTTGGTGCAATGAGCACTAGGTCTGACCCTAGAGTTTCAATGTTTGACAATACATCTAAGTCTGATCAGTTGACCAAGGGTTGATCAAAACAGGATCTAATATTTGGATATGAGTGAAGTCTAATCAGGTAAGTTTGACCAAAAGACTAGCAAGAAGTCCTAGTCGGTTAGACTAGATAGTGAAACTCCTAGTTGAAGGCTAGGCAGTGGAAATCCTGATTTAGAAGATTGGGTAAGAAGTCCTAGTGAGTGAAACTAGGCAGGAAGTTCTGATGAGTGAAGCTAAGCAAGGAAGTCCTAGTTGGAGGCTCAACAGTGGAAGTCCTGATCTAAAGGACTAGGCAGTAGATTTGACAGATCAAGTGCACCAAGTGAAAGTCCAGTCAAGTCAGATGGATCAGATGGCTGACGGGAAATCTAGGCAGGTCAGGTGAACTAGATGTCGGGTGAAAATCTAAGCAAGTTAGGTGGATCAGATGTCTAGCAACAAATCCTAAGAGTCGAGGATCGAGGCTAAACGGAAGTCTAACAAGTCTGGAGGACTTGGTTGGTAGGTAAATTCTCCCGAGTAAAATGGGTAAGGGTATGTTCCTACTGGGGGAACAGTAGCGTCAGTCTAACCCAGGATTTCATTGAAAATCCGAAGTTAGACATACAGGATATGTTGAACGCTTAACGCTCAGAGATGAAGGGGCATCGCCCCCTTCATCTTCTGAGCGTTCTGAGCTTTCATCTTCTGAGCGGAAGAACACGAAGGCGTCGGCTCCTTTATGGATTTACCCCTTCGTCTCCCTAATCCTTGCTATATAAACGCAAGGGTGCAGTGGTTGCGTCCAAGGTCAAGAAGCCAAAAAGAGGATTCGTTCCAGAGGAAGGTGCTGCCGGAGAAGAGGGAATTTGGTTTGTGGAAAAGGCAAGGAGTTTTCCATTCGTGATTCTCCTTCGACGCAAGCAGAACAGCGAGCGAGGCACGCTACAAAGGTAAAATCAACAATGGTATCAGAGCTTTCTGTTGTAGTTTTTACCTGTTAGAGTTTGCTCCGATTTCTCCCATTTATGTTCCGGCCGATTTCTTCCGTTTCTGTTCCGGCCGATTTCACAAGGCCCTGGTGCCGCCTTCGCACAGATGTACCTCGATCCGTTCGAGGCTCTGACGTGGGAGGCAGAAGATCGGGAGGCCCTGTCTTTGGCACATCCGGTGAGGTTGGCGCCGGCGAAGCTGGGGCTGGCTAGGGCGGCGTCGGCGGGCAGGCGGTAGGCAGAATATCGGGACGATGGAAGTGAACAGAAGAAAAAAAGGTGATGTATCGAGAACATGCGCGTTCATCAGCATTGTTTAGCATCGTTTTAGCCACATTTCATGAGCATGACACAGGATATTGCACTCTAGTTGGCGGTTTATGCTTTTGCCTCTTTAATTATTCTGTTTTCCTTGGATATATGTCTTTGTGTGGTGTTTTGTCTTGTCAGGTAAACAGCGTGGCCGTACCGACGAAGTGGAGCTGCTCAGACCTGTTTGCCCAGAGCTCAACACGGTCAGACCGTGCTGTTCAGCACGGCCGTGCCTGTAGCTGCGAAGTTGATGCTGTGTGACGTCCAGAGATCAACACGGCCTGACCGTGTCACCTAGCACGGCCGTGTCGACTTCCTGTTCAGATGCCAAGCTGCGTTCTCCACCCAGAGTTTAGCACGCCCAGCCCGTGTTGTGTGACACGGGCGTGCTAAAAACCACGGAAGGCTATAAAAGGGCTGCGGAAGAACACTGAAAGGGGGAGCTGGCGGCTGGAGTAGGGTTTGGAAGGAATTAGGCTTTGGAGAGGATCATCTGGACGCATCAGAAACGTTTGCATTTGAGATTTGGATTGGTAACATCTTGTATTTGATGGTTGAATGCTTAATCTGGATTTTCATGTCGTGCTGTGAACTTTCGTTTATGGAGTAGTTTACTTAATCTCGAGATTTGGGAGTACCCTTTTGATGATTGATTTCGATTGATATCTTGCCTTCTTTCATTAATCCGATCTGGTGTTGACGTGGTTTCAGCGAAAAGTCTTGTTTATCTTAGGAAGTTAGGGGATATACGTAACTGTGAACCCTATTTCCGGAACTCTGAATATCATCTAGGGCTGTTCCTTCTTGAAGTAGTGACAAGATATTCTAGGGAGGTTTGCGGGATTCGTGTGACAGGATCCTTAGCTGATTATGACACCCTGTGTTACTTGTTATGAAGGAGGGAATTCGGTCCTAAGAGAAATTCTCATGAACAGTCCCTGTACCTAATGGAGCTTGCCCAATTCGATTGTACTCTGATGCGGCAGTAAGACTAGGGAGGTTTGCGGAGGTCACGTGACAGGTCCTCTTAGCTGATTATGATCACCTACGCTCGAATGCCAACGAAGGTAGAATCGCTTTAGGTAAGTATAACTGAGGAAGATCCTGAAAGGGGCCCTCAATTGAGTATAGGACAACCATGGGGAATCCGTCAAAACATCAGTAAGGGTTAGTGGAGAGGGTAGGCTATCTTCTGATTGATCGTTGAAGTGGGGAAACCAATATCTCGAGATTTCTTCCAATTCCAATCTAGCCAACCTTACTTCTCGTCAGCTCACGTAGAAAATTCTCTCATTTGATCGACCTACTTCGCCTAGATAACTAAACATCACACATCGTCTGGTGATTAAACAAATCCCTGTGGATCGATATTATTACTTGACGACATCCGTGCGCTTGCTAACTTCAACCATATGAACCCTAAATTTTCATAGGAAAACATTACATATCATTTCACCCATAGATAGGTTAAAAACATAACCTTAAGCCCTAAATGTTCTTGTAGCCGAAACTTACATCATGGCATGAAACCCTAGTTTTTAATCTCATGGAAAACTAACCCATATAAAACTTTATCATGTAACTTTTACAACCATAGCATGCTCAAAAACATAACTTTGAAACCCTAATATGTAATAGCCGAAACCATAACATTTTACAACATGAAGCCCTAAACTTTAACCACATGGAAACAACCAAGTTTTATTTAAACATCTTCATGAATCATATAGAACAAAAACTTATTCAAAACATGCTTTTAAAACCCTAATCATCACATCATGGCCGAAATCTTTAAGAAAGGTTTCTTCATGCTCATATAACACATAAACTTAGAAATCCATGAAAACATCAACATAGCTATTATGTTGCAAGGTGAGGGGAGTCTTACCTAGCCTTTAGAGAATTTTACCCTAAAGAGAAGAAGAAGATGAAGCCTTGGGAAAAATCCTTAGCCCTTCCTTGGTTCTCCTAGATCCTCCTAGCCTTCCTAAAGCCCTTTCCTTTGCTCTCTTAGCTTTGTTGATGAAGCAACCTCCCAAGAAGCTCTCGGCCACAAGAAGCACAAGAGAGGAGATGAAGAAGAAGTTGGTTTCGGTGAGAATGATGAGGGAAAGAAGTGATTTTCGGCAATAGAGGCTTTAAAAAGAATTAGTGAAGTTGGGAGTTACATTTCTCCTTGAAACTTCTCTCTTAAAGTCCCTTTAATCATGAAGTAAAAGCAAGCAAGTGCCTCTTCACTTGTCCTTAAGTCCATTCATGTACCCTAAATCTTAAATAACATGTCCCCTATCCTTTTCACAAGATAAACTTGCTATCTCATTTGGTTATCCCATACTCTACTAGGCTTGCTATTTCCTTGAGGTCCAAGGATCAATCCTTGGTTCCTCCATTATTTTTTTCTTTTATTTTTGCAAAGCCCATATGAGATAAGCCCATTCAACTTATCCATTCTTTAAGACCCAATTTCATTCCTTTTTATCATTAGCTAGCCCATATAAGGGAAGCTTATTATGAAAAATATTTAAATCATAAAGCCCATTAGGAAAAATCCTACTATTGGCCCATTAAAGCTAAAAGCCCATTAATCATCAAGGCCCATTTAGTAATTTTACTAAATTTTCTTTAATCTATCATTCATTATTATCCAAGAATTATTGAAGGAAAATTACGGGTATTACATAGCCTACAACTAGGACTTTCCCTTGCCCAGTTTCACCCACCAGGACTTCCCTTGCCCAATCTTCCAGATTAGGACTTCCACTGCCTAGTCTAACCGACTAGGTATTCTTAGTCTATGACTAGACTTCACTCACTTCCACACATCCAAACATCAAGTCCTGTTTGGATCAACCCTTGGTCAAACTGACCAGACTTAGGTGTATTATCAAACATCGAAACTCTAGGCAAGATCTTAATGCATCTTGCACCAACAATCTCCCCCTTTTTGCTGTTTGATAATTTCTTAAGTTAATATAGGTCAGGGTTTAATTTTCTGGGAGAAATCTAGATTATTAACTTAAGGTCCCTTCTCCCCCTTTTCATACATCAAAAAGATTTTTTATTTTTAAGTTCATTCTCTCTTGCACCAACAATAATGGTAATGCCTATGGTCACACCTAAGTCTTGATAATTCTTGAAAGACCATAGTAGATTTAAAAATAATTTTTCAAGATTATTTTCAAATGAGTTTTGAAAAAACATAAATTTTGTAGTAGATTTTTGAAATAGTTTTCAAGTTTGAGTTTTGAAAGATTTGTTCAAAATAATTTTTCAAAAGAATTTTTAAAATAAATTTGATTTTTAAAATAGATTTTGAAGGTATTTTTCAAATTAGTTTTCAAAAGTGTTTTGTAAAATAGGTATTTTTGAAAAACTAGTTATTATTCTTTTAAGTCAGAATCTCCCCCTTAACCTGACACATCCTCAGGGCTCTTTGTTGACCACAAAGCAATCTCCCTGTGTGTCTAAGGGTTTAACTCAAATTAAAAGAATAATTGATAATAATTTTTAAAATAATTTTAATGATTTTTATTGAAAAAGTATTTTTAAAATAGATAGTTTTTGAAAAACTATTTATTATCCTTTTTAAATTAGAATCTCTTCCTTAACTAGACACGTCCTCAGGGCCCTTTGTTAACCACAAAGCAAACTCCCCCGTGTGTCTTAGGGTTTGATTCTAAATCAAAAGAATAATGTATAATAATAATTTTTAAAATATTTTTTTCAAAATATTTTTAAATTTTTGTAAAAGTGTTTTCAAAATAGGTAGATTTTTGAAAAACTAGTTATTATCCTTTTAATTCAGAGTCTCCCCCTGAACCAGACACGTCCTCAGGGTTCTTTGTTAACCACAAAGTAACTTCCCTGTGTGTCTTAGGGTTTGACCCAAAATATTGTAGGATCGATGTACGCGCTAGAGGGGGGGTGAATAGCGCGTGTCGCTTTTTCTTTTCGTTCGTTTTACTATCAAAATACTAAGCAGCGGAATATTAGTAAATAAAACACAAGGACCCGCGGGATTTACTTGGTTCCTAACCCCCCAGGGTTAGTACGTCCAAGGCCTAATTCGGGAGGCGCCCGTCCACTAGTGGTCTCCTTTCCGAACGTCGTTCGGAGGCGGAGAAACCCGTCTTACAGTCCAATAAAAATAATAAAATAATAATTGAAAGTAAGACAGAAATAAATAAACTCAAACACTTTTGCCGATCTGGAAGTCCTGAGCGCCGCGCACTCCTCCTGGATCTTCCCCGGTTGCAAGCGTCTGGCCTCGTTCGCGTTCAGAAGCACCACTAGTTGGAAGGGAAGGCGTATGAATTGATGTCCAAAGCTGCTGGTCGAAGCCTCCTTATATACTGGTCCTGAGTCGACTCAGATGCCCATCTGGGTCGACTCCAGCTGACGTGGCAGATCAACTTTTATCGCTTCCGCCCGTTATCCTGTCTGAGTCGACTCCGATTGACTTCTGAGTCGACTCCAGTTGATGTGGCGTCAACTGTGATAAGTCTTGACTCTGCGTCAGCCTGAGTCGACTCAAAACCTTATCTGAGTCGACTCCACTGCCGAGTCGACTCAAATCTCCAGTTGAGTCGACTCAACTCAGGTTTGACCAGAGTTGACTTTGAGCTTGACTTTGAGTTGACTTTGCTTGCTTCACCTCTGCTTTTCCCTCTTGCTTCCAGCTCCTGGTTCCTGCAAGACAAGCATACAAACAAGCAAACAAAACAACCTAAAGTCTTACCTAGTGGGTCTAACTTCAGATTTCTACCGAAATCTTGGGTTAGTCTAACCCACTCCATTCTGGAGAATTCATGCCAACCAAGTCCTCCAGACTTGTTGGACTTGTGCTCGGCTCTGTCCTCGCCCCCCAGGATTTTTGCTGCGGTTCGGTTCTCTCTAACCAACCCAGACTTCTGCTGCAACTCGGTCACCTAGACCAGCCCAGACTTCTGCTGCGACTCGGTCACCTAGACCAGCCCAGACTTCTGCTGCGACTCGGTCACCTAGACCAGCCCAGACTTCACCTGGTGCACTTGACTCTGCCAAGACTTCCGCCTGATCCTCCAAATCAGGACTTCCCTTTGCCTAGCCTACAACTAGGACTTTCCCTTGCCCAGCTTCACTCACCAGGACTTCCCTTGCCCAATCTTCCAGATTAGGACTTCCACTGCCTAGTCTAACCGACTAGGTCTTCTCGCTCACTTCCACACATCCAAACATCAAGTCCTGTTTGGATCAACCCTTGGTCAAACTGACCGACTTAGGTGTATTGTCAAACATCGAAACTCTAGGCAAGATCTTAGTGCATCTTGCACCAACAATCTCCCCCTTTTTGATGTTTGACAATTTCTTAAGTTAATATAGGTCAGGGTTTAATTTTCTGGGAGAAATCTATATTATTAACTTAAGGTCCCTTCTCCCCCTTTTCATACATCAAAAAGATTTTAAATTTTAAGTTCATTCTCTCTTGCACCAACAATAATGGTATCCCTATGGTCACGTCTAAGTCTTGATAATTCTTGAAAGACCATAGTAGATTAGAAAAATTTCCAAATAATTTATAAGTCTTTTAAATTAATTTTTCAAAACTCAGTTTTTGTAAAATATATAATTTTGATTTTCAAAGTAGATTTTGAAGATATTTTTCAAAATAGTTTTCAAATGAGTTTTTGAAATACTTTTGCAAACATAACTTTTGTAGTAGATTTTTGAAATAGTTTTTCAAAAGAATTTTCAAAATAAGTGGTTTTAAAAATAGATAAGTTTTTTTTAAACTAGTTATTATTCTTTTAAGTCAGACTCTCCCCCTTAACCTGACACATCCTCAGGGCTCTTTGTTAACCACAAAGCAATCTCCCTGTGTGTCTAAGGGTTTGACTCAACTTAAAAGAATAATGGATAATAAGTTTTGAATAATTTTGAAATAATTTTCATTAAAAGTATTTTTTTTTAAATAGATAGTTTTTGAAAAACTATTTATTATCCTTTTTAAATTAGAATCTCCCCCTTAACTAGACACGTCCTCAGGGCCCTTTGTTAACCACAAAGCAAACTCCCCTGTGTGTCTTAGGGTTTGATTCTAAGTCAAAAGAATAATGTATAATTTTTATTTTTCAAAATATTTTCAAATAATTTTGTAAGAGTGTTTTCAAAATAGGTAGGTTTTTGAAAAACTAGTTATTATCTTTTTAATTCAGAGTCTCCCCTGAACCAGACACGTCCTCAGGATTCTTTGTTAACCACAAAGCAACTTCCCTGTGTGTCTTAGGGTTTGACCCAAAATAAAAAGATAATGTATAATAATTTTGAAAATAATTTTAGGGAAAATAATTTTTAAATTAATTTTACTCTTTCGATTTGGATCTCCCCCTAAATCTGACACTTTCATAGGGCTCCTTGTTAGCCACAAGGCAAACTCCCTAAGTGTCTTAGAGGTTAATCTAAATCAGCCAGAGCAAATAACTTAAGATTTTTTTTTAAAATATAATTTTCAATTGAACTTTTAAATTTGGACTCCCCCTAAATCTGACACTCCCTTAGGGCCCCTTGTTGACTACAAGGCAATCTCCCTATGTGTCTTAGAGGTTGTTCCAAGTTAAAAGAACAATTTATAAAGTATTTTGTAAAACAATAATTTTCAAAATAATTTTAGAATTTTTAAAGTTGAAATAATTTTTTTTTAATTTTCAAGAGGTCTTTTTAAATATCAGTCTTTCAAGAATGACCTCCCCCTGAACTAGACACTCTCTTAGGACATCCTTGTTGACCACAAGGATTTTCTGCCTATGTGTCTTAGGGTTCTTAGACTTAGTGTTGACCTAAAGGTTTGTGTCTAATGTGTTGGTCAACCAATTTTCAAATATATAGAGTTTTGAAAATTTATAATATAGATACACCCAGCAAGCATGAAACTTCAAGGAAATATCAAATTTTCAAAAATAGTTTTTATAAAAATATTTATAATAATTTTTGAAAATATTTTTCAAAACATTGTACTTTAATTGTCCTTATCATCTCACCCGTACTAAGTGTTGCAATACATGGCATACACGGGTAACCTTATGGGTTATGTGAGATGAGTAGTCAATTTTATCTTTATTAAATTTAAGTTAATTTCTAATGAATGTTTGACCTTGTGTTAGATTCAGGTTTAACCGTCAACTAGTTAAGTACACATTTCAAGAATTGATTTCCAGGCAGTGGCGAGGCACAGGGGCCTTCTTGGTTATCGGAGCAACGACCACTTTCTAGTCAAAATCAATTCAGGAAATTATGGACTTAACCAATTTAATGAGAAACCTTGGTCTAACTAGTCTAGGATGTGGCGAGGTAGCTTCGGCCAGTTCAGTTCGACTCAGTGAATCAAGTCAGGTACTCCTTACCCTTCCTGACCACTTAATCTAGCCTCCCTGACGTACTATCATCTCGCCCCACCCTGGTACTATGTTGGCAAGTATCAACCATTCATGTGTCCTTATCTAACCATTCTAAGTTAAGCAGTAAGGAAACATGATGACATGACATGTTATATGCATTTAAATTAAAGCAGATGCATGTCATGACAAGTATGCATGAGTCAAACAATTCACGCAATAATTTTTAATTTCTAATAATGTATCAAATTCTCGATTTGATACATGTCGTGTGGACCCGCGAGCGTGTCAACCCACTTTGACACACTTTGAATTTTATTTATTGTTTCATTTGGTAATATTTTAATTTAGTTTTATAATTAAAGGTAATTTATTTTAATTAGGTTTATAGCTTTTAAGTTTTAATTTGAATTTAAGTTTGAATTTGAATTTTAAAATTTTAATTTTAATTTAATTTAATTTAATTTAATTTAATTTAATTTAATTTTAATTTAATTTTAATTTTAATTTAATTTTAATTTAATTTAATTTTAATTTTAATTTTAATTTAATTTTTTTATTTTAATTTAATTTAATTTAATTTTAATTTAATTTTAATTTTTTAATTTAATTTAATTTAATTTAATTTTAATTTAAATTTTAATTTAATTTAATTTTAATTTTAATTTAATTTTTTATTTTAATTTAATTTAATTTTAATTTAATTTAATTTAATTTTAATTTTAATTTAATTTTTTTAAATTTTAATTTTAATTTAATTTTTTAATTTAATTTTAATTTTAATTTAATTTTAATTTTAATTTAATTTTAATTTTAATTTTTTTTATTTGTTTACTTTCTCCTTGAGAAGTCCTACCTTCTTTTGGAGTGATTTAGCCAAGTCTTCGGACTTAGCTATTTTCTTACATAAGTTAATTATTATTGAATTTAACTTTTCTTGATTTACAGTGGAGTTATTTAATGTGTCATAATTAAAAGGTACAGAATTATAATTAATTTTATTATTTAATTTTGAATTTTTATTTATTAAATTATTAATTTTAGGATTTATCTTGTTGAAATTTGAATTTTTCTTATTATTAGGATTTTCTTGAATTTTTGATTTTGAATTATTAATTAAATTTGAATTATTTAACTTATTATAATTTTTATTAATTTTATCTTGTTGGGTTGAATTATTAATAATTTTTGAAATTTTTAAATTAATTAAAGTTGATTTATCAATTTTATCATTATCTTGGTTGAATGAGTTAAAGACTTGGTCTAATTTTTTATTTATTTGAGATAAATCTAAATTAATTAAATTTGAATTATTAATAATTGAATTGGTAAATTTGAATTAGTTAAATTATTATTTAATTCAGATTTATTAATTAATTTATCTAAATTAGATAAATTTTCCTTATTTTTAGGATCTAAGATTGAATTTTCTAATTTATTTAATTTAGAATTATTCAAATTTAAATTATTTAAATTATTATTTAATATTTTTAAATCTGACTTTTTTCAAATTTGAATTATTCAAATTTGATTTAGTCAAATTATTTAAATTTTTATCTAAAAAATTTCTAAATTATCCAAATTTGAATTTTTCAAATTTGAATTTATCAAATTATTTAAATTTGAATTTTGTAAATTATCTAAATTTTCATTTTTATCTAAATTTGAATTATTCAACATGACTTTTTCTAATTTTTCTAAATTTTCAGAAAAGTTATCTAAATTTGCAGAAATAGAAAAACTAGCATGCGCATGCAACCTAGGGGTATTTTCGTAAATTGACTGACTTACCGGAATCGCTTCCCCTAATTCTGATTTTTCCGCCGTCTTCCTCTCCGGGCACCGGTTCTTGTAGTGACCATGTTTTCGGCACTTGAAGCACTGGATGTGGTCTTTGTTCCTCCGGGCTCCTGGCATCGGTTGCTCCTTTGCCGCCGGTGGTGCCGTCCGATTTTTACGAGTAGGACACTTATTTTTGTAGTGCCCTCTCTCCCTGCACTTAAAACATATTATGTGAAATTTAAATTTAAAATTTAAATTGTTACCTTTCTCCCCCTCCATCTTTGCCGTCTTGCTCCCTTGGCGGTTAGTCCAATCAAGAAGCGCACCGGCTCTGATACCAATTGTAGGATCGATGTACGCGCTAGAGGGGGGTGAATAGCGCGTGTCGCTTTTTCACTTTCGTTCGTTTAACTATCAAAACACTAAGCAGCGGAATTAGAAAAACAATAAAGGACACGCGGGATTTACTTGGTTCCTAACCCCCCAGGGTTAGTACGTCCAAGGCCTAATTCGGGAGGCGCCCGTCCACTAGTGGTCTCCTTTCCGAACGTCGTTCGGAGGCGGAGAAACCCGTCTTACAGTCCAATAAATAATCAATAAATTAATAAATAGAAAGTAAGAACAATAAATTAAACTCAAACTCTTGTAGCCGATCTGGAAGTCCTGAGCGCCGCGCACTCCTCCTGGATCTTCCCCGGTTGCAAGCGTCTTGGCCTCGTTCGCGTTCAGAAGCACCACTTGTTGGAAAGGAAGGCGTATGAATTGATTCTGCAGCTGCTGGTCGAAGCCTCCTTATATACTGGTCCTGAGTCGACTCAGATGTCCATCTGGGTCGACTCCAGCTGACGTGGCAGATCAACTTTTATCGCTTTCGCCCGTTATCCTCCCTGAGTCGACTCCGATTGACTTCTGAGTCGACTCCAGTTGCGGTGGCGTCAGCGGCGATAAGTCTTGACTCTGCGTCAGCCTGAGTCGACTCAAAACCTTTCTGAGTCGACTCCACTGCCGAGTCGACTCACAACTCAAATCTCCAGTTGAGTCGACTCAACTCAGGTTTGACCAGAGTTGACTTTGAGCTTGACTTTGAGTTGACTTTGCTTGCTTCACCTCTGCTTTTCCCTCTTGCTTCCAGCTCCTGGTTCCTGCAAGACAAGCATACAAGCAAGCAAACAAAACAACCTAAAGTCTTACCTAGTGTGGGTCTAACTTCAGATTTCTACCGAAATCCTGGGTTAGTCTGACGCCTCCTGTCCCACTCAAGAAATGCGCCCTTACCCACTCCACTCAGGAGAATTTATGCCAACCAAGTCCTCCAGACTTGTTGGACTTGTGCTCGGCTCTGTCCTCGCCCCCCAGGATTTGTACTGCAACTGATCCTCCTGATCAGTCCAGCCCTCAGCTGCAGCTTGGTCCTCCTGACCAAACCAGCCTTCTACTGCAACTTGGTCCTCCTGACCAAATCAGACTCTACCTGGTGCACTTTGACTCTGCCAAGACTTCCGCCTGATCCTCCAAATCAGGACTTCCCTTTGCCTAGCCTACAACTAGGACTTTCCCTTGCCCAGCCTCACTCACCAGGACTTCCCTTGCCCAATCTTCCAGATTAGGACTTCCACTGCCTAGTCTAACCGACTAGGTCTTCTCACTCACTTCCACACATCCAAACATCAAGTTCTGTTTGGATCAACCCTTGGTTAAACTGACCGGCTTAGGTGTATTGTCAAACATCGAAACTCTAGGCAAGATCTTAGTGCATCTTGCACCAACAACAAAGATTGATAAGAGAATGGCACAGTCTATGCCTCATTAATCAATCTAGATATCAAGGATAGAAGGACATGGTCATACATTATCATAGTCACGAAGGTTGTATTGGATCTCGATATTCTTGTCACTTGGGCAGCAATGATACATTGCTAGATGTTATTCATTGCTTATGTTTCTAAAATGAGTTTTAGAGACATTGCCAACGTTACGAGAATCTATTGTGTCACACACAAATAACATTGTATTTTGGAGATGGGTTCATTTTAGTTTGACTAAAGGAACAATTAAACTTATTGGATGGCTGAGACTTGAGTTAGACTCAAGTTGGTTGAATTTGAATTAGACTCAAATTAAACCAAATTGATGAATGAAGTTGATTTATCATACATGATTAATGTGGATTAATCATGCATTGAAGAAGATGAAATTAAATTATTCATGCATGATTAATAAGGATTAACCATGCATTGATGAGGGAATACCAAAAGCCTAAAAAACTTTGGTATTCATGGTTTGAATATAAAAGAGTTTTTCTTCCAGAAATTGGTTTGGATGTTCATCTTCTTTCCCTCTCTTCTTCTTGGCCGAAAATTACACCAAAGGGTTGCTAGCACAACTAAAATTTTCTCCAAAAGTTAGTGTTCGTGTGGATACGCATAGAGGCACAAACACTTGAACGTGCAAGAGATCCGACAAACTTTGGACGAGCGGGATAAGCGAAGGGCACGCTCCAAAAGTGTACCCTATTAGATAGGATTTTGTAGATTTAAACTTGTATGAGTTTGCTTTCGCATGGATTGCTAAAGGGATTCTTTTTCCGCTGCGATTTGTTAATTATCGCATAGGATTCCCTATAGAAAACTTTTACCATTCTTTTCTCACAATGAAAATAAGAAGATAATCAAACATATAAGAAAAACAATAATAATAATAATAATAATAAGATTAATACAAGATAAAGGGAGATAAAATATGAAGCACTTTCTCATGACTTTTTCCAAAGTCTTTTTGCTAGCCATGACAAGCTCCCTTTGTCCCTTTATTTATAACTTTCATGTTCTTCTTAAATAGATTGCAAATCCCTATTTTGCACAAATCCAATCTACTGCTTTTATGATCGTGAAAGCTTCTGTCTAGCAATGGATCCTTCAATCAACTCCATCTATTTATTTTTAGTCAATTGTTTTGCTTGACAACAGATACTTTAGTTGACTTGCTTTGATTCTAGTTAACTAACTTGCTTGATCACATAAGCTATCAAATTGTTGTTGCCTTCCTCTGTCACATAAATGGTCTTCTTCCAACTTCTCTTATAGATCCAACCGATTGCATAATAAAGTGATTTTGCTTTAGTTAACTGCCAATCAAATCCTCATGAATAGAAATATTCTATTCATGAAAAAATCATCTTGAGTTGTCTCCCTAGTCGACTCATCACTCCACTCAATGGATATCAACACACAATAGATTGAATCATTTGATTACAACCAGTTGAAGTGTCTTATCCCAAATGGTAAGTATGGAGACACCTATTGCTTGAGGTTTCGAGTTCGAATCCTCTTAGCAACATATATTTGTTGACTGAGGTGTTGTGCGATTCAAGTCTTAGCTCGGCTAAGGTGCTGTTTCGGCAGTACGCTCTTATCAATTTAGTGGTATCGCGCCTCTAAAAAATTGTCCCCGGGGCAATGGTGCTGTTTCGGCTAAGGTGCTGTTTCGGCTGTCCGGATTGTGACCCGGGAACCCGCGGTTCGATCCCCAGCTACGGCGTATTTGTAAGAATTTTTTTCCAAATGGGGAACACAATTAAAGGATGCTGGGCATCTGGATTGGCCGCCGTATGCGCTTCCCGATTTACCCGGGTGGTCAATGGGAAACTTCCGTGGGACCGGACCGACCATCCCCAGGGATTGAGTCCATGAGACTGACTGGGATTTATCATTTGACTCCCCAGGGATTGAGTCCATGAGACTGACTGGGATTTATCATTTGACTACAACCATTCTATGGCGGAGTCATCACCTAATTTAAAGTTTACCTAAAAATTCAAACTGATAGTCACTCATAAACTCTTAACTCACTTAGGGATAGAGATTATTTGGAAAGAGGTCATGCCCTCCAATCTTTTTGTCTGCCATGAGGACTTATCTCTGAGTCTTTTTTTAATCAAGAGGTCTTGCCTTCAAGACTTCCTCGTTTGCTTGGTATCTAATCAATTTTGATCTATTGTAACTTAAAAAAAATATTATAGAAGTGATATGTGTGTTAGAATTTATTGTCAGAAGTTATGTAATTCAAACCTAAAGAAAAAAAAAACTAAAAGTTCAAATACAAGATTAATAATAAACGCATGTGTTTATAATGATTAAAGTATTAAAATTATAGTGAAAATGAAGTGATAAAAAATATCAAATGTTAATAAAAGTATTTATTATGATTTGAAACTCATTCTTATTCCATGATTTATGACGTACTTAGTGGTTAAAGTTCCAATAGAGAATTGATAAAGATGAAATTCAAGTAGACTATAAAAGATCGAATATTTAACATGAGACGTGAAGTGCAAATTAGTTAAGATTGATCGGGTACTTAGCAATGAGAGAAATCTAAATAAGTCAAGGAGAACTGGATGTATAGTAGTGATAAAGTCCTAGCAGATCAAGATTAATCGAATATTAAATAGTGAAAAAGTCCTGACATGTCGAGGTTGATCAAATACTAAGCAACAATAAAGTCTCAAAGGTTAATATTGATCAAATGCTAAGCAATAGTGAAGTTCTGGCAAATCAAAGTTGATAAAATGTTAGACAAAGAAAATCTCAACAGATCAAAGTTGATTAGATATTAGGAAAAAAGTCTTTGTAGGTTAAGGTTAATAGAATACTAAGCAAGGCGAAAATTCAATCTTAGTAAAGTTAAAATAGATATATCAGTCGACTGCTAGAAAGTAGTAATCCATTAATGACCCTTAAACTCGGAATTCAAAATTTGAGAAGGTTTAAGGGATTTATAGTATGTATATCAATCGACTGTTGGATATAAGCAATCGATTGATGATGTTATTACAGTGAATAGAAAGTTCCTAAGTTGATTTAAAAATTCAACTGTTACATCATCAATCGACTACTAAGTATAAGTAATCAACTAATATCACTTATTGAACAAACAAAAAGTTCAGAACTCAATTATCGGACTTGATTATTTTAGCCTCAATTGATTCATGATAATGTGCAGTCGACTGTTATAATCAAAATTGAGTTGGAAAGAGTCATTCTGCAAGGAAAACGGTTGAACTCATTTGGTTCAGTTTGTTCAATTTTAGTGACAAACTTTGGTCGGTTAAGTTTGTCAAAAAAAAAGTTTGATTAATTCGATTTTGATTAGTTCCATTCGGTCAATTTGATCTTAATCAAATGCTCAACCCTAGCCTCGGGTGCTCCAATTTCAAATAGAGTTTTGTTCTATTAACTATTAAGCTATTTTCTAATAAGCTACATCAATTTGGCAGAATAGAGCTTGAGATTTTGGTGCTGATTGTTGTGTTTCTATTCCGTTAGGACCCTTTCATTTGAGAAAGGTAGGTTTTTTATGTGAAGCTTGATCTGATGTTGTCTTTTGTATTCTTTGATTTGATAGGTTTCTCCGCATTCTAAGTCATTTGCTTTCAGTTTTTCATATTCTTTTCATTGTTGTTGAAATTTTACTTCTTTCTTTTTTAACTTTGATCAATTAATCAAGTGTTTATGTTTCCTAGTCTACTAATTTTGTCTCTAACCAACAAACAAAAATATTTTATTTATCAAAAAATCACCTTGAGTCGACTGTTATCTTCAATTAGATTCTCGACTCATGCCACTTTTAAGATCGAACCTCTACTTAACTTGCAACCTAACATACAAGTGCACTTGATTCTTAAGTTCACTAGAAGTTAACTGCGAAGAGATTGCGATTCCGAGACTTCATGTGTTAAAAATTCTTATTTTTCAATCTTTCACGCCAAGAGACATTATCTTTGAGATTTATTCATTTATCAAACATTCAATTAACCTAGACTTCTTAGGACTAGATTTCAACATAAAAATAAATATGAAAATATAATGTCATATTATGAATAAAAATTAATTATAATAAAAGATGATACTCTCATCTCGAAAGCCCCTTCAGTACTATCATAAACGATCTAAAAAATAAATAAATCACGAGAGACTTCATCCAAACCCAGTGGTCCACTACCTGAGAGGGTAAGGCAATTAAGAGTGAGGCAACCAAGGCTAAGACAATCAATGGGGCATTCCGCATCCGTTAAGAATCAACTCATAAATCTTATTATGGCAGCTCTAATGTAAAAACCCAACTGAGCCCGTCCAAAGGAGAATTATTCCAAATGCATGGGTCCCTGACTTTAATTTGTTAGGTGGATGCAACACTAGTTCAAAATTAATGGAAAGCAAGTTGACGAAAAGCAAAAAAGTCAATACCAAAAGGTCAACTGTGGGGCCATATTCAATAAGTTTCCTTCACTTGGAAGATAAAAGAGGAACTTTAAACCGATGCATTGAATTATAAACATGGCCAATGGGCAATGGCCAATGATCGACACCAAGAAAGAAAAAGAAAAAAGAAAAAAGAAAATGAAACATACAGAAAGAAGAAATCACAGGCAAGAAATCCACCAAGGCCAGGAAGATCAAACATTTAAGGCACCAACTGGACCACACTTTCTCAGGGAACAAAGGGGAAGCAGGTAGGAGTGGTTGAATCAGATGAGGTAATCAAGCTGGAGATTGGAGGCAGATAGTTTATTGTATTCTTTTCCTCATTCAAACTCTGAATACTTGCAGACTTTTTTTAAAACCAGGTGGGACAACACATGCTATGACATCTAAGTGTTAGAAAAGATGCAGGTATAGGACTCCAAAACTGAGAAACACTCACTAAGCATGAATTGAGATGAGAAAGATATACAATGGGAAAGGATGATAAAGCAAGGCTACTGCTTTACCATGTGCAAACTCAAGAACAATATAATCAACCGTGAGCACATGGTTGTCATCCTTTCCTCCACTAGATTACACTTTTGAGCCCTATAAAGAAGTGACAACAAAAAAAGAACATGAAGTTCTGAAGCTTCTTGGAAAACTTGTACTTAAATCAGATACACGAGTTATATGCATTGTGGTTAGAGTTGCCAACTACTTGCCTATTTCCTGACTTAAGTAATCCATGTATGTGATTGTGAACTGTCAGATTTGGTTAGCAAACGTACTGGCCAATCAAACTCACTCATTGGTGTCACAAAATTTGCCATCGATCCGATTCTGTACCGCTTTTATTGCAGCAACTCGAGCAGCAGTGGCTGCTCTATTTGCAGCAGCCACTGCTTTGTTTACTTGTGAATCTACCCTTGGAACGAGGATTGAGTTCTCTGCTGCCTTCTGAGCAGCCTACATCAAAATTTATGCCATTAAAAGACTAAGATGAACGGAAGAAAACTAGCAGTAGAAATGAGTAAACAAGCAATTACCTGAACAGCATGCCGAACGGCTGGTTCTGATGCGCAAAGGGGCATCTTTAGAATTCCAGCATCCCAGTCGCCACACCTTATGTCTCCATTTCGAAATGTGTACATTCCATAACCTTGCTTCTTGCCTTCATGCCATGATCCCTCATAGCAGTGGCCATTAGCAAAATGATAAACACCAAAACCATGGATCTTGTCGGAAAAGTATTCACCAGCATACTTGTCACCATTCCTACACCCAACGAAAGTTTTCAATCAATAGCCTATTACTTCACCAAGAAATTTTGAACACTATGCAATGCGCATGATAGCATCGAGAAGTTTAAACAAGAATCATACTTAGTAATCATAGTGCATGATACTTTTTAATGAAACTGACAAGAACCATTACAAATACAAGAAATCAAATTACAGAAAGCATTGAAAGAAGAACTTATGGGAAAAGGTAGGAAATGTTTGATAGGTAGTTAGGAAAATAACATTCTTAGTTTAATGTGCACCAGAAGCGAAGAAAGTAAGCAGTCAAACTACAAAAAAAGAATGACTTTCATCTTATTCTTCCTTTACCTCCAATATAAGAAGAGCTAAAAGAATATGATAAAAGGATGCGCCAGCAAGAACAATGAACCAACTATGGTAAATTAAACAATGAACCAACTATGGTAAATTAGTATGTACCAAATATCCATAAAGTCAATCCTCTGTTTTCCCTGTTGTAGTTACAAAGTAGTAAGATTTCCTCACAACCTTTTAACTACGAGCTCAGTGGTCTGTTATCTTTGTCTTGCATATACAAGCACTTCAAGTTAGAAGCAATCAACTATATATGACTAGGTTATCCTTGCACACAGCCATGGACAGTATCATACTCTTAAAGTCTTGAGTTGAGAACCACCAACAGTTAACAAGCACAAGTGACAGTAACTAAAAGCATTAGATAGATTGAAAGACAAGAAACAAAGACACTAAAACAAGTGAACATCATCGAAATCTACTTTTCCATCAGTTCAAAAGAAAGAAGTAAATTTTCGACGAGCATGAAAAGAATATGGAAAACTGAAACCTTTCTGTAATGAAAAGGACTTAGAATGCGGAGAAATCTATCAAATAATACCAAAGACTATACTTTTTTCCTTCAACTAATTGGTCATCACATTAAATCAGTAATCTAGATCTAGCATCACATGAAAAACCTACCTTTCTCGAATGAAAGGGCCCCAATGGAATAGAAACACAACAATCAACACCAAAGTTGCGAGCTTTGTTCCGCCAAATTGATGTAGCCTACTAGAAAATAGCTTAATAGAACAAAAATCTTGCCTGAAATGGTAGTAGCCGAGGCCGTGCTTGACCCCGCACTTGAACTCCCCGAAATAGCTACTCCCGTCGGAGCACGTCTGAGCCCCCACCCCGTGGCTCTGCCCGCCGACCCACTCTCCAGCGTAGCTATCGCCGCTGTAGAACTTATAGACGCCGAAGCCGTGCCGAAGCCCTTGCCGGTAGTGCCCCCGGTAGCGGCTGCCTCTCGCCCAGCTTTCGGTACCGTACCCATCGTACTTCCCGTCGACCCAGTCGCCCTCGTACCGCCCCTTTCCAAAGAAATTGTAGACACCGCTGCCGTTGCACCGCCCCTTATGAAATTCGCCTTCGTAGTAATCCCCATTGCTGTAGAACTCGACGCCCTCGCGGACAATCCGCCCGCCGGACGGCTTCTCCTTCCTTTCCACGCCGCCGATGGACCATTCAACGGACGAGGCCCGTCGGACGGCGGTGGCGCCGCGACGGAAGAGGTCGGATCGGCGTGCGGCAAGGGAGGCGGCGGTGGCGAGGGCTGAGAGGAGGAGGACGTCGGCGAAGAGCGGGCAGTCGTCGCGAAGGTAAAGGAAGAGGAAGAAGATGAGCGCGAAAGGAAGCGGCAGGAGGAGGAGGAGATTGCGCGAGGTGCTTCGGCGGTTAGGGCGGTGGGGCTTCTCCTCCTCCTCGTCGTCGGCGGCGGCGGCGATGGAGGAGAGGCTGTGGATGGAGGATCGGACGATGGGGGATCGGAGGAGGGAGGACTGCGTGCGAGTAAGCTTACCCTTCTGCGATTCCATTGGCGTTCCTCTACCCGTTCGAACTCATGACGAAGACGAAGAAGAAGAAGAAGGGGGAGAGAGTTAAGAGAAGGGAAAAGCGAAGGGGACGGAAGCCAAAAGCTTTGGAACAAACGAAACTTGGTTCTTATTCTCACCGCCAGTGACCGGATGCCCTTCGTAGTCCGTAGCGCTCCGATTCGCAGCTGACGACAGGTGTAACCCTGTCGATACTCTCTCCCTTAATTGGAGGAAACAGTGGTCCCCACGAGCAAAAACTGACCCGTTATCGCTCCCATCTTAACTGAGGTAGGAGATTGGGTATCTCTGCAATGGGTACGAGAAACATTGTGAATTTTCCTATAGTTATGGTGGTTGTGTGAGTCTTGACCCACGTTTGACCCGTCCGATCCACCTTTCGTGGGGTCCACTAGGATTTTGATTAGGACATTGGCTTTTTGATCTTCGAATCTCGTCCGTTCATATATTTTTATGTTTAAACTCAACGCACAACCATGGGATTGACATTTAAGACTATTAATTACAAACAAATATAATAATGAATATATCAATCTTAAAATTAATAACTATTTACGATGAAAAGACTATAATTAAAATAAAAAGATACAAAAAAGAAATACTAATTATTATTCTTTTTCATTCACAATCTTTCTTATTTGACAATCTAATATATGACATGATGTATTAGTAATCTCTAAATCCATAAATTTTAAAAATATCTTTATTTTTTTTATTAGAAGGTGAGAATGAAAGCAAGAAAGAGATAAATGCTAAAAGGGTGAATGGTAAAAAAATCTTTAGATAAAAATTATTTCAGTGCAAAGCTTATATACAAAAGTCAGAATGATAATTTGATTTTTCATAAGTGAGATCTTTTTGCACCTCTATTTATAGTCTTCAAAATAATCTTAAATAAGTTTACACAAGTGTTCTATTTAATATCAGTCAACTCAAATCTTCCTAAAGTATGCTAAAAACATGAATTAAGAAAGCTTATCTATAAGTTGTTGTCTTCAAACAACTCAATATTGGCGCAATCATGCCCCCAAGTGATTAAGTTCAATCAAGTAATTTTAATATGTCAGATAAGATAAAATATTCATGCAGAAAGTGTCACAATGGTAAATTCTTACAATGTGATAAAGTTCGAGAACATTTTTATATATTTATTTTCATCCTCAATTACTATAATTGAACTTGTCATGGTGAACCGTTTATATCTGATGAGGATTATAAGCAAAACATACAAGTCTTAGTTAGTGGAGATTAGAGTTATTATGATCAATTTAATCCATATTAGATGATGGTAATTGATGCAGTGGGTCAGAATTTCATTATTGAACTGAGTGGTGCAAGTTCTATTTTTCCTCCAAATAAATGTTTACTATTTATGCATCATCGTTAAAGGAGACAGAAATACTAGGAGTTGGTGAAAATGTGAATAATGAATCATATCTCCAATTTTAAGAATTGTTGAGTGCTGCAATGAACAATTGTGGTCTGCTTGTGACAATCATACTAAACTATCTCTCACGGCAAGACTGTTGAATATCAAATCAGAGCATAATATGTTTGAAGATTATTTTAATAATTTTATTCAAGTGATTGGAGAGACATTGTGATCACATAATGCCCAATGATATTTACAATATGAAAAAATTTGTCAAAGACTTAGATCTTCTAATGAAAAGAATTGATGTTTGGAAAGCTAGTTATATATTATATTAGGGAGATGATGAAAATATAGAAGTTTGTAAATTCTGTAATCAAGCTAGATACAAGAGTACCAGAAGGAGTCAACAGCGATGTAAACATACTCAATTGTTTTATTTATCTTTAACTCATAGGCTACAAAGACTTTATGCATCAAAAGTCACCGCTTAACACGTGACTTGACATGCAACTCATGAAACAGAAAAGGAATTAATGTGTCATCCATCAAATGGAGAGTAGTGACAAAATTTTGATAAAACATATCTTGAATTTACGAAGGAGATTCGAAACATTCGGTTAGATCTCTGTGTTGATGAATTTACTCCATTTGGTAAATTAGAAAGATATTATTCTTGTTGGCCAATTATTGTAATTCTGTATAATCTTCCACCTGAAATGTGTATGAAAATACTGCATATATTTTTAACATTGGTTGTGGCTTGATCCACAAAATTTGAAGAAGTTAATAAATATTTATATGCAACAATTGATTGCAGAATTGAAACAACTATAGGATGAAGAATTTTCTACCTATGATGTGCATACTAATCAGATGTTTAAAATGAAGGTTGCTCTTCTTTAAACCATAAATAATAGCTTATGGCATATTATCGGGATGGAGTATTGCTGGTATTTTCAGGATGTCCAATATGTATGGAGAGATCAAAATCAATCAGATTGAAACATGGGAAGAAGCCGAGTTATTTTGATTGTCATAGATAATTTTTACCACCAAATTAGACTTTTAGAAGGAATAAAAAAGAATTCACTAAGAATAGAATTGAAATAACACCCCCCCCCATTGAGATTAATAAGTCAACAGATTTAGTATAAAGTGCATAACTTTCCATCTATTATTAAATATTCACATGACACAACTTATGATGTAATATATGGAGAAGAATAATCTTGACATAAAAAACAGCATTTTGCGACGAAATTTGCGACGAATTTTGTAAAAAAATTCGTTGCAAAATTTTTTGCAACGAAATTTGCGACGAAAAATATTTCGTTGCTATAAAATCGTCGCAAATATTCTGCAATGAAAAATTTGTGTTTGTCGCAAAAATTTGCGACGAACAAGGCTATTCGTCGCAGAATTCGTCGCCAATTGGCGACGAATCCCAGTTCGTCGCCAATTGGCAACGAATTTTTTTCGTTGCCAATTGGCGACGAAAAATTCGTCGCGCCAATTGGCGACGAAAACCAGATTCGTCGCCAATTGGCGACGAATACCAGATTCGTCGCCAATTGGCGACGAACATGATGCGTCGCCAATTGGCGACGAAGCGCCCGCTGGCGGCCGCCAGCCCACCGGCGGTGTCCCGGGGCCAGCCAAGGCCAGCCGCGGCCAGCCACGGCCAGCCGCGGCCAGCCACGGCCAGACGCGGCCGCCAGAACCCTCCAGCGCCCGGCCAGGGCCCGGCTGCGGCCGCACGCGCTCCGGCGGCGGCGCCGATAGCCCAACACCTCCCCGCGACGTCGAAACAAAAAAAAAAGGAAAAGAAAGGAGGAGGAAGCTTACCAGGGGTTTCCAGCGAGTTCAAGAGGAGAGATCCGGCGAGATTCGGCGAGATCGGCGAGATCGGCGGCGAAGTCGGCGAAGGAGATCGGCGAAGAAAGAAGAAGTCGGCGCGTAAAGGAAAAGGGGCAGATCGCGATTTAGGGTTATTAAGTTTTTTGCGACGAAAATTTTTTCGTCGCAAAATTCGTCGCCAAATTGGCGACGAATGCACGGTTTCGTCGCCATTTCGGCGACGAATACATTATTCGTCGCCAAATTAGCGACGAAATTGATATCGTCGCGGAATTGGCGACGAATCCGTCTTTCGTCGCCAATTCGACGACGAAATTGATATTCGTCGCCAATTTGGCGACGAAAACACTATTTCGTCGCCAATTTGGCGACGAATACTACTATTAGTCGCCAATTTGGCGACGAATACTACTATTCGTCGCCAATTTGGACGACGTCGCCAAATTGGCGACGAACTTTTGTTTCGTCGCCAAATTGGCGACGAACATTTGTTTCGTCGCCAAATTCCAGCAATAATTCGTTATCCTATTTTTTTTTGCAACAAATTCATTATTCGTCGCTATTTTGCAACGAATAATATATTTGTCGCAAAATAGCGACGAATTTTTGCGACGAAATTAATTTTGGCGACGAAATTAGCGACGAATTTTTTAGTTGCTAAAATTGCAACAAATATTGTTTTCGTTGCTAATTTTGTTGCAGATTGGCGACGAAAATATGTTTCGTCCCAAAATCGTTGTTAATTTGCGACGAATATAATTCGTCCCAAAATTTCGTCGCAAATTCAGTGTATTTTTGTAGTGGAATATCATCGAAAAAATAAAAGATAATTTGAATGCAAGAAAAGATATATGACTCCTTTGTAAAAGGCATACTTTTGATGTCAATGAAAATAGTAAGGGACCAAAGTCAGAGGTAATTTATACATTGAATAGGAATTAGAGACGTGTTGTTTGTGAATGGGTGAAATCTTTAAAATTTTCAGATAGTTATGTCTCTAATCTTGAAAGATGTGTCGATTTGAAGGAATATAAATTAATTGATTTGAAAAGTCATGATTGTCATATATTTATGGAAAAGCTCATTCCTATCCCTTTTAAGGAGCTCTTACTAAATTTTATATGGGGTGCTATTACGAAGTTAAGCAGTTTTCTTTATGATATTTGCTCAACAATTTTGAGACGTTCACACATAGAGACGTTAGAGAGAATAATTCTAATAATTTTGTGTAATTTAAAAAGGATCTTTCCACCTTCATTTTTTGATTCGATAGAACATCTTTTGATTCATTTGCCTTATGAGACCAAATCTGGAGGTCTGTCCATTTTTTATGGATGTATCCATTTAAAAAGTAAAATCATATTACTTATATGCTTCGTTATTAATTCATAAAAAATTAAATTATTTAATATATATTAATATCTAATATACTTTATTTTATTACAATCAGATTCTTACATCATCTGAAGAAAAAAATGAAAAATAAGGCACATGTTGAAGCCTCTATAATTAATGCATACATTATGGAGAAAGTAACAACTTTTACATCATATTATTTTGAGTCTCACATTCGGAGCAAAAGACAGTGAGAATAAATGATGAGGGTCCTCAATTTGATCTCATTTTTAATTTTTAATTAACTTAGTCAACTAAATGGACCAAGTAAATAGAGATACTTATCTGGTTAAGAATGGCGGACAATCCACACATATATTTTACTGAATTATCCAGAAGTAATATCATATTTTGAGTGAGTATATATTTCCTATTTTTTTCTTATATCATAAATAATTTATGTTATAATTAATTTTTTATAGGATTTTTAGAATTTAAATTTTGAAATATCGACACTAGAGTTTAATCGCTTCTGCGATGAAGAATTTATACCATGGTGAAAATCATATGTGAGTAGACAATTTAAATTTGATTTACACATATTTTGACTTTTAATTAATTTTGAAATTTGACTTTAGGTTCATAATAATCAAGCTCACATTGAGCAAGAATTGTTATTCCATCTTTCATGGGGTCCAAAAGTAATGGTACGGACTTAGCCAGCATATTTCATAAACGGATGTAATTTTTATACTCAGGAATATAGAATGGGGAAGGTTATAATGAATAGCGGAGTTTGTGTTCAATCATCTAATGATGAAGCTGCAAGTAATGATTTTTATGGGTTATTGAAAAAAATTATAGAGGTGGAATATCCTGGTCCAAAAATATGAGTTATTTTATTTATGTGTCGTTAGTTTGACTTTGTCAGAGAGATGAAGGTACATCCACAATATAATTTAGTTGAAATAAATCATAAAAGATTGTATAAGAGATATGAACCATTTATGTTGGCACAACAAATGATTCAAGTATTTTATGCTTCATATCCTAGTTTGAAACATGACAAAAATGATTGATGGGCTATTTGTAAAACGAAAGCACAAAAAAAATTTGAAGAACGTTTGCAGGATATTGCATATCAACAAGACGAAGTTACAAACACATTTTAGACCAAGGAATATAATATTCCTACATTACGAGATTTCAGCGGAGTAGTGATAAACGTGGATATAAGTGAAATTCATGAAAATGACGACGGCAATGATGATGACGAAGATTAAGGTGAAGACAAAGATGAAGACGACCATGACAATGATGACAACCATGACCATGCCCACAACGACGATGACGATGATGATTTTAATTTTTCCTGATGGATAAATTAGGTTAAAATAAAAAATATTAATATATATAATTCATTTTAATATATGATAATCTAATGTATGTGTAAATTTTATTTTAATTTGTAAATTTAGTTTTAATCTTCAAATATGCAAATTTAGTTTTAATAGGTAGATTTATAAAACTCTTAGTTTAATTTATTGTTTATATATTTATTGTTTTAAAGTTATATATTTTAACTGCACTATATCTTGTTTCCTATAGATCGTGACTTATTGGTGTGTTGATTGACGTACTCTTTTAAAAGTTATTACATATGGTAAGTTTTTTCTATTAGGACTCGTGCGAGCTAGAAGATGGGTGAATAGCTCTGATCGCTTCTTGTCTTGATCTTATGCTCGCCGTTTGAATGCACAGCAGAAATTTTGATTCAAACGTGACTCCACATGCACAACTCCTAGATTTTATTTAGTATCCGCCTCCTTGGGGTGACTAATTCAAGGGTCAGTTCCGAGCTATATACCTCCACTATGAACTTCTCCTTTTCGAATACCCTCCGAAGGTGGAGAAGTCTCTCACAAGTTTGTTCTTACAAAAACACAACAATACAACAAGAAATAGACATACAAATACAAATACAAGCAAAAACACCTTTACAAATGAAATCTTGCTTTGGATAATTTTTTGTTGCTTGGAATAGTCTCTTGTTAGTATGGAAATACAGTAGCACTTCGTCCTCAAACCCCCAAGAACTGGCTTCTTCTCCTTCAAGCGAAATCCTATTTATACAATTGATGTTAGGGTTGATTTTCGCCTATCAGTCGACAGATATCCTCTACCAGTCAACTGATTTGGTCAGCAATCAAATAATAGCTTCTGAACCTTCTGAAATCTGTCTGATTTTATTGATTTTCAAATACCAATCAACTGATTTTTCAATCAATCAAATCGATTCATTTTTGTACACTTCTAAAATAGCATCAGTCGATTGATTACTCTAATCAGTAGAATCGATTTGTTCTGTTCAATTTTAATCTAAATCAGTCGACTGATTCACATAATCAGTCGAGTGATTCACATAATCCGTCAAATTGATTTGAGTAAAAAGATACATCTCTAAATGAGCTTCATTTTGCACCAAAGATCGTCTCATTTTGATATCCAAGTCAAAAATTATAACCTTTGAAAGTTTACTATGTCATTTCTGACTTCCTTTGCATGACATCCGGTCATCCTTGACCTGTCAAGACGTTCCGTTGCTTAGCATATGGTCAACCTTGACCTGCCAGGAGTTCATCATTGCCTGACATTCGATCAACCTTGACCTATCGGGACTTCCTCATTGCCTAGTATCTGGTTGACCTCAACCTACCAGAACTTCATTGTTATTTAGCATCCGATCAATCTTGACCTTCCAGAACTTTAAATCACCAAGTATCCTATCAAGCTTGATCCACTTGGACTTTATTCTTGCCAACTTCCCTATTGGACTTCCGATCACCAAGTGTCCGATCAACCTTGACTCACTTAGACTTTCCATCTCGTGTTAAGTGTTTGATCCTCTATGATCCACTTGGACTTCTCATCTCGTGCCAAGTATCTGATCCTCCATGATCCACTTGGATTTTTCACCATCAAGTATTTGATCAACCTGGACCTACTTAACACCTAACCAACATATTAATCAAACATCAAAATCCAACTTGAATCAAACGAGCTTGGTCAACCTTGACCTTAGGTTGATTGCACTAACAATTTCATGATAATACAGTTGTGTATTTTAAGGTTTAGATTATAATATAACTTATAAATGTTTTTAATTGTGTATCTGCTCTATCTTTATATGTGTTCCTTAAATATTATTATTTTAAATTTATTTTATTTTTTTCTTATAATAATATAGGACAAATATGATGAACTCAAGCTAGCACAGCGAAATTCAAGTGCTAGTGATAAAAATAATGGATCTGAGCCCTCTATTGAGAATGATCTAAGTTTATGGTTGGAGGCAAGTGGGGGATCCAAAGGTGGGGGAAGGATATTAAGTATGGGTTCTTTGAGCAGAACTCATAAAGTTGCTAGTACATCTTCTACCACCTCTCCAGCCATAACAACACAGATACATAATTTGACTGAAGAGGTTAGCCATTTGAATAGCTTATTAATGTAAAGGAATTAGGAAATAAGGCAAAGGGATCAGGAAATTAGCGAGTTGCGTCGACAATAAAACTTGATCATACAACATCTTCAATTAAATTTCGCTCCTCTTGATGATGACGATGATAATGGTGTTGGTGGTTCTTCATGAGTTTTTTTATGTATAATTTTTTTTAGAATCAGAAGAGATAAGTCTTTACATATTTAATTTATAGGTTTTATTTTTCTTTTTAAGAATGATACTTTTCTTTCTTTCTTTTTTTATGCGGGACGAGAAGAGATATGGAAGGAGAAGGAAGCAGTGTCTCCAGAGGAAAAAGACCACGATGATTATTTTGTTATATCTTTCTCTCGTCTTCAGACTTCTTGGTATTGATTTTGTCATTTGGATGATATGGATTTGTATTATGACTTGATGTAGTGGAATGGATTTTGTATCATGTTGTTGATATGGATTTTGTATCATATTGTTGATATGGATTTGTATTATGACTTGAAGTGGTGGAATGGATTTTGTATGAACATGTATTTGTATATGTAGTAGATATGGATTTTGTGTCATTTTGATATGGAATTTGTATGAATAGGTTGTTTGTATAGTTTATGGTGGATTGTGTATGAATAGATTATTTGTATAGTTGATATGTATGTTGTATAAATAGGTTGTTTGTATAATTTGAATTGATTTGATCGGATCGTTAATTGTATATACGGGATAATGCAAAAATAAGTAGATTAGGTCAAAAAATTTGAATTTTGCGACGCATTCTGTGATGAAATTATTTTCGTCACAAATATATTATAATTCACTATTTATCATTAATTGGCGATGAAAATAGACAATCTATTTTCGTCGCCAATTGGCAACGAATGTGTATTTCATCGCCAATCAATGACGAAACCCGATTCGTCACCCATCGACGACGAAACTCGAAATTCAGTTCGTAGCCGATTGGCAACGAAACACCGTTCGTCTATCTGCGACGAACGAAAGTTCGTCGCCAATTGGCGATGAACACTAGTTTGTTGCCAATCGACGACGAAATTTACATTCGTCGTCAAATGGCAATGAATTAATTTCGTCGCCCATCGACAACAAACCATTGTTCATCGCAAATTGACGAAAAAATCTATTTTCATCGCAAACTTTTGCGATGAAATTTCAAATTTTCGTCGCAAAAATTGGCGACGACTTAATAGCAATGACAAATTTTCATCACAATTTTCATCATAAATATTTTTGTGATGAATTATTTTATAGGATTTGTCACCAAATTCGTCCCTAAATGTTAATTTTTTTGTAGTGGATGAATGGCTTCGAAACCATGACCTTCACTCCTAGCCTCCGATCGGAATTGGACGAGTAGACTCACTCTTATATGGCCTTTGGTTAGAAGTTATAATTGATAACCTTGGTTATCTATATATAACCTTGTTTGGTTCAGGTTATCAACAATTCCCAAGTTATCATCAATGCCCATCATGTCACTTTTCGTCAGCAATTCGGAAATCAAGTCTGGAATCAGATTACATCTAATTTTTTAATATTTTTTTGATTCCGAGATTATCCGCATCGGTCACCACTGTTCCTTCGCGCGAAAGACTCATCAGGGATAGAAGGTTGCAAGTGGCGCCGGAAGGTGGGGTGACAAGCGACGCCGCAAGGTTTGGCGGGGCCAATGGTGGCAGTCGGTGCTGAAAGGCTCGATGGGGATGGGGATGTTCGACGAGCAACAGCATCACCGAAAGCTCGACGGGCGACAGCGACAGGTGTTCGGTGAGAGGCGGACTATGGGACACAGGCGTGAGGACAGGGACAATCAATTTTTAAAAAATAGGTATTTTTTAAACTTAAATTTTTAATTAAAATTTTAATTAATTGAATCAATTATAATTTAGATAAACTAAATAGATCTAATTTAAAGTCCAATAAAATTATTTTAAAGAATTTTTAAATAATAAAAATTCTATAATATTATCTAAATTTATTTATTTATATATATCATTAATAATAATAATAATATTATTATTATTATATATTTTTATTTTATTTTATTAGTCAATCGTTAATTGCTATAATATCATTATCTAATAATCATATAACAAATATTATACATGATAATCTTGAATCAAACACAAACCCACTCTTAAGAGTTTTCTCTTATTAGAAGAGGAAGGGATTGAGTCCAAAATGAGATTTATCGTTTTTTCTTATTAGAAGAGGAAAAATAAATCTTCTCTCTTAAGAATGGTGTCTTTTATTTTTTTTTGCAAATTACTTTTCCCACCCCCTACACCGCACCCCCCCCCCCCTCCCCTCCTCTCTCTCTCTCCCATTCAAATGACATTTTTATCCTTTTTTTTCTTTATTTTTTATTTTATTTTACTTATATATATATATATATATATATATATATATATTTAATTTTAATTAATTTTTATTTAGTTTTATTTTTTAAATTAATTTTGTTTATTATTTTTTCATTAATACTTATATATATTTTTTTTAATTTTATTTAATTTTTATTTAGTTTTATTTTTAAATTAATTTTGTTTATTATTTTTTAAATTTTATTTAATTTTATTTCTTTAATCAATTTTGTTTATTATAAATTCTAAAAATAAAGTATTGATAAAAAATAATAAACAAAATTGATTAAAAAATAAAATTAAATAAAAATTAAATAAAATTGAAAAAAAATATCGTATTGATGAAAAAACAATAAATTAAATTAATTAAAAAATAAAACTAAATAAATTTAAAAATATATGAGAGCTATTTTTAAATAAAATTAATTAAAAATAAAACTAAATAAAAATTTAAAAAAATAAAAAATAAATAAAAAAAAAAAGAAGATAGAAATGTCATTAGAATGGGAGAGAGAGGAAGTGAGAGGGGAGTGCGGTGTCAGGGGGTGAGAAAAACAGTTCTCTTTTTTTTTTCTTTTACTCTCTCCTCATCCCCCCTTTTTTTTTGAGGAATTAATTAGCATATTTATAAGGTTAAGAAAATCCTAGTACTCATAGAATCTATAATTATCTTAATTATCTGATAAAATCTAATCGGTTGATAAAAATTGGGAAAGATTTTTTTTTCTCTTTATAAATGGCACCTATATCCAAAATATGTTGCAGATAATTTATCCATCCAAAATTTGAATTAAGAAAAATCTAATCTTTTTAATTGATAAATAGTGTTTATCTTAAAATATTTTCAAAAAATCTTATTTTCTTTAATTTCAATCTAATCAGAATTATAAAATTCTCCAGAACTATAGCCTTAGTAATTAAGACTATAATTTTTAATAAATATATATATTCATTAATTGATAATTATTAATAACTGTTATTGATTAATTATCAACTCTCTAACATTAACAATATATAATTAATTAACTATATATAGCACAGTGAAGAGAAAATCTAAATTAATTAACATCTTAGTTAATTTAAAAGCATCCATTTCCAATTATCAGAGGTGGAAAGGAAACCATGGACCTATGAAATTAATCAACGCTTGACTAATTATCAATTTATTAATCTTGACATTATTCTATTATAAACATGATACTAAATTCTTAAATTCACATAATAGTTTACTCAAAGAGAATGGCCAGTCCATAGATATAATCAATACATGAAGATTCGATAAAATTCATATATATCGGGCTCTCACATGGTTCTATATAAACCTCGCTCTGATACTATTATTAAGATTCGATGGAATTCATATATATTTTCATAACGGTATGATATTATTCATTTTAAGCCTAAATCTTTATAGTTTTATTTTTGAATTGTATCTAAAATGTTTCTTACAATGTGGAAATATCTTTCATCTTATAATTTTAATTTTTTTTATGTATTTCTAATGTGAAACTTTTGATTGTATCCTAATATAATATATTTGGATTTTCAATAAATATTTACTTTTATTGAAGGGAAAGTCTTGAAAAACCGTTCCGGTAAATTCTTGCAGAACAAAAATTTTTCCGAAACGATCTCAAGTTGCCCGACGCGTTTAGATCGTTGGGCTCTTGTGTTTGGTTTACAGGTTCCAATATAAAAGGAATAATTTAACTAATGCGGAAACATTAAATTATACCTTTCTTCCGACGTTTCGGAAGGACGAAGTTTGTACCCGAAGACCTCTGGATCTTCTGCTGTATTCCTCTCCTCTTCCTCGAACGTTGTGTGGGCAACGATCCTTCGAGAAACTCTCCACCAGAAATCTCCCTCCGATGGCTAGCTAAAACTTCCTTCCCTTTGCTTGGAGAAAAGAGAAGGAAGAAGAGAAGGCTTGGAGGCGGCTTGCCGAGAAGGTCTCGGCTACCACAAGGAATTAGATTGTCTGTCTCAAACCCAAGCCTTGCCCCTTCTTTTATAGCCTTTCCATCCTTTATTTATGGTATAATTAGAGCCATAAACATGGTATAATTGTTCCATAAACATGGTATAATTTGATTCAATCAAATCGGAGAAAACGGCAAGATTTCGGAAGTTTCCAATTCGAACCCGCGACCTTTAATCGATCAAGGAATCGATTAACTCACGTAACTTTTTCTCATCAACACGTGTAATCGATCAGCTGATCGATTACACACATGGTAATCGATCAAGTGATCGATTACCAGGCCTGGTAATCGATCACCTGATCGATTACCTGCCTTGCTTTCTGTGAGAAACTGGTAATCGATCAGGTGATCGATTACCAAGGTGTGTAATCGATCACCTGATCGATTACACTCCTTGTATTGGCTCGAAAGACTAGTTTCTTCACGAATTCTTCCATGGTGGACTTGAGGGTTTCTAGAGGCTACAACAGGGACCTAGAGGAGGAATTGGTTTTGGCCTTCTGATGAGCTAAGGCTTCCCGTGTTCGCCCCGAACACACAACCTTAGTTCATCAATAATAACTCATACCACTAAAGAGTTATTATCGAACTACCGCACCAATCCCATATTATAATATGGGCTCCTTCTTACTATAAGTACATTAGTCTCCCTGTGTTTAAGATATCGTATGTCCGTCAATTAAAATGAGTTACTGACAACTCGTATTTAATCGACATCTAATCCAAGAGTAGTACCACTCAACCTTATTATCATGCGGACGAGGTCCACCTGCAGGGTTTACATGATAATCCTTATGAGCTCCTCAAGGGGACATCATCAACCTAGATTATAGGACACAGTTTCCTTTTATAATCAACAACACACCATATACATAATACTACTTCCCAACTCATCGGGCCTTTTGATTTATCGATCTAAATCTCACCCTTTGATGAATTAAAGAAGTATATATTAAGTACACGTGTTTGTTATTATATCGGGATTAAGAGCATGTACATCAATAGTAACAGAGGTTTAGTTCGATTATATAGTCAGTATAAATCGAACAATCCTCAGATGGTCCTGCTCAATACACACTAAGTGTACTAGTGTAATTCTATAGTCAAGACAGACTAAAACCAAATTACACTACAACCACTCCGATGGTTGGTCCAATCCATCTTGGTTGTGAACACTGTTTATAATCTATAAGGAACTGATAACATTGTCTTCTGTGTGTGACTCCGCACACCATGTTATCTACAATATAGATTAATTGGACACTTGCATAAAAACTAAATGCAATTATTGACTAAATGTGATTCTCATTTCAGAATGTTTATTTACACAGCTAGGATTCTAGTATCCTTCATGTCCCACATCCTTCGAATACACAAGAGACCATAGTTTCTCTCTATGTCATCCTTCACACCTTTGCCTTTGAAATCTGCTACCCTTAATCGTTGTGCTTATTACCTTGATGCTCCTTATCCTACAGTTCCTCAATCTATCTTATACAACTTTCTTTGATCTCAACTAAACTCGAACCATCGAGCTACCAACTTGGTTGTACCAAGTTAATGCTTTAGAGTTGTTGCATGGGTGTTCATGTAGTCCCTGCGCCCTCAACACACACATCAAATATAATAAAAAAATTTCAACTTTAACTCTTTGCCCCAACATCAAAATTCAATGTTACATCAAACCACTTAGAGCAAAATTGTACTAACATAGTTGATTAATGATAAGTCCAGTTGACTAATGTTATAGTGACTTATTCAAATGCAACCAAGGATGGAAAAATAAATGATAAAATTTAGATAAGATATTTTAGAGACGTTGATTGGTGGATGATAAATAATCTACTATTGGTCGTCACATCGAGAAAATGGCACGATTCAAGGAGAATGTTATAAAAGGAGCTTGAGGGGCTACAAGGAGAAAAATAAATCAAGTGCAAGAAATGCCCACATTATATTTCTTTTGTGCTCCATTGTTAAAGCTAGGTGTCTCCACCTACAATGCTACTAAGACGGAGAAGATATAGAGGTTGTCAAGAGTAATCTACCTAATCGATCATAAGCCATAAAGTAGGAGTCTAGGTGTTGTTACACCATGTAAAATCATCAAAGTACTTTGGTTTGTGTTTATCTTTTATGTTTATATAATTTCTATTACATATATTTTTGTAGTACGCTTACAATGTAAGAAGTGGTATTCACCCCCTTCCCCCTACCACAACAATCACAACACCACTCAATCTAACATTTCAAAGGGATAGGGATGGCTAAATACTCATGGAATAAGAGTGTATTATCCTTTCTGTCACTATTGTTAGATTAGTCAGTTGAATTCTTTGAATCAATCGACTATCATTTGAATTACTTAGTAGTTCGATATCAAAAATATGTAAATAATTTTATAATTTTTGAAAAATTATAAAGAAAGAATAATTAATTTTTTAGGAAAATACACTTTATTTTTTAAAAATGGTACGAAGTTAGAAGTTATTAAAATTTCTAATATTTTAGCCGAACTTTGTACTAAAATCATCAAGGGTAACTTCTACCCCAGATAGGCAGATAGGCAACACCAAAGTTTTCAAAAATTATTTTAAAAAGTTTTGCAAATCAATTTTCAATCATAATTCTTAGACTACGTATACATGACTTAGACATGAACTTACACCATATTAGTTCATGTATATCGATGATACTTAGTTCATCTAGGTACACAACATTAATATTTTGAACTATTATCATCATCACAATATCTCACTTATATCTATGTATTTCAATACGCAATACAAGTTAATCTAGAATTTTTGTGAAATATAATCAAAGTGCTACTCTCTTTTTTATAATTCAGGTGTTTGAATTTTGCCCGACTAATTTTAAAGATAGACAATCTTCCTCCCTAACTCACCTATTGAATCAATTTGAAGCACGGCTTATACATACTTAGAAACTAAGATTCTATATAAATCATAATACTAGACAATCCTAATTGGTCTTCCTACCTAAGATGTCAATGGATGTTACCATCATAATTGCATAAAATAAATGATACATGGAACTTGTAACTAGCATGCTAAAAACCAAAAGCTTACAAGTCTGTGATAAGCATAGATATGTATCAAATAGCAAGATATAAAATCATGCAATATTGAGCATAGACACATGATCAATCAATCCTACTTATGTACCATTTTCTAATACTCTGTCAAATACTAAATTTGACATAATACGTGGACTCCCACAGATGTGCCTAAATAATATGATTTTGGGAAGTTTATTGGACCTGCACAGTATAACAATCAACTACTACTACCACTTTAGTCAACTATAACTTTTCATCCTCGCCATTTGGTGGTCAACTATAAATTGATCCTGTAATTTATCTCCTTTTATATAATCTAGAGATAAATTGTAAAAGACATCTTGGGTGAGTGTAATCACAAATTATTTTTTATTTTTAATAATTTAAAATTATAAAATTTTATAAATTACTATAAATTAAGAAATAAATTGTTAATAAAACTAAGTTTATCAATGTTAAACTTATTTACTAATTAAAAAAATAAGTTTATTGTCTTTTTATTTAAATAAAAATAAATAAATTTGTAATTATATTTTATAGAAGTTAATAAATAAGGCTATTTATAAATTGTCTACCAACTTAGCAAATTAAATTTATTAGTAGTAAAATTATTTATTTTATATATTCCTTTAGTTGATAACTTTAGCTTTTTAAATTTTAGCATTATCGAACTGAAACTTTATTCTTATGCTCATCGAGCCCATTCCTTGCTTGAATGCATATACCTGTACTTCATTGGTTAAAATTGTTCGAATGGAAACTTAGGAGGTGCTCAAAATGTATCAACTAATATTACATGTTTTTAATTACAGTTTTATTGATGAACTTGTTGTATGCTTTAGGACTTTGGAAAACCAAATATTAACTATTTGGAATTATGATTGGCCTAGATTATTATTTAATGCACTTCTATGCTTTAGGAATTTAGAAAACCAACATCCAGTCTTTGGGAAAGGACCATTTCATTCAAAGAATAGAACCTTCACCTACCAAAATTTCCGTGCCCTACAAAAATTTCAGAATTACGACCTTGGACTGTTGTTGAGTTGCATGCTTACGTACCTGATACTGATGTTCGAACAGTATATAATTGCTTCTCTTGTGGATTCTTTCAATCGATTAAAAACCTCTCTGAAAAAGCAACACATCCATTAACCATAATATATCACCTACTACTTCATAGATAAGGTGTCTCGACCATGTGGCTCTGCAGGTTCATCATCGTCATCATAATGAGAATATAATTAATATACAGCATGTACGGTAAGCTGCAAAACAGATTGGACATGTGAAAGGGTTGATTACAAAATTATCATATGTTATAAATCTCTGCCTGATTCACAATTCCTCAGCTCAGAAACAAGTCGAATAGAGGTAATTTACAGGTGGGTAAGTAAAAAAACAGCTCATTCTCACATCAATAGCCTAAAACTGCTCCAGCCCTTTGGAGGAGCACTTCCCTTGGTAAGAAAAGAGACCAGCCACCTTTGCAGCTATAACCCGGTGTTATACAGACAGTTTGAATCATATGTATATATATCTATATCTATATACAGTTTTTAGATTACTCAGGTCCCATCAATCTTTCCTGATACTTGCCGTTGGAGAGGTGCCTTTGCACTTCGAGCTGCAAGCTCCGATAGCCGAACAATCACAACTATGTTGCATCTTAAGTCCCAACATGGTTGCTGTTCCAAATGCATGTAGATGAATTATATTTGATGAAACTCTCAGTGGTCCTTGAAAGATTCAATATCGCGTCCCACAAACAAGTTGGAATATGAGAAATCCCAGCAGCCCAGCCAGGTTTGTCTCCCAGATTATTTGGTTTGAAGTTTTTGCTAAAAGGGAGAAACAAGATCAGTGACCGCAGACATGTTATTACATTATAAAGAGAAATAAGAAAAGAGAAAGGTTAACCACTAGCTTATCATCTTGTAAATGTTCACAACTGTCACACCCTGACCTGTGTTAAGGGTGAGTTTTGTTTTGACATGTTCCCAACAATAGCACTGTGCAAGAAGCGCTATTAGAAATTTTCTTGACTGATTCCCAATTTTTCTTTTCAATATAATTGGTTTAGATTATTTTTTGACAACAGAATCCCACACCATATTAATCTAATCATCTGTCGCTTCAAGGTCTTGCATTTCATCTGTGTAAATAACAAAATAGGAATCTGATCTCTCAACATTTCTAAGCTGAAACCTATTGATATAAGCTTCATATATTGAACTATAATGCAACAAAACCCATGTTTCTTACTAGAAGGGAAACGACTACCGAAAGATGTGAGAAAATTTATGGAGAAAAGATTGGAAGTTGGGCATCTGTCCTTAATATTGAGCTTATATATTCTCTTAATCTCTTCTTGATATAAGGAAGACCCAGCTCAATAGAAAAAAGAAAAAGAAAATAAAATAAAATATTTTAAAATCTATAAATTGAGGAAAAAAATTATAGATTTGATATTAAGCCATTAACAAAAAAAGAGATTAAAAAATGATATTATGATAGAATGAAACAACAACCAAGCCATATTATGACAGAAAGAAAAATATGAGAATTGAGATTTCAGAATTTGAGATGAGACTAATGCTCTTTACTTTGAAAAAAAAAACCCCAGGGAAAGGAAGAAAAAATAAGGGGGAAGAAAAGAATCCCTAAGGAAGGAGAGGTGGAGAAAAAAATACGAGATAAAAATTCGCAGTGGCACAAGGTCGTATGAGGCGACCGCGTAGGCAGGGCCGCCCGCGACAACCACACAAGCAAGGTCGTCCGCGGCTGCCGCACAGGCAAGGCCACCCGCGGAGGTTGGACGCAGCAACCACGCAAGGCCATGCGAGGCGGTCGCACTTGCGAGTGTGAGAAAAACAAAAAAAAATGTGAAGAGGAAGGAAGATTTGGGCAAATAAAAACTATTCAAAAAATGATCTGCGGATCGATTTTTAAATCCATCTGTCCATTATTTTATAGTAAGTATACAACGGAAAGGGTTAGTAGTCCATCCTTTTTCACAAAATAAACACTAGAAAATTTTCCTCGTGGAAAACTTTCCTTAGTTTTTATTTTCATCCTTCCAAGTAAGCAGGGGGTAAAAGCGAGTTTGGACAAGGGACGAGAGGTGGAACTGCATAAATAGAGAAATTTTTGTTATTTTTTAAATTTTCAAAGGTATTTTGATATTTTTATAGTCAAATTGCAATATGTCCTTATGATTTTTTAATAAATGTTTATAGGGTTATTTCAGTCATTTGGAGAAGTTAAAATATGAATTTTGTGGAATAATCCAACAGGCCCATTCTTAGGTGGTGCTCAGCCTGGCCCGTGGGCTACCATGCTGCCACAAAATGGGCCAGGCTGTTGGCAGCACAAGCATGTTTTTTATATAGGTGGAACATGAGTTTTGTGAAATGTAGATTGCCTTTTGTGTTATAGCCAACGTGCTCAAAAAGGTCTGAGAGCATCTAAAGTAACTCAGCTCATAGATAAGACAGGTGGCAAGGAATTTTACTTAGTTTACATAACCAGGAGTATGTGTAACATATAAAAGTGTCACATTGAAAAATTAATGAAGCTGAACCTTTTTCAATTACAGTTTTCCCTTTATATGGATTGCACATGTAATAAAGCACCATGACTATATATATATATCCATCCAGCTATTAATTGTCAAAACACAGTATATAACTAACCTTCTTATATGACTTTAGGTCATCTGGAAGCATGCCTTTATTATCTACCACTAATGAGCAGACATCAAGTCTCAAACAACCATAACGATCAAGTTATTTGGTTTTAAACACACTAGATTTGAAATAAGCTTATAATGTATGCAAACTAAAGTAGCAGCAGGAGAAAAACGATGACAAATTACACAAGTACTTGAAACTTAAGATAGCAAATAGCAATCTACCACATTCCCACATCCCTTTACAGTGAAGGTTATAATGCAAAAAGACTATAAAATTGAATTGTAGGTTAACATTCAATTTGTTAAAAACATGAACAAGAAATTGAAAATGCAAAGGTTTGATAAAGATCATCGAATACAGTAAATATATCAAAACATGGAATACAATAAATGCATACAAAAGAAGATACTGAATAGGAAAACAATATTCATTTTTTTATAATTAATTCCAAGTATGTTAGACTTTTGACCATTTAACTAAATGATTTAGATTTATTATTTAGAACAATTCATGTTTAGCATCAAAACGGAAACAAATCTGTAACGCTTCTTTAACAAAAATACCGAGTAAATAATTATAAGAAATAACTTACATCCAGAAGACGGTGATAAAAATGATGACAAAGGTGCTGCAAGCAATCCATCACCTCCTCCACTACCTGGGATTGGACTGGAAGCATAGCTAACTGGAGCTAGTGAAGGTTCTTGACTCACTTTGGGACTAGGCTTCATCGCTTCATGGCTTGAGGGAACAGCTAAATTTGGTGAGTGTTCTGAATAAATACGAGGAAAGTTTGGTGGTTCATGGTGATGGTACAGGTACATTTACAGCATGAGACTGTGGCTGGTGTGACTTGATACCAACATTAGGGGTTGGTGGAAAAGCCGCTGGACTATGTGATGGCAAAGTATGACTGTAGAAACATGGAGGCTGGCCATAGTGATTATTTGACAGAGCAGGAGCAGATGCTGGCGCAGGTGAGGAAGTAGATATTAATGAAGGAGGTTCAGCATATCCATCAGATGGAGAAGGAGATGGACTGGGGGGTAGTGATGAGATTGAGTTCTCAAGGTATGATGATAATTGCACTTGCTTCACTTTTCCAAAAACAGAGTTATTAAGGCCAAGATTCTTGGCATCAGGCCCTGTGATGAACTGAGCTAGTTGCCTCATTCTATCTGGTAAAAGATTGCCACTCCCAACATCTGATAGAACAGAAGCCTCGATGATAACTGGTGATGCAACTGTAGAACCATCACTATTCATAAGCTTTACGTATGCATTCTGCACATACAGAAAATGTTTGTTAATCTTTTAACAGATAAGAATAAGTGCACCATCAAAATCATATTGATTGTATCAGGATGAGCACCTCATAAGAAGTCAAATTCAATCCAAATTTAAGTTCAGCCTTCAAACTGTCCATGTTCTTCAAAATTTCTTCAATGCTGTTATTTAATTTGAAGTCAAACAGGATTTGTGCTATTTCCCAAATTGAAGCTGACTGTGAAGGCACCACAGTGATCCCTCCAGGAAACTTCAAAAGCTCAAAAGATGATGGATCACCAAAAATTGATGATGTCCAAGTTATATTAATTTGCTTAAGAACCAGATCTATCAAAGTAGATCTCAAAATACTGAGTGCTGCAGAGTTTATTGAGGCATTTTTTGGTTCAGGAAGAAAACCAAAGGTTACATACGTAGAGTTTTCTGGAGTTAAGGGATGCATGGAAATAATTGAAACCTGTTCAGATGACCCAATTGATGTTAGAAAAAATAACAAGAAAATTGAGAAGACAGACACGGATAATAGCAACAAATTGAAGATGAACCTTTGTGTTTGGAATACCAATTTCTTCAAAAATTTCATACTCTAATCTTGCAGCATAAGTAACAAGTGCTGAAATTGGTTTTTGCAAAATGAAACTCGCCTGTATTTCAGCTGAAAAAAATCAAGGAAAGCATATTATTCAATACTCAATATCTTGACCTTCCTCCATATTTATGTAATTAAAAAACAAATGATGCAGGGTCAAGAAATAGTAGAAGGTTTTGTATAGCAAAAAAAATGCAGACTATAAGGTTATGCATGAACATGCAACACCTCTCAACTACGAATCATCTACATACTCGTATTAATCAATTATCAAAAGTATAACCAGGCTTAGGTTACTTTGACTTTAAGCTAGTGTATGTCTAGGTACCATCTGAGCCTGATTATGTCTAGGTACTAGGCTTATGTTATCTAAATTTTGAATACAGGAAACTAAATACCTTAGATTTCAGGAATGACTGATGCCATTTTTATGCATCAAAATTTATAGTCAGCCTACAGACAGGAAATCATGCAAATAGCATTGTCTTCTCCCATTTGACGTCAAATTACAAAGCCCCTACGAAATACAAAGAAAGATCTAAGATGAACTCTTTAGTGATTAAGGATAACATGTCTATCTGCAAACTGAACCCCCTACATGTCACGTAGAGTTTATTGAAGTGACGATGCATAAATCTACAGTGCAAAACCTAAAAAGAGATCCTTTTGCCACAATATAATAGATTCCACCTATATCTGCCACAAAAATGGATTTAATACGCTTGCTGCAGCAGAAGACCCCCAAAATTCAAAGGCCTAAATCCAACTCAAACCTCAACAAAAAAGGATCAATAGAGCACGAACACGCATCCCACCAGCAAAACCATAACATTCAAACTATGATTCACCCTCCCGTAGTCAACAAACGAAATCAGGAAACGAAGCTCACCGTGAACGCTTCCGGGGTCATCTGAAACGAAACCAGCACGATGGTCGCCGCGAAACAGAGGCAGCCAGAAGACGGCGGAGAGCAGCACTGCAGCACTGAGGACAAGCACGAGGAGGCATCTGGCGGAGAGGGCACGGCAGATCCAAGCAGTGCCTCTCCATCCGGAAGCGGCGGCGTCGGACCCTAGATCGGGGACCTCGACGCGAACTTCCTCGGGCTTCCCCATTTAGAGGGCATCGGAAGTAACCAACTCGATCGGAGGAGAGCGATTCGTCTGGTGGCGGTACCAGCCAGCAGAAGAAGAAGGCGGCGAAAGGAGCAGAAGAAGTACTACTCTTTCTCTCTCCGCCTCTGATCTGTTCTGCGGGGAAGGGACGTGCTACTCACTTTATTATATTACTTAAAAATAATATTTATAAATTAAAAATAAATACTACATTTTTTTTAATATTAGTTTTTATATTTTTATTGGTGTGTTTGAAAAAAAAAAGGTCCAAATCAGAGATAACAGTAAGCTTGATGGTTGGCAGGAAAGTGATTAATTTAATATTTATTTATTTTTTAAATTTCTTTCAATAAATATATAACCGTTCCTGTTCCGTGAGTTGGACAAAACTCCACTTTCACCGATGGAGAAGAAAAGTTAATGGCACCTTCCCAGCACGTGACCGAGCTTCTTTAATAGCTTCAGATCTAAGCGTTATGCTTGCCAAATTTTGGAGAAAGAATAATTACTTTTATATTTTAATTTCCTAACATTGCACTAAACTAGATTCTTAATTAATTATCGACGTTCATGTTATTTTCAATCTAGTATGCTAATTACTTGTGTTGGTTGTATAGTGTGAGCTTGTGCGGTTAATCTTCCATAAAATATTACAATGAAAAGTAAATGAATATTAAAGTAAAGAAAAGATCAGATGATATTAAACTTACATAGTTTATGATTCTCCAGAATTGCTACATCTGTGGTTCATGTATATAAATTCATTATCTTTTCTTTTTCAATTAAGTGCTTAGGTGAAGAAACTTTTAACAATAAAGAATAGAATACAAAAATGAAATGGAATTAAAAAAAACTTTGTTGTTTGCACCGAGTGGATGATGGGATCTTACGGCCCCTGAAACCCCTTTTGTAACATTTACTCCAAATCCTAGTATTTTACTAATACGATGGATCATCACTCATTTGTCCACTTATCCTTCAAATGTTATTCAAATTATGTCATTGAAACTTCCATTTTCACTCATCGTCTTAGATATTATACTATTTATTTGATAAATAGAATTCTTTATATATTTAATTTTATCTTAAACTCAATTACTGATATCCACAATATAATACATAGCACGGGTTATTATTGGATCACAATTAGTGGGTATCTCTACATGTGTAATTATACGTATTGAAATATTTCCTAGTCGATGAATTGATGAGATTGGACATCATCGATTTTGTAAGATTAGCATATATTAGACTCCTTGATTTTAACCAAGCAACCGATCCTAACTGACTAGAAACATTAGGATGTTCAAAGTTAACATATGAATGTTAATTAAGGGTAATTAATTCGTTAGAAGTGACCTGTCATGAAATTTCATGTGGTTCTATGAATGTTTATGAATATCTCATTACAACTCGAGTGCAAGTTTCCTTCAACTTGAGGTATTCAAGTCATTTTAGTAATAGAGACTTATACTTTGACATCTTAAACAAGCGTCTCTACGGAGGTGCGGATCTAGGATGATTGAATATAAGTTGAAGTGTCCGAAGGTGTTTGAGTAACCAACAGAGGATTCATCACTCCTTTAATTAAAAGACGTATATTGGTGCAGAGAGCACCAGATGATCGAACCTTGATTTTGATTATGGCAAAAGGTTCAAGTTAAATGTGTGATATTTACTGATGAGCTGATCTAAAAGTGCAGGTAGCACAAAAAAATCCTAGTTGAGGCTGGGCACAGGCAAGTCCTAGTGGACACTAGGCATTGAAAGTCCGAGTGAAGACTAGACAATGGAAGTCCTAGTTGAAGGCTAGGCAGACCTAACTTGGAGAGTTAGGTGAGAAGTCCTAGTCTAGAGGACTAGCCAGAAAGACTCAGTGGATCAAGTACATCAGGTGGAAGTCTAGACAGGTCAGGTGGACCAATATTTAGCAGTGGAAGTCTAGGCAGGTCAGGTGAACCAACTGTCTAGCAGTGTAAATCCTGGGGGTCGAGGATCGAGGCTAAGCAGAAGTCCAACAAGTCCGGAGGACTTGGTTGGCAACAGGTAAATTCTCCCTAATGGATTGCGTGAGGGCGCGTTCCCGGTAAGAGGAACAGTAGGCATTAGTCTGACCCAGGATTTGACTTGAAATTCAAAGTCAAAACCAAAACAGTTGTTAAACTGTTTAACTTTTTTGTTATATTTTACTTTTGTGCTAACTTGTAATGCAAGAAAGGAGAGGCTGGAATTTATTCCAGGCGCCCTTATCTGGATCTAGGCGATCGGACTCCAGGTCCTCGGATAGGGTTCTAGGCGACTGGACGTCAATGAAATGGGGCTAGTGAAGCAATAAGGTGGCAGAGTCCCAGTGGTTGGGACACCTCAACTTCCAGGCGCCCGGAGTGGTTTCAGGCGCCCCGGATCTGGATAAGGCGTTGCGGAGTCAAGGTTCATCCGGAACCTTCACGTCAGCATAGAGGCACCTGGAAAGGGATACAAGCGCCTGAAAATGCCGAGTCAGCAGCGCCGATGGTGGATCGACGGACAGCGTGGAGGCGCCTGAAAAGGCTTTTAGGCCCCCGGAAAGGCTTCTAGGAGCCTGGATACCCTAATAAAAGAGCATCGAGGGAGACCCCCTTAGATGATCATTCTACACTCAAGCAATGACCGTCTACACGTGAAGCATCAACTAGGAAGATCGTCGTAGCGCCAAAGAGCTATATCAGAATTCGATATCTTCACTCTGTCGGTAATTTCATATTGTGCTTAATTTTATTAGGTCGATATCGTTGTTACCGATCCTATATTTTGTAATCGCTAACTCACTTTCGTAAGAGGAGAGTTATATAGTTGATTACCCGTCAGAAACGATCATTTGATTGTGGGCCTTGGAGTAGCAGTTTATGACTGTGAACCAAGTAAATATCTGTGTGTTCTATCCTTACGTCTTTGTCTTTTTCTACTGCATTCTATACTTCTCTGATCGCAAGGATTTACGAATACGTTAAGAAAATCAAAAACGTTACGAAAGCATTATTCACCCCCCCCCCCCTCTAGCGCTCTCAATGATCCTACAACGTATACCCTATGACCACTTGTCAAGATTGTTACTCATAAGTCTTTGGCCAAAGCAATAACACGTCAAGAAGATGGTCCTTTTAGATAGTTGTTTTGAGTAACTTGAATCCGTAGGACAAGGAACTACAGTTTGGACTAGGTGTGACGTAGTTAGCCTAGTGGAGACTGACACATAAACTATATCCTAAACTAAATGGGTATATGATAGTGAAAGAAACAAAGTCACATTCAACCATAGTTGTTGAAGGGTTTAGAAGTAATTTTGGAATCAACTATGATTTTTTGATTAATTGGGAGGTCATGATATACTACTAGATGTCACTCATGATCGATCCATAATTAATGGTTAATTATGGATGGTCAACATAAACCAAGAATCTATAAGATCGCCTATAAGGTCACACACATAATGAGTTTCTCCAAGAGACATAAAATAAATTTAAGAATTAGATTCTTAGATCGAGAGAGATTGAGTCTAGTTGGACTAGACAAAGGGCAAATATAGAAGATATTTTATCGGAAAGGAAGCGCGAATGAGCCACATCTTTTGAAGACAAAGTGAGCCCTTTTGGTTTAATTATAAACTAAATTGATTTGATTTAAATTAAAGGTGGTTTGATTTTGAACCAATACGGTTTAGTTGTAAACCAAACTTAAGTTTAGTGATTTGGACTTTTGAGTTAATGAATGTGGGTTTTTGATTAGCGAACCAAACCCATTAGAGGTCTATAAATATAACTCTTATGAAAAGTTATTTATAAGGTTAAAACTTAATTTTTTTTTAATTTAAAACCATAGCCCCTCTTCTTCCTTGCCGCCCAAGTAACCCGGTTTGATTTTGAACCAAACTTGAGGCTAAAAGATAGGAGTTTGGTTTAACAGATTCTATTAATATTTCTTAACAATTTTTTGTTGTTAAACACCTATAAATATATCTCTTATGAAGAGTTATTTATAGGAATTAAAAATTTAATTGTTAGGTTTTAAAAATCTAACACAAACTCCTCCTCTTCCTCTCTTGTCGCCGCCCACCACAAGAAGTTCTCTTCTTATTGCCGCCGCCAACAAGCTAGGGCTTCTTGTTGCCACCAACCAAGGAGTCTATTCTCAAGCTTGTCTCCTGTTTCTAATCCACCTAGAATCAATACCTCCTAAGGGTCGGTTGTTTCAGAGCCAAAGGAAGTTGCAAACCGATGGTGGAAGCGAAGAAATAAAGGAGAAGCAACGATTGTTTCTCTACTGAAAGGTATCACTTCTTCCTTTCGATTTAGTTTTTATTTCAGGGCAATTGTTGCCGCTAGAACATCCACACCATATTGGTTCACTGCCACTTCTTGACAGTGAATCATACGACCTTCGAATGGAGGCCTGATCCTCTCCGTTCAATCTGATTCGTATTGTTGGGTTGTTTCGAGCTACCAAATACGGAATCGAACTGTAGGTCCTCTCTCGAATCGCTTGTCTTCTCCCTTCGACTAGTATCACAGCAAAGACACGACATGTGACTCAGAGAAGTCATCTCAAGGAGATCTCGGTATGGATACAAGTAGAGAGAACTTTGCTCAATGTTGCTAGTTAATATCGTTTCCGTTCTGCATCATTCAAAAGATATACAATTATTTATATCTTATTTACGATTATATTTGTATGCATGTGTTTCCTTGGATGGATTTTTACGTAAGTAGTGATAAATTTATTTATTATGCTTCCATTGCCATGATTTATGAAATCAAAATTATAAATTACGCATATAGAAACCTAACAAAGTATGCTTAAGTTGTTGTCTACCCTTCATCTCTTGTATACAATTCACTTCACTCGCATCTCACATGAAGTTTATCCAAACCTTAAGATCTTTCACATTTCTCGAATACAATGAGCTCTTGGCTTCTTCTCATACCATCCTTCACGTAGTTCACCTCTTTGGCTTGTCATGCTTTAATGTTCCTCATCCTGTGAGCTCTTAGATGCTTGTCTCATCTTTCTCTAGTCTCCATAGACCTTGTCCTACGATCCCTCAGATGCCAACCTCATCCTTCACTGAACTTACAAACTTTGTCCTACAGTTCCTTGGATACTAGCATAATCCTTCTATATATGATCTTACGAACCTTGAGTTATCAAACCATTAGCTGCCTTGATCATGCTAAGACAAGCTACATACTTAGTAAATCTTGTGCAACTTAACACACATAGCAGATATGCAACAAACTTTTATTCATTTGTTAAGATCTAAATCATTAGTTAATTATTCCAACCAAAATATTTCAAATGGACCAAATTTAAGGTATTTGGACCACCAATCAACTAATACCCACTTATCAATCAATTTGGTCAAATCACAAACCCTTTATACACACAAAGTTTAGTTTTCTCAATTATCAACCAATTGAATCCCAATATCTATCAACTAGTCCTCTAACCTTGACCACATCTAAGGTCGAGTCTGTCCAAGTTGTTGCCTACCCTTCATCCCTTGTATACAGCTCACTCCATTCACATCTCACATGGAGTTTATCCAAACCTTGAGATCTCTTCTCAAGTCCTTTGAATGCAATAAGCCTTCAACTCCTTCCCATATCATCCTTCATATAATCCACTTTCTTTGTTTCATAGATTTTAATGCTCTTCGTCTTGTGGTCCCTAAGATGCTTACATCATCTTTCTCTTATCAATATGGATCTTGTCTCATGGTCCCTTATATGTCAATCTCATCCTTCTCTAAACTTATAGACCTTGTTTTGCGGTTCCTTAAATCCCTCACCATCCTTTTTTTTTTGATAATTCAGGTATCCAACTCTTCCGATTTGACTAATCTAGCTGGAGGTGGATGGTCCAACTCCACAGATTGGCCACTTGGTAAATTTGAAAAGCATAGATGAATCCTAGCATAGCACCTCGACATCACCAGTGGTTCTAACTCTATGGGCATTTGAAAATGCCCAGTGTGAGATTTGAACTCTCATTGTATGGGAATATCCTTGCCTCTTACCACCGCACCATGCCCTGGGTTCCCTCGCCATCCTTCTTTGAGCTATTGAGTCATTAATTATTTTGATCATGCTAGCTTAGGCTTCTTGTGTGTTTATATGCTTGTCTTGCAGGAACCAGGAACTGGAAGCAAGATAGAGAAAGCATAAGTGGAACAAACAGAGGCAGCCGAACCAAATCCGGAGTTAACTCAAATCAAACCTGAGTCGACTAGATCCAAGCGCCTTAATAATTTTCAAGCGCCAGGACAGTCCAAGCGCTTGGACGGTCCATGCGCCCCTATCTCTTCCATGCGCCCTAATCTAGAAGAATCAGCCCGGATAAAATCGAGAAGATCGGATCGGATCAGATCTTATCCAGACGCTCAGATAAGGCTTCTAGGCGCCCAAAAGGGGCTATATAAGGAGGCTGAACGTGCACAACAAAGACACAACTTCTCTACACCATTCTATTCATCTAGTGGTGCTGCTGAACTCGAACGGGACCAGGCTCATGCAACCGGAAAAGTTCCAAAAGGAGTGCACGGCGCTCAGGACTACCGGATCAGCTTCGACATGATTTGGTTTATTCTTTTCTTAGTCTTACATTGTATTCCATTTATATATTTGTTCTGGACTGTAAGACGGATTTCTCCGCCTCCGAACAAGGTTGAGAAAGGAGACCACTAATGGACGAGCGCCTCCCGTACATAGACCTTAGACGTACTAACCCTAGAAGGTTAGGAACCAAGTAAATCTGCGTGTTCCTGCATATTTTACTAATTCCGTTGCAAGTATCTCTGATAGAACGAACAAACAAAAAATGAGACGGACGCGCTATTCATCCCCCCCCCCCCCCCCCCTTCTAGTGCGCCCCATCGATCCTACAATTGGTATCAGATCAGGCCTACTCTTGATCAGACTTACCGCCATAGGAGCAAGACGACAAAGATGGAGAGAAAAAGGTAACTTTTGTAAAATTTATTTTAAAATTCATATTATATGTTTTAAGTGCAGAAACAGAAGATACTATAAAAATCAGTATCCTACTCGTAAGAATCGGATGACACCATCGACAGTAAAAGAGCAACCGATACTAGAAGCCTGAAGAAAAAAAGAGCACATCAAGTATTTCAAGTGCTAAAAACGTGGATATTATAAAAATCGATGTTCGGATAAGAAAAAAACGAAAAAGAAACCGAAATTAGAGAAAGTGATTCTGATAAGTATCTTAAATTACGAAAATACTTCTAGAATTTTACATGCAAGATTTATTATTTCTGAAAATTTAAATAATTTTATTAAAATTTCAATAAGTTAAAAAAATATCAATTTAACTAATTCACCACTTAATAAATTTAAAAATATAAAATTAAAAAATTTTACTAATTCCGAAAATTCAAAATCAACAATAAAAAATTTAAATTTAAATAATTTAAAAAATTCAAATCTAAATAAATTAAAATTTTTAAATAATTTTAAAAAATTAGATAAAATAAAAATTTTAAATAATTTAAAAAATTTAAATAAAGATAATTTAAATAATTTAAAATTTTCAAATTTAGATAAAATAAAAAATTTAAACAATTTAAAATTTTTAAATATATAAATTAGAAAATTTAAATATTTTAAACAATTCAAATTTAAAAAAACTTAAATAATTTGAACAATTCAAATTTAAAAAATTTTACCTATTCAAATTTAAATAATTCAAATAATTTGAACAATTAAAACATGAATAATTCAAATTTAGATAACTTAAATAATTTGACTAATTCAAATTTTACCAATTCAAATAATTTCAAATTAAATTAATTAAAAATTTTAAACTTAGACCTTATTAATAATAAAAAACCACCTAATCTAAATTAAATAATAATTTTACTAATTCAAATTTAATAAATTCAATAATTAATAATTCAAATTTAATTAATCTAGATATAATAAAATAAATAAAAAAATATATTAATTTTTAAATTTATTTAACCAAGATAAATCATAATTAAATAATTCAATTTTAATTAATTTATTAAATTTAAAAATTAATAAAATTTTAATCAAATAAGATAAAATTAATCACAATCAAGATAAATTGAATAATTTAAATTTATTTAATAATTTAAAATTAAATAATTAAAATAATCCAAAAGATAAAAAAATTAAAAATTCATGATGATAAATATTAAAATTAATAATTTAATCATAAAAAAATTAAAATTAAATCTTAAAAATTCTTATAATAATTTATTAAAATTTAAAAATATAAATTCAAATTTAAATACTAAAAATATTAAATTAAAAGATAAAATTAATTACATTTATATACCCTTTAATTATGAATTAATGAATTATTCTAAAAGTTTAAAATTAAATTCAAAAATTTAAGAACATAAATCTATAATTTTTAATAAGTCAAATATAAATTTTAAAAATATAAATTTAATAATAAAATTAATTATTATCAAGTTGCATTTATATTTTTAAAATTTAAAACTCTAACCTTAAAAATTTAAATTTATCATCAGAGTTCTAAAATTAAAACTCTAACTTTAAAATTTTAAAATTCAAATGAAAAATTTAAATTCAAATTCAAATTTTAAAATTTAAATTTAAAATTCAAATTCAAATTTAAAATTCAAAATTCAAAATTCAAAATCAAATTAAATTTAAAATAAATTAATAATAATTCAAATAAAGAAAAGAAGAATTTAAAACTACGAACTTAATTGTAAAATACTTATAATTATGAAATTAATTAAAAATATTACCTAATGAAATAAAATTTAAAATTGAAAGTGTGTCAAAGTTGATTGACACATTCACAGGATCCACACGAAATGTATTAAATAGAGAATTTGATACATTATTAAAAATATAAAAAAATTACTTAAATTGTTTGACTCATTAATACTTGCCAAGCACATGCATATGTTTTATTTTAAATGCATATAAAATGTAATATTATCATATTTACTTACTGCTTAATCTAGAACAGTTAATTAAAAATACATAAATGATTGACACTCGCCAACATAAAATCAGGATGAGACAAAATAACAATACGTCAGGAAATAACAGTACGTCGAAAAAGCTTGGTTCAAGTAGTCAAATAGGGTAAGAAGTATCTTACTTGATTTCTCAAAAGCTACCTCTCCATACGACTAGTTAGACCATGATTTCTCAAAAAATTCATTAAGATCATAATTTCTTTAAAAAACTTTGTCTAAAAAAGTGATCGTTGTTCTGATAACCAAAAAGGCTCCTGCCTCGTCATGACCTGTAAGTTGATTTTTGAAATGTGGACTTAATTGACTGACGATTAAACCTAAATCTAACACAAAGTCAAACATTTAATAGAACTCAACTAAAATTAATAAAGATAAAATTGATAAATCATATCACACAACCTTTTAGATAACCCTTATAAGCTATGTACTAAGGCACTTAGAATAGATGAATTGATAAGGACAATTAAAATACAAAATTTTAAAAATCTTTTTCAAAAATTATTAAAATATTTTCTAAAAATTATTTTTAAAAATTTGATAATTACTTGAAATTCATGCTTGTTGTATGCATCTATCACATCTTGAGAGTCTGCTGTCCGAAAAATTCGAACAGCATCTCCCCTATAACAATTCAACTTTCCTTAATACATTTTAACATAGGACTCACATGGTCACAAACCACATACCACAATATATACAAAATACCAAACTATATGAATAAGGCACTCACCGTTACTCACTAGTCCAACACATGCATCTAATATAGCAAACCACAACAACAAACCAACAACGTATAAAAGGAAAACCTCAAAACATACCGATATGCATCACAACAAAATAAACGACAAACTCCACAAGTCCACGATAATAAAAAAACTCCGCAACAGAATTATAACACTCAAAATCCACGAATACGAATATAAATCCAACATTCACATAAAGTAAATCAAAGGTCCTCCTGTTGAGAGATAGGGACAGTCTGGCAAAACTCCAAGCTTCAAAGAATACATCTCTATCTACTACCTGGGAGAAAGATAAAAAAACCCCAGAATCTGGATAGTGAGTATGAAATACTCAGTGGATATTAGACAAATAGTGCACAACTAAATAAGTAACATGGGTATCAAAAAAATATACAGTCTCCCAAAATAATACTTAGTGAACAAGGTCAATAATACTACATAACAAATAATAGGTATCATGCAAATTCAACCAATGCATGTAATATCACATAATGCAACAACTATATATCAAACAAATGCAACATACATATGCATAGATGCAGTAAAATAAACTACCAACAAATGCAGGTAAGTAAGCTACCAACAAATGCATGTACAGTATCTATGCAACATACATCACAGGCAACATGCATGGTCACTCACCATCCCCAAACACCCTATAATGAACTGGGGCGCACGACAGGACAACTGCACACGCTCCAATAACAAACCACTACTAATCAAGTGGGGAGCGAGCAGGATATCTCAGGAGAGTTACCTAATTAGTCCTAATTGCACCCAACATAGTACAACAAATGCTCTCACTCATATCTCACTATCACATAGTATCAAGTGAGTGCTAACAACAACAACTGTCAATTACACCTTTTACTATCATGTATATGTCATAATATTCAGCTCAATAAGTAATGACTACATCTACTCAAGCATAATCAACATCAATCAGGACAAGTAGTCAATCAGATTAACAACAAATAAATGAGACTATATTGATAGCAACTAGATCATATAAGAGGTCAACAATTATGTAACAAGCAACGTGTAATAAAGATAACCACAAGATAATTAACAACATGTTTATAATAAGTTATGCATTACGAACAAGACCTGTATTGACTAAGTACAAGAGTACCCATCTGATATGACGCACATCAAAATAAGAACCCCAAATACAAAACTCCGTATATAACAGGATTCACAAATCAAGGTCCTACAACTTATAAAATACAACACTGATTAAATACAACAATATATTTAATTTTGCAACAAAGTAAATCTCATACTATACTATAATCTATCAACCCTAACTTCACTTGCCCTACTACACCATTATCCTCAACCGGATCCAATTAACACAATTAAACTCATTCTCTTAACCACAGCCGAATCTAAATTAACCTAACCAAATTATAACTAATCGCATAAATCCTTAGTAAATTCAAGATCACCTATAATCAGATTTAACTCAACTAACTCACAACAACAGATCAATCTATTAACCCTAACTCCACCGAATCCCACATCAAGACCAGACCAAATCAGTGGTGAGTCCTTCAACAATTTGAAACAGATCCAACATCAATAAAATCCTAATCAATAGATCAATCAACCACAAAACCATATCCACAACAGATCAATACCACAATCCAATCGAAACCCAACAGCAAACAAACTAAACGTAACAGAATTGAAATCTCAACACTATCTATGAAATCTAATCAATCCAACAGAACCAACAAATCTCATAGAATCTCAACATCACAGTAAACCCAACCAAATCAAAATCTCAACATCCAAACAACCACAAAATTGATCACTGTATCAAAACCTAACCGGATTCAAAAGGTTACCTCACAGATAGAACCCTAGAAACCCAACTCAGCTTCGATTCTTCCCTCACTGTCGAGCACCGCCGTCAACTCTACCGATCTGTGAGTTCAATCCAATTCCGAAATCAACAACCTAGAGATCCAAGAAATCCCAACGCAGCCACACTAACCAGGAATCAAACTCTTACCGATCAAGATCCTTCAGATCTGAGCTCCTCCCCTGTTCGCGTCACGCCGATCACCGCCACCCAATAAATTCCAACCACCCCGGCAAGAACTTGGACTCATCGACCGAAACTCTGATCACCGATAATAACTGCAACGTCTGTAGGAAGGGAAGAAGATGGGCACGATCGCACGATCGAGAGGAGAAGAAGAGAAGAAATCTAGATCTCGCGATCGGGAACAAGAATAGGGTCGCGGCTTTAAAGTTTTCTTAACAGGTTAATGGATTAAACCCGACCCGAACCCAAATTCATTTAATTCGGGTTGATTAATAGGGCTAAATGGGGCTGATTGGGCTTATTGGGCTTATTGGACTGAGTTAATTGGGCTTCAACAGTAAATCCAAGTTTGAGCCCAAACCCATTAAATTAAACATGGATTAAATCCCCCTTAATCCTTGTTAACCAATTAGAGCTAAATTATTTATAATTAATCCTAAAAAATTTCTCATATCTTACAGTATCTATATTATAGTTTTCAAAACATTATATATTTGAAAATTAGTTAACCAACACTTAGACACAAACTTTTAGGTCAACACTATGCCTAAGAATCATAAAACACATAGGCAAAAAATTCTTATGAGTAATAAAGATATCCTAAAAGAGTGTCTAGTTGAGGGGAGATCATTCTTGAAAGACTTTATCTTTAAAAGACCTTTTAAAAATTAAGTTTAAAAATTTTAACATTTTAAAAAAAAAAATTTTAATTCTTATTTTACAAAATTTTTGAAAATTATACTTTTAACTTAGAACAACTCTTAAGACACATAGGAAGATTGTCTTGTAATCAATAAAGAACTCTAAGGGAGTGTCAGATTTAGGAGAAGTACAAACTTAAAAGCTCAATTAAAAATTATATTTTAAAAATTATAAATTATTTGCTCTATTGATTTAGATTAACCTCTAAGACACTTAAGGAATTTGCCTTGTGATTAAGAAAGAGTCCTAAGGAAGTGTCAGATTTAGGGGGAGATCTAAATCGAAATAGTAAAATTATTTCAAAATTATTTCTTATAAGCTCCTCAAAATTAGTTTTTTTAAAAATAAATATTTTAACATCTTTGAAAATTATTTCAAAATCATATTTTAAATATTATCCATTATCCTTTTTGATTTGGATCAAACCCTAAGACACACAGGGAGATTATTTTGTAATTAACAAAGAACTTTGAGGGCATATCAGGTTAAAGGAAGATTCTGACTTGAAAGGATAATAACTAATTTTTTTCAAAAACTATCTATTTTAAAAATACTTATTTTGAAAACTATATTGAAAAACCATTTTGAAATATGCTGAAAACCTTTTTAAACTCATTTGGAAAACCCACTGAAAAATTAATTTAAAAATTCTTTACTAAGTTATTTTAAAAATCTTTTCAAAATTTATGTTTGAAAATTATCTCAAAATTTATATTGAAAATACTCTTTCAAAAGAAATTATTTCAATATTTATTTTGAAAACTTTATTGCAAAACTATGTTTATCTTTCAAAAACTTGATTTGAAAAGCTTTTGAAAAATTATTTTGAAAAGGTTTTCTGAAACTTATGACAAATTATTATGAAAATATTTTTGTGAAAAACTCTTTTCAAAATTATTTTTTAAAATTTACTATGCTTTTTCAAGAACTGTCAAGACTAAATTGTGACCATAGGCATTACCATGATTGTTGGTGTAAAATGGAATTAAAATTAATCAATCTTTTTGGTGTATAAAAAGGGGTAGAATGGAATTAAGTTAATCATATAGAATTCTCCCAAATCGTTAAACCTTGACCTGAAATTAACTTAAAAAATTAACAAACATCAAAAGGGGAAAGATTGTTGGTGCAACGAACACTAAGTCTGATCCTAGAGTTTCGATATTTGACAATACACCTAGGTCTGATCAGTTTAACCAAAGGTTGATCCAAACATGACCTAATGTTTGGATGTGAGTGAAGTATAGTCAAGTCAATTTGACCAGAAGACTAGCGAGAAGTCCTAGTCGGTTAGACTAGGTAGTGAAAGTCCTAGTTGAAGGCTAGGCAGTTGAAGTCATGATCTGGAAGATTGGGTAAGTCTTGGTGAGTAAAGCTAGGCAAGAAGTCTTGGTGAGTGAAGCTAGACAAGGAAGTCCTAGCTGAAGACTAGGCAGTGGAAGTCCCTAGTCTGGAGGATTAGACGAAGTCTTGGCAAATCAAGTGCACCAGGTGAAAGTCCATTCCGATCAAGTGGATCAGATGGCTGGCAAGAAATCCAGACAGATCAGGTGGATCAGATGTCGGATGAAAGTCTAGGCAGGTCAGGTGAACCAGATGTCTAACAAAAATCCTGAGGGCCGAGGATCGAGGTTCCGAGAAACAGCTTGATCTCCTCTAACCAAGCCAATTTGATCATTTATTGGAAATTTTATCTTCTGATGAAAAGTAGAGGCTACTGCTTGGAAAGCACTAAGTGCAGGTCTTCCCAGAATAACATTGTACGAGGATAGAGCATCTACTACTGTAAAAATAACAATTCGAGTTTGAATTAAAGGTTCTTTCCCTAAAGAGAGGGGTAGGCTAATCTGTCTCAGTGGCTGTATTTCATGCCCAGTGAATCTGAATAGGGCAGTAGTCATGGATTTTAGTTTGGATTTCTCTATCTACATCTGACTGAAGGCTTCTTTGAATAATATGTTGACAGAACTTCCTATATCCATAAAGACCCGAGCTACATCGTAGTTTGCTATTATGACATGAATGACCAAGGCATCATCATGAGGAGTGGAGACCCCTTCAAGATCTTATGGTTCGAAGCTGACGATGGGTCCTTTAGTTTTGCCTCTCCTGGTGCTGATACCATAACTTCCCAACCTTCTTCCATAAGCCTTCCTGGCACGATTTGAATCTCTATTTGTAGATCCTCCTGAGATCATGTTGATGATGCCTCGATGAGGAGGGTTATCCTGTTGAGTTTGATTTGCATGCGCTTGTTCTTTTCTTCGATTTCGATGACTCTGAGGTGATTCGGGAGAATGTCTTCTTGAGGATCTGATATCCCGACCTCGGGTGGGACTAGCCTAATTTCTTTCTGAGTAATTTTTCTGTACTTCCTACTTATGATATTTATAGGTAGCATGTCTCGATGCGGGAGACAAGGCTCTTTTTCCCTGCTGCCTTTCCTTTATCACTCTCTCAACCTCTTGTGCCAACCATCTACATTCATTAGTGTTATGGCTGGAAGATTGGTGGTATGTGCAAAAATGAACTTGCTCTTTCGGAGGCCTCGGGGTAAGTGCTTCTTCTAAAATAGGAAAGGAGGAAACAACATGTACAGTATAGTGCATTTTTCTCTCGCCAGGAAGGTACATAGAATCTACGTGACATCCTTTTGTGATGCTTAGATGGAGAACTTTTATCCGATTTATGGTTGGCCGAGCTATCTCCCTGTCGGGCTAGTTGAGTCTCTTGATATGTATGCACTTCTCATCTCTTTCTAATAACTTAGCAAAATTAGCAAGAGGTTTTTTCACCAGAGATTGGAAAAATTATTCATCCATCAACCCTTGAAGAAAGCACTGGTTGAATACATCCATGGGTGTAGAAGGGACGTCCCAAACGACCAGCTCAAATATCTGAATATACTCTCTAGAGTTTCTCGAGGTTTTTGCTTCATAATGAACAGGTTCAAGGGTGTTTTCTGATATCTCTTATTGCTAGCAAATTGAAGGAGGAAGGCAGTCTTGAAATCAACAAAGAATGTATGGATGAAGGAGGAAGATGACTAAACTATCTCTGAGCAGAGTCTGACAAGGTGGTTAAGAAAATTTGGCACTTGACTCCGTCTGGGTATTGGTGAAATAAGGCCGCATTCTCGAAATGGCGCAAATGATCTTCTAGATCTGAAGACCCTATGTATTCTCCTAATTGGGGTTGGCAAAAGTGTCGAGGTAGTTCCTGCTCCAGAATTTTCTTAGAAAAAGGTGTATGAAGTAGGCTTACCTCTTCCTCCATAATTGTCTTGCTTTTGTAGTCGGGTCGACATAGATTGGTTCTGGACTCGTGTGAATCTTCTTCCAAAAAAGTGGTTTCCTTGCGAAGAGAGTTTAGTAGAGGCACATCATCCTCTCTCGGCGTTGGTCGCCTTTAATGAGGAGAGAGGTCTTCTAGAGAGGGTGCAAGAATTCCCGAAGGGGGCAATAATGAATGCTACTGTAATACCTTTATCATTGTCTGCGAGATTAACTCATTAATTTTCTCGGGGGTGACCATCATCTTATCTCCGCAACTTTTTTCAACAGAATTATGCTCACCAACTATTCCTCCAATGTTAACCATTGTAGCGTCTCGGCTCAATTTTCCCACAGATGACGCTAATTTGTTCCGACCAATACACCGTGGATGGTTCCAACACTAGTTCAAGGATTGCTGACATGCACACTCTTGGCAAGCCACTCTGACGCTTTAAGTTAGGATTCGGTGCGAGGAAGAAGTTTAACGGCTTAGGGAATTATGGTAGATGTGTGCGTACCTGTACACATGGGCATGAGTTACCTTTTTATAGTAGTTGATCTATGAAATATTAGCATCTGTTTGAGAAATATTCTGATATACCTCTTCTTCTCTAAAAAGATTCTGTCGGTTTATATATATACTTTGAGAATACGTTCCTACTTCTTCGGAGAAGCGGCTCTAGGCTCCCCGGAATGGGCGGGACGACCATGTCTCTGAATAAGAATCACATATCAGGGGCCGACCCCTGATGCAAGAAGCGTGTTGAGATCGAGACATGAGGTCGGCACGAGATGCGAGAAGCGTGCCAAGACTGAAGTAGGAGGTTGGCATATGCTGCAAAAAGCTTGTCGAGACCGAAGCAAGAGGTCGGCACATGCTACAGGGAGCTCGCTGAGACTGAAGCAAGAGGTTGGCATATACTGCAAAGAGCTTGCCGAGATTGGAGCAAGAGGTCGGCACATGATGCAAAGAGCTTGCCAAGATCAGATCAGGAGGTTAGCACATGTTGGGGAGAGCTTGCCGAAACCGGAGCACGAGGTCGACACATGCTACAGGGAGCTTGCCGAAACTAGAGGCGGAGGTTAGCACATACTGCAGGGAGCTTGTCGAGACCAGAGCAAGAGGTCGACACATGCTACAGGGAGCTTGCCGAGACCAGAGCAAGAGGTTAGCACATGCTGTAGGGAGCTTGCCGAGACCAGATCAGGAGGTTGGCACATGATGCAGGGAGCTTGCCGAAACCGAAGAAGGAGGTTGGCACATGCTGCAGGGAGCTTGCCAAGATCGGAGCAAGAGGTCGGCACATGCTGTAGGGACCTTGCCAAGACCGGATCAGGAGGTTGACACATGCTACAGGGAGCTTGCCAAGATCGAAGCAGGAGATCAGGGTTTTTTCAGGTTCATGAAGAAACTTTTAAAATTTACCCGATAATTATGCTTACCTCATTTCTCTTAACCCATCTTTATAAACTATCTACGCCATCGCCAAAAACCCATACCGGATCACATGATATTACTGCACAGACCCAAGAAATCCAGAGTCCAAGCATGGGTTCCAAAATCTAAACTGATAAATCCAGTTGGAACGAACCAATTTTGAGTCCCCAAGGATCAAATATATTATTTGATCAGACCCAACAGGGATCGTGATCCAAGGGACCTAAAAACTTGCCTAATTGATTTCTTGTATGTTTTATTTTTATTATTTTTTTATTACTTCATTAGATCAATCTAGGCTAGTTAAGGATAAATATTTGATTAATTTTTGCCCAACATAGTATCAGGTGGGGCGAGATGATAGTATGTTAGGGAAACCTAATTTAAGTAGTCAAGTGGAGTAAGGAGTACCTTACTTGGTCTGCTTAGTTAGGTTGAACTAGCCGAAGCTATCTCGCCACATCCTAGACTAGTTAGACCAAAGTTTTTTTTCTAGATTAGCTAAGCATATAATTTCCTGAATCAGTTTTGTCTTAGAAAGTGGTCGTTGATACCCAAGAAGGTCTCTATGCCTCGCCACGGCCTGGAAGTTAATCCTTGAAATGTATATTTAGAGAGTCAAAAAATTAATTAAAGATAAAACTAAAAAATCATCTCACAAAAACTCATAGGATTAACCGTGTGATCACTAGACATGGGTGAGATGAATTAGGATTTAATTAAAAGATGAATTAATTTTTAGAAATCAATTTAATTAGTAAATACAACTTTAATTAAATAATTAACTTTAACTAAAATGTTAATTAATTAGTTTTTAACGTAAAGTTAATATTAATTAACACGTTAATTAATTAATTAAAACATTAATTTACTTTAACTATACTTAGTTAATTTTATCTTAGTTAATTTTAACTAAATTAATTTTTTTTAATCTTATAATTTTAACTAAATTAATTTTTATCAATTTTATCTTAAATAATTTTAACTAAATTATTTTTTTTATTTTAATTTTAACTAAATTAATTTTTACCAATTTTATCTTAACTAATTTTAACTAAATTAATCTAAACTAATTTTATCTTAACTAATTTTAACTAAATTAAGTTTTATCAATTTTATCTTAACCAATTTTAACTAAATTAATTTTTACCAAATTTTTAATTTAACCAAATCAATTTTTACCTTAATTAACTTAACTATAAAATCAATCAAAACCTAAGTTTTACCTCATTAAAAATTAATCAAATTAAATCGAACCCAAAAATCCAAAACAAACTTGAAAAATCTGGCCTAGCCGAATCCAAGCGCCTGGAAACCAAAATCTAGGTGCCTTGAATCGAAAAACCAGAAACCGACCGTTATTTTCGCAGACGCCCCTGGATTTCTAATTTCTGGGCAACTGGAACGAACATCCAGGCGCCCCGAACCGCATCTTTTCAGGCACCCCAATTTGCTTCCAGGCGCCTAGAAACATGTTTATAAAAGTAACCGCGGCCCCACACATTTTTACCACACAAAAAGTCCTTCCTACCCCCAATTCCCCTGTCTCGAGGCGCCGACAACGCTCTAGGTCATCAGTTCTAAAATATTTCTGCTAAAATACCTTGATAATCTCCTAAAAACACCATTAATATAATTATTGGTATTTTTAATAGTTAAAATTCTTATTTTTATGTTTTAAGATTAAGAAAAGGGGTAATGAGGCTGACCCCTCTAGGACACCCAGTTCTGATCCCAAGTTCCCTATAAAAGAATATAGGATTAAGTTTAATTCATTGTCTTTCATTCCATTGCATTTTAGGTATATCTGTAGGACATTTTTTGCACGCTCATACATACCCTTGGTGGAGGTCATAGACCATTATGGCCTTCAGCAACTAGTTTATTGTACTAGCCCGGTTAACACGAGTTTGTGTGCCGAGTTGTACAATAACTTAGTTCAAGTCAATGATCTAACCTACATCACCCGCATTAGGGGGAGGGATATTTCCATCTCACCCTCCATCATTAGAGATTTTCTAGGACTCCGCCCATCACAATGTCCATTTACATGCTACCCTCCTCTTTTACAGCAAACTGTGCTCAGTAGACTTGATACTCAGGAGAAGAAGAGCCTAGCCAGATATGCAGAGTTGATGGATATGTTTAAGGCTTGGAGCATGAGTCATCCACCACCACTCCCTCAATAGACATATTTTTGATTAGACATGTTTTGACTTATTGACAGTGTTATATACATTTTATGCACATTTTAGTATTATTATCTTAGTTTGCTTTTAAATGTTCAGACTATGCTTAGTAGGATAATGGAAAATTTAAAAAAAAAATTCAAAAACTCATGTTTTTACAAACTACTATTAGTTAGTTTTTCAAATTGTTTTAAAAATTTATTCTTTTAAATTTTGAAAAACCTACTTTCAAATTTTGATTTCAAAGGAAATGAAAGGAATGATTTAGCCTTAGACTAGAATCATCTCCCTAGAAAGCATGTACCTATAAATCTATGTTAAGCATCTCACAAAACACACTAGCTAATTTGTTTGTGATTGTGAAAGTTAGAACGGCATGAGATGCATAAGATTCTAGTCTGAATTTCAGATGCTTATATCTATTGATCAAACCTAACTTGGGCTTTAAAATGATGAATCAAGTTAAGTGTTCCTAAACATAAGCTAAATGGAATGATACACTTAAACTTGACCAACTGGGTTAAGCTACTATTTCTTAGTAATTAGCTAAAACCTAAGTTAGACACGCATCCCATAGATAAAGTTTTTTTTTTATCTATGTATTTTATTTATTTATAACATGCTTGGACTCAAATCCATTTTTATTTTAATTATGTCAAAGGGGGAGAGTAAAATATGAGATTTCAAGTTCTTCAAGTATTTTTACAAATGTTTTTTTAAGTTCAAAATTTTTTAAGTTACTTTAAAAAATTCAGAAATATTTTTGAACTCATGTTTTCAAATTCTGATATTATTTTTGAAAAAGTTCAAAATTACTTTAAAGTTTATCAAAACTAAATTTTAAAATATTGTTAAAGGACTTGAATGGTTTTGTATCAATCTGATCAAAACTAAACCATGTCAAGTTCAGGGGGAGTGAACCAAAAGTTTTTTTTTTATCAAGTATGAATTTAGGGGGAGTCCTAAAAGCAGGGGAGATAGGTCATTGCACATTCATGCTATTGCGCATTACATGAACTTTGATTTTTCAAGCATGAGTTGAATGTTTATCATAAATCATGTGTTAAATTCTTATAAGTCATAAATTTTTTTCTTAACTTGAAACTTGGGTTGTCATAATCAAAAAGGGGGAGATTGTTGGTGCAGGAAGCACCCGATGATCGAACCTTGATTTTGATGATGGCACGAAGTTCAAGTTAAGTATGTGGTGAGTACTGATATGGTTATCTAAGTGTGCAGGGAGCACAGGAAAGTCCTAATTGAGGCTAGGCAAAGTAAGTCCTAGTTGAGGCTAGGCAAAGCAAGTCCTAGTTGAGGCTAGGGAAAAGAAAGTCCTAGTTTGGAGGATCAGGCAGAAGTCTTAGCAAAATCAAGTGCATGAGGTGCAAGTCCAAGCAGGTCAGGAGGACCAGATGCATGGCAGAAATCCAGACAGATCAAGATAACCAAATGCATGGTGAAAGTCTAGGCGGTCAGGTGGACCAGTAAGCCACGCAGCAAATCCTGGGAGTTGAGTATCAAGGCTAAGCGAGAAGTTCAATAAGTTTGAAGGACTTGTTGGTGTTGGATGTATACAAGAATCCTAGCTATCAATGTAAATAAACATTCTGAAATGAGAATTACTTTTGGTCAAAATTTACATTTAGTTTTTATGCAAATGTCCATTTAATCTATATTGTAGATAAACATGGTGTGCGGAGTCACACACAGAAGACCATGTTATCAGTTCCTTATAGATTATAAACAGTGTTCACAACCAAGATGGATTGAACAAACCATTGACCTGGTTGTAGTGTAATTTGGTCTTAGTCTGTCTTGACTATAGAATTACACTAGTACACTTAGTGTGTATTGAGTAGGACCATCTGAGGATTGTTCGATTTATACTGACTATATAATCGAACTAAACCTCTATTACTATCGATATACATGCTCTTAATCTCAATATAATAACAAACACATGTACTTAGTATGTACTTCTTTGATTCATCAAAGGGTGAGATTTAGAGCGATAGATCAAAAGGCCCGATGAGTTGGGAAGTAGTATTATGTACATGGTGTGTTGTTGATTATAGAAGAAAACTGTGTCCTATAATCTAGGCTGATGATGTCCCCTTGAGGAGCTCATAAGGATTATCATGTAAACCCTGCAGGTGGACTTTGTCCGCATGATAATAAGGTTGAGTGGTACTACTCTTGGATTAGAAGTTGATTAAATTCGAGTTGTCAGTAACTCATTTAATTGACGGACATACGATATCTTAAACACAGGGAGATTAATGTACTTATAGTAAGAAGGAGCTCATATTATAATATGGGATTGGTGCGGTAGTACAATAATAACTCTCTAGTGGAATGAGTTATTATTGATGGACTTAAGCTGTGTGTTCAGGAGGAACATGGGAAGCTTAAGCCCATCGGGAGACCAAAACCAATTCCTCCTCGAGGTCCCTACTGTAGCCTCTGGAAATCCTCGAATCCACCTCAGGAAGAATTCATGGAGACTTTCGGAAGAATTCTTGAAGACCTCTTGGAGACCTTCGGAAGAATTCTTGAAGACCTCAGAAGACCTTGGAAGACCTCCGAATGAATTCTGAAAAGAATTCTGTGAGAAATTTCGGATAGGAAATTCTATTTATAAAAGAAAATTTTTGGAATTTTATTTAGAATTTTTTCAGGAAAAATTCGGATAAGAAAGAAATTTTTTATAAGAATTTCCGCTAAGAAATTTTGTCTCTTCTCGTACAAAATTTTATTATAGAATTTTAAAAATTAATTTTGTTAAATTAACAAAATATTAATTATGGAATCTCGTTAAATATTAGCGAGATATAATTAAAAGATTTTGTTAAAGATAAGAACAAAATTAATATAATGGAAATTTATTAAAAAGATAACAAATCTTATCCGTTGGATTTTATTAGATTTGTTCTAATAAAATCTTATAAAAAGATTTATTTCTAAATAAATATAGATAAGATAATGTTGTTAGATTCTTTCTAATAAAATCTTATAAAAGATTTATTTCTAAATAAATCTAGATAAGATAAGTTTATTAGATTGTTTCTAATAAATTCTTCTTAAAGATTTTATTAGATTTTTTCTAACTAAATATGGATAAGAAAATTTATTAGAATCTTTTTTAAATTTAAGGAGTTTCTCTCCTTTGTTTCCGCAAGCAACTACCTTCTCCTCTTGTGCTAAGGCCAGCGGCAATGTAAAATACGGTAATTTAAAAAAAAAAAATTATTGTTAACGGGTTTAAAACCCGAAACCCATTAGGAATTGATAACCCTCCGTCTGCGGCGCTTCTTCTTCCGCCCAAAAATGCACGAGCGTTTCTCCTTCTCTCCGCGTGAAACCGACGAAGCATCCTCTTCCGTTTTCTTCTCCTCCTTCTTCTGCCAAGCCGAAGAAGCTTTTCCTCTCCTCGTGGAAACGAAACCCTCTCCTCTCCTCCTTCGCTTTGTCGCCTGCAGCTAAGGAAGCCAAGCGCGATTTTTTCCCCTCTGCACAGTCGACGCCACCGCTTGCCGCCGCCTCTCCTCCGTGCCCTAGCCACAACCCTCAGTCGCCGCGTCGCCGTTCACAGCCCAGCGAGCCATCGCCTTCCTTCGTCGGTGGGCAAGTCTTAGGGTTTCAAAACAAGGTAAGGTTTTGGGTTTTCTATTTGGGGTTTGATCGCTGGTTGGTTTCGTAATAAGATGCCGGTGATGTTAAATTGGTTGAATCTGTGGAATGGTTTTAGATATCGGCTGTTGAGGAGTTTGGTGGTGTTGACAGCGGTGGAAGAGCCTAAGCTGGTTCTGGATATAGGATTTTTCGATTTGAGGTAAGCTTTGCTAGGACTTGTTAGATCTATTATGGTTTAAAGGCTGTTTGTTTTGTTTTCAATAGTTGGTGCTGCCCAACCAACTATTTAGATGCTATTGTTATGAATTTGGAAAAAATGCTTTATTAGGATGTTTCACATAGAAATCCAACTGGTATCGAATGAGTCCCTCACCATAAAAATCTGAATCTAAAATTATTTGCAACGTGCAGTGATAAAGGCGAGTGGGACTTACTATGGCCAATGTGACACATGGTATTGAGATGACCAGTAGGCATATTGAAAAATCATGATTTCAAAACGTGAAGATGCCATTAAGAATTTCTATGTTAGGCAGAAAACTGGATTCATGCTTTCCTGCAACAATTGATTTCACTTGATCATTAAGACTATAGTCTAATACCATGATAGCAAGTTAACTACAACGTAGATTTCAGAGTCAGTGGTTGTTCAGGAGTTAACTATATAATGTGGGTAAAAGCCTCACTAATTCTGCCACCACTAAAAGACACACATATATGTACCTATCAAAAGAGTAACACTTTCAGGATGGGAGGAGCGGATGTAAGGTATAAAAGCTGGATAATTTATTTGTGTGATGCATGGCAAGGCATCATTTATTAGGTGCTCGCTCCTAAAGCTTATAAGGATGGGCAATGCCAATCATTTAGGAACTTAAAGGAAGCTGAGGGTAGCTAGAGAACTAGCTTTAAAAATCAGTTAGGATTTTTATCTAATAGGAAAATATATATATGTATCGTTATACTTAGAAATGTTATTTATCCTATTTACAGGACATTGAACCGGATTTTGGACGGAGGTTATTTTCGGACACGAACCAGTTTCGAAAGGCGGGTATCTTATCTTATCTTTTTAGATAAGTTATTTGACATGTATAGTTTTGCTATAGCTAGTAGTAATTCTGGTTATGCTTTTATATATGCCTTGGTATATCACTACTTGCTTATATTTGTTGTATATCATTTTTACCTGATACCTGTTTAGTTCCTTAGCATATTGATACTTGCCATGCGTAGCGTATATAGGTGCATCAAAGTAGTGATATACCGTTCTTTATTGGGCATTGTCTATCCACTAGATATACCTTGTATGCATTAGCGACATGCACCATCCTTGCATGATTGCATGCTGGCGATCGTCGGCTCCTTTGTAGTTGAGCCCGTCGTCAGTTACATGATCTGCACACACTGCCACTCATGGGTTAGTGGTACATCAGGAGGGTGTGTGCAGTTGCTCTGTCATGCTCCGCTCGGCCGCTCAGGGGTAGTGGTTCCGCAGCGTGGTAGCATACAGGGATCCCTCCTTCGCATCGTGACACGAGGAGATGAGAGCTTTGCTCCCCCATATGACTTGGGGCAGGAGGATAGGTGTACTCCGACAGCATCCTGTCCACTCGGTCACTCAGGAGCAGTGATGGCAGAGTGCACAGTTGTCACAGCCCTACCCACTCGACCTCACCATCGTGGTGACGGTGGCTGACTGGCGTCAGGGGTGACCATGTCATTGCATCATGTGCATACTGCATGGATTGCATTTATGCTTGCTGCATTTTGGTTGTTGCATTTGTTTGACATGCACATACAGGATACCTGATGCATTTTGGTAGGAGATTCTGGTATGTACAGCTCTTCCATTCTTTCAGTTTTGCATTTCTTACTATCCTTTCAGGAGACTGTACTGTTATGATCATTACTGCTAGGGATAGTTTACTATACATGTCTATTGGATATCCGCTGGGTTCTTTGAACTCACCCCGTTGATTTCATTCTTTTCAGGTTGATGTCAGTCTGGAGCTGCGCTGCTAGTCCCCTATCGAGATGATGTCGTCTCTTTGGTTTTGGTTTTATTATGTTATCGATAGATATGTTTCAGAACTTGATCTGTCTTATGGATTTTCATATATATGTTTCGGTTTGTGGTATGCATGCTATAGAATAATAGTTGTGGTTATTATTTCAGTTTTAGTACTTGTGATTTAGTTTTGTTATGTTTATGGATTGTAGCCGTGTAGGCTTATTTGTGGCCTTGTAGGCCTTTTTGTCATATATGTATACAGGGAATTGCAATTGTTACAGGGGAGATGCTGTCGAAATTTTCGGTCAGCCATCTCCCGGGGCGTGACAATTTATTTGGTATCAGAGCTAGGTTTTCGAGTCTTTCGGTGTTTTTCGGATTTTTGTATCGGAGTCGTTTTTACGACAAGGTCATGTTTGGGACTAGCGGCGACAGGACTTCTCCAGACGACAATAGGTAAAATGTCTATTTTAACAATTTTGTACCTTTCATAAAACTTGGTAATAATTTTAACAGTGATGACTCGGGGAAGACATGCTCTTGCACGGAGACGTGGTACAGGACAACCACGTAAGAGTATGTTCGAGTCTCTGATGGTTGCATAACTGGTGTAGTTATCAACTTAGGATTTCAATAAGGTCTTGATTTGAGAACACTGAAGTCATACCATGAAAAAGGCACATGAAATAGAAAATTTAACTGAAGCCTGTGAGCTGATATCCACTAGGGAAAATTACATTGTGTAATTATTGGATCTTTTCAATATGTCATTAGGAGAAGAAAGGGAATGTGAACTTTGCAGTTGGTACAGGAATTCTGAACATAAAATTCTGTTTGGTGCTAATTCACTATTCAACTCCTTACTAATATTATTGTGAATTTAAGATTTGGATTATCAAGGTGTCATTTGATACTTCATTGTGAGCTGAGATCTTCATTACATGGGGTACTCATGGATTGAATTCTGATTCAGTTTTACAAGATTTTGGTTCCATCATATTTTGATTCAATCTGATGGTCTGGGCTAAAGCTTCACAATAAAAAGGTAGAGGAGTTCTAAACCTTCTTGCTATGGAATTATGGGGCAATCTCAGAGAGTTCGGGAGAACATAAATTTGCTGGATGTAGAATCAGGAAGTGGTATTATGAAGACATATTCAACTGATATAGTCCATGAGACTCGTACCTTAACACCAATTATTTGGTTGTTGACAAATTTTGAATGGAAACAGAAGAAGTGTTAAATTGATTGTAGAAATTTTGACTTACTAGTAAGGTTATTGATGGACAATAAGTTTAATGGAAACTCAGAGATTTAAAATATAAATGATAAATATAACATAAGAGGCCAGGAAATATCCCTAATGACTTTGTTGCTTTATAACACACATAGGACATGCTAGTTATGTGAGAACAGTGAAGGATGATATATTCCTGTAGATGTGCTTCAAGGCACAAGGATGATATGCTAGCATATATCTGTTTCTAAGCATTTGATCAGGCCATGCAAAACAGAAATTAGGGATCAACCAGTCAGCTGAATTGTGTGTTAACTAGGGACTATTTTGTGCTAATTTTCGATGCTAATCTTGATCTGCAACAACATGAAATTAGTCTCTTGATCTGCAACAACATGAAATTAGTCTCCTGTTTATTCAGTGTTAAATAAGATTCCTAGGTAAGCTTAATTCTTCATGATCCAAGCTAAAATCATTTTGAATTCAGAATACTGAAACTTAGTTGCATTGCTGGGATTCTGTGATTTTGGAATTCTGAACTTGCATTCTGAACCCTGGGAACGAATGCAGAAGTTGCAGCTAGGTGTAATGCCAAACTTTGACCAACCACAACTTCAAGTGAAGCGCTTACACTTCTAGTATCATGTAGGGCTTCCTTTTATTGCCAAACCCTTGCAATTCCAACTTGGATTCACAGCACCTGAATTAACAGAAAACCATTTTTCTGAAAAGGAAACCAGTTCATGTGCCAATTTGTCTTATTGTTTCTGACCAAGAATAAATGGAATTCAAGTCTCTATTAGTTCAGTGCCGATTGGTATTTTCTTTTAAGCTGAACGATTAATGATGTAAGTTGAAGTAATCTTGAAATCCCAATTCTGTAACTGAAATCTGTAGCAATAGATTACTGCATCCAGCCTCCATTTTGAACCTCTGAAATAGGATTCTAGATTTCAGAAATGCAGTGGATTGTTAAAATTGAATTTGATAGATAATCAGTGAAGAGTCTGGCTCCTATTGAATCTGAAATCAGTGAATTAGCTTGCAACCTCTTAGAAATTTAGCTTGGAACTGATGTCTGAGTTCTGAAAATGATTGAGCTGGAATCTTGAATTAACAAGTGATTGAGAAGTGCAGAAATTCAGATTGATTAAAAGAGAGCTGAAGTTAGAACTTGAACATGATGTTGGACTCGGAAACTTGCAATTCCATGAAACTAAAGTCTGGAATTGAATATATTGAATCTGATTACCTGAACTGAATTGCTGGAATTCTGTATTGAATCCCTGATTTCCTAGTTCAGGTATGCATGTTCATGTGCCATGTGCTGCCTTTGTGCTGCATCCCAATCAGAACAGGACAGCTCATTGGTATTGGGTGATTAAATCCTTGTCTGAATAATCTTTAGAACTTCATAGAACAAGAGTAGCTTCAGTTTGAGCCAATCTTCATGCAACTCATCTTCAACTGGTGTTGATGATGGCCATTGCATTGTCTTCTCTTTTTGACACCTAATCACTTAACTAAGCTCATATAACCTCAAAAGGAACAGCCTAAATAGTCTTTTCTGTTTGTCAGAGACAAGGTTAAATTTCAGAAAGCTATATATTGGAGATCTATTTCTGTCTGCGCAATTTGCGATGAAGGCCATTGGTTGGGTGGTCTATGAGGTGTGAATAGGATTTGGTTTGTAGTCCAGGTCCAAATAGCTCTCATCTCCTTAAACCTGAATAGAAATAGAATTACCGATAAATATTATGGGGTAATTGAAATATTTATTAAGCTTACTCCTAGGTAATAAGTTTAAAAGGAAATTAAGCTCCAATTGAAGGACCTATTCTATTAAGTGATTTTGAACTGAAATAAACCTTATTAGTGTCTTCCCTCAATGGTTTCTTATTGCCAAATACCTTTGAAGTTAAATCCTCATACACAATGATTTGGTGAAAGGTCAAGATGTACAATCATCTTTCTAAAGGAGAACACTTTAAAGATAGATATATAAGTGTTACAATATGTTCATTAAAAAAAAAAAACCTCTAGCACTATTATAGGAGGAATTTTGAAATCCAATCATCATAAGAATCAATTCTAGTTACAGCCTTCTATGTCATTGATCTTAATTATTGAACAAAGTGGTTTCAATGATCATCACCTCTATGGCTTGGTATACTGCTCTTCTCTGCATTACCATCTAGAATAAGATGTGCCGTTGAGGCCATTATGTATCCTTTGTTCCTGAAGTTGGTGCCAATGGTGGAACCTGCCACTTGTGTCATGTGATGGTGTATATATACTATTTGTATTTTCTTCTGGAGTTGGAACTCGTGCTTTGTGTTTTGGATAATGCACTGCTGATATATTAATGCCTCCATTTTAGGTATCTTATAGTGGGACATATGACTAATAAGGTCTGATGTTGGATCTTGTTACAGAAAGCAAACAGTGGATTTTGACTGAATAGCAGTCTAGGTTAGTTGAACCACATATGACCCCTATTTGTTCAAAATGTCAGGAGTTCAAACTTATTGTAGGGGACTCTCATGCGCTTTGATCCGGATTGTGTTTTACATAGCAGTTTGAGGTTGGATCAGTGTTTAGTCTGAAGTAGAGTTATGTTGGGGTCTTAACTAAAGTTAGAATAGGCTTCAATTTGTGTGCCCTCTATTCACGCAATGCTACTCTACTCTTAAGTAGAGTTGGATTAATTAATGTAGTATGAGGTTTATCTGCTATTTCAGAAGAAACTGACTGGTCCGTAACCTTTATCTGCTATTTAATTTAATTTATTCTTGTACATAGCAAGGTCTATGTGTTAGGATTTTGATGCTAATGAAATATTGGGCCCAAGAAATTGTTGGATTGTAGATATGGGCAAAGCTATATCATTTAAACATGTGGTTCCTGTACTTTAACATGTGCAGTAGAAAGTTTTCTAGAATTTGGAAAGTTATATGTTGAAGCCTGGTGCTTAAGGATAAAGTAAATTGTTAAATGCAATGTGAAAAAGAAATCTTCATTAAGGGTAAAGGATCCATTCTAACTAAATTATGTTGCATTATTGCCAAGCAAGGATCTGCAGTGGTAGGGTTGGTTTGGTGATCGATTAAATAAAGCTAAGGCGAAGATGGGGTTAGGTGAGGATGCACAACTTACAAAAGATAGCAGTGTTGATTTTACTGTGGTTTGGAATTTATTTGTCAGACTGTAATTGATTTGTGCTGATTCTTGTGTTGATTGATGGGAAGGACTATAAGAATCAACTTGAGTAGTTTGAGGTTTATTAAATTAAGGTACCGTCAATCTTCCTTGTGTTTAATATAGGGCTCACACTAAATTCTTGATCACTGGTGTCGGGATAAATGTTGTTTTACTTACTGATGTGGTAATGCTAACATTGATTTTAGAGCTTACCATTTAGTTCTGTCTCCTGGTCAATGTTCAGTTGGAGATTGTTGAGGTAACTATATTGCATATAAACATGGGTTGATTAATTTTTAGTTGTTTAGTTATGAGGAGACTACCTGGGGGCTCGAGGACACGATTCGAGCTCGATACCCTCACCTCTTCATTTGAGGTATGCGTGTTGTTACGTTCAGCATTTATATTTTCATAATTGCTGATAGTAAATGCCGAAATTTGGGGACCAAATTTTTATTAGTGGGGGAGAATGTAAAATACGGTAATTTAAAAAAAAAATTTATTGTTAACGGGTTTAAAACCCGAAACCCATTAGGAATTGATAACCCTCCGTCTGCGGCGCTTCTTCTTCCGCCCAAAAACGCACGAGCGTTTCTCCTTCTCTCCGCGTGAAACCGACGAAGCATCCTCTTCCGTTTTCTTCTTCTCCTTCTTCCGCCAAGCCGAAGAAGCTTTTCCTCTCCTCGTGGAAACGAAACCCTCTCCTCTCCTCCTTCGCTTTGTCGCCTGCAGCTAAGGAAGCCAAGCGCGATTTTTTTTCCCCTCTGCACAGTCGACGCCACCGCTTGCCGCCGCCTCTCCTCCGTGCCCTAGCCACAACCCTCAGTCGCCGCGTCGCCGTTCACAGCCCAGCGAGCCATCGCCTTCCTTCGTCGGTGGGCAAGTCTTAGGGCTTCCAACCAAGGTAAGGTTTTGGGTTTTCTATTTGGGATTTGATCGCTGGTTGGATTCGTAAGAAGATGCCGGTGATGTTAAATTGGTTGAATCTGTGGAATGGTTTTAGATATCGGCTGTTGAGGAGTTTGGTGGTGTTGACAGCGGTGGAAGAGCCTAAGCTGGTTCTGGATATAGGATTTTTCGATTTGAGGTAAGCTTTGCTAGGACTTGTTAGATCTATTATGGTTTAAAGGCTGTTTGTTTTGTTTTCAATAGTTGGTGCTGCCCAACCAACTATTTAGATGCTATTGTTATGAATTTGGAAAAAATGCTTTATTAGGATGTTTCACATAGAAATCCAACTGGTATCGAATGAGTCCCTCACCATAAAAATCTGAATCTAAAATTATTTGCAACGTGCAGTGATAAAGGCGAGTGGGACTTACTATGGCCAATGTGACACATGGTATTGAGATGACCAGTAGGCATATTGAAAAATCATGATTTCAAAACGTGAAGATGCCATTAAGAATTTCTATGTTAGGCAGAAAACTGGATTCATGCTTTCCTGCAACAATTGATTTCACTTGATCATTAAGACTATAGTCTAATACCATGATAGCAAGTTAACTACAACGTAGATTTCAGAGTCAGTGGTTGTTCAGGAGTTAACTATATAATGTGGGTAAAAGCCTCACTAATTCTGCCACCACTAAAAGACACACATATATATACCTATCAAAAGAGTAACACTTTCAGGATGGGAGGAGCGGATGTAAGGTATAAAAGCTGGATAATTTATTTGTGTGATGCATGGCAAGGCATCATTTATTAGGTGCTCGCTCCTAAAGCTTATAAGGATGGGCAATGCCAATCATTTAGGAACTTAAAGGAAGCTGAGGGTAGCTAGAGAACTAGCTTTAAAAATCAGTTAGGATTTTTATCTAATAGGAAAATATATATATGTATCGTTATACTTAGGATTGTTATTTATCCTATTTACAGGACATTGAACCGGATTTTGGACGGAGGTTATTTTCGGACACGAACCAGTTTCGAAAGGCGGGTATCTTATCTTATCTTTTTAGATAAGTTATTTGGCATGTATAGTGTTGCTATAGCTAGTAGTAATTCTGGTTATGCTTTTATATATGCCTTGGTATATCACTACTTGCTCATATTTGTTGTATATCATTCTTACCTGATACCTGTTTAGCTCCTTAGCATATTGATACTTGCCATGCGTAGCGTATATAGGTGCATCAAAGTAGTGATATACCGTTCTTTATTGGGCATTGTCTATCCACTAGAGATACCTTGTATGCATTAGCGACATGCACCATCCTTGCATGATTGCATGCTGGCGATCGTCGGCTCCTTTGTAGTTGAGCCCGTCGTCAGTTACATGATCTGCACGCACTGCCACTCATGGGTTAGTGGTACATCAGGAGGGTGTGTGCAGTTGCTCTGTCATGCTCCGCTCGGCCGCTCACGGGTAGTGGTTCCGCAGCGTGGTAGCATACAGGGATCCCTCCTTCGCATCGTGACACGAGGAGATGAGAGCTTTGCTCCCCCATATGACTTGGGGCAGGAGGATAGGTGTACTCCGACAGCATCCTGTCCACTCGGTCACTCAGGAGCAGTGATGGCAGAGTGCACAGTTGTCACAGCCCTACCCACTCGTCCTCACCATCGTGGTGACGGTGGCTGACTGGCGTCAGGGGTGACCATGTCATTGCATCATGTGCATACTGCATGGATTGCATTTATGCTTGCTGCATTTTGGTTGTTGCATTTGTTTGACATGCACATACAGGAGACCTGATGCATTTTGGTAGGAGATTCTGGTATGTACAGTTCTTCCATTCTTTCGATTTTGCATTTCTTACTATCCTTTCAGGAGACTGTACTGATATGATCATTACTGCTAGGGATAGTTTACTATACATGTCTATTGGATATCCGCTGGGTTCTTTGAACTCACCCCGTTGATTACATTCTTTTCAGGTTGATGTCAGTCTGGAGCTGCGCTGCTAGTCCCCTATCGAGATGATGTCGTCTCTTTGGTTTTGGTTTTATTATGTTATCGATAGATATGTTTCAGAACTTGATCTGTCTTATGGATTTACATATATATGTTTCGGTTTGTGGTATGCATGCTATAGAATAATAGTTGTGGTTATTATTTCAGTTTTAGTACTTGTGATTTAGTTTTGTTATGTTTATGGATTGTAGCCGTGTAGGCTTATTTGTGGCATTGTAGGCCTTCTTTGTATATATATGTATACAGGGAATTGCAATTGTTACAGGGGAGATGCTGTCGAAATTTTCGGTCAGCCATCTCCCGGGGCGTGACAGAGAGTCCTAAGGAAGTGTCAGATTTAGGGGGAGATCTAAATTGAAAAAGTAAAATTATTTCAAAATTATTTCTTATAAGCTCCTCAAAATTAGTTTTTTAAAAAATAAATATTTTAACATCTTTGAAAATTATTTCAAAATCATATTTTAAATATTATCCATTATCCTTTTTGATTTGGGTCAAACTCTAAGACACACAGAGAGATTATTTTGTAGTTAACAAAGAACTCTGAGAACATATCAGGTTAAAAGGAAGATTCTGACTTGAAAGGATAATAACTAATTTTTTTTCAAAAATTATCTATTTTAAAAATACTTATTTTGAAAACTATATTGAAAAACCATTTTGAAATATGCTGAAAACCTTTTTAAACTCATTTGGAAAACCATTGAAAAATTAATTTAAAAATTCTTTACTAAGTTATTTTAAAAATCTTTTCAAAATTTATGTTTAAAAATTATCTCAAAATTTATATTGAAAATACTCTTTCAAAAGAAATTATTTCAATATTTATTTTGAAAACTTTATTGCAAAACTATGTTTATCTTTCAAAAACTTGATTTGAAAAGCTTTTGAAAAATTATTTTGAAAAGGTTTTCTGAAACTTATGACAAATTATTATGAAAATATTTTTGTGAAAAACTCTTTTCAAAATTATTTTTTAAAATTTACTATGCTTTTTCAAGAACTGTCAAGACTAAATTGTGACCATAGGCATTACCATGATTGTTGGTGTAAAATGGAATTAAAATTAATCAATCTTTTTGGTGTATGAAAAGGGGGAGAAGGGAATCAAGTTAATCATATAGAATTCTCCCAAATCGTTAAACCTTGACCTGAAATTAACTTAAAAAATTATCAAACATCAAAAGGGGAAAGATTGTTGGTGCAACGAACACTAAGTCTGATCCTAGAGTTTCGATATTTGACAATACACCTAGGTCTGATCAGTTTAACCAAAGGTTGATCCAAACATGACCTAATGTTTGGATGTGAGTGAAGTATAGTCAAGTCAATTTGACCAGAAGACTAGCGAGAAGTCCTAGTCGGTTAGACTAGGTAGTGAAAGTCCTAGTTGAAGGCTAGGCAGTTGAAGTCATGATCTAGAAGATTGGGTAAATCTTGGTGAGTAAAGCTAGGCAAGAAGTCCTGGTGAGTGAAGCTAGACAAGGAAGTCCTAGTTGAAGACTAGGCAGTGAAAGTCCTAATCTGGAGGATTAGGCGAAGTCTTGGCAAATCAAGTGCACCAGGTGAAAGTTCATTCCGATCAAGTGGATCAGATGGCTGGCAAGAAATTCAGACAGATCAGGTGGATCATATGTCGAATGAAAGTCTAGGCAGGTCAAGTGAACCAGATGTCTAACAAAAATCCTGAGGGTCGAGGATCGAGACTAAGCGGAAGTCCAACAAGTTTGGAGGACTTGGTTGGTAGGTAAATTCTCCCGAGTGGAGTGGATAAAGGCGCGTTCCTAGTGAGGAAAATAGTAGGCGTCAGTCTAACCCAGGATTTCATTGAAAATTCGAAGTTAGACCTATAGGGTAAGGCTTAGGTTACTTGCATGTTTGCATGCTTGTCTTGCAAAAAGCAGGAGCTGGAAGCAAGATGAAGAAAACATAAGTGGAGCAAACAAAGACAGCTGAACCAAGTCCGGGGAACGCATCGATCCTAACAAAATCTAAGTCGATTGGATCCAGACGCCCTAATAATTTCTAAGCGCCTGGACGGTCCAGGCGCCCTGATCCAGAAGAATCAGCCCAAATAAGATCAAAAAGATCGGATCATATCAAATCTTATCCAGACGCCCGGATAAGACTTCTAGGCGCCCGGAAGGGGCTATACAAAGACACAACTTCTCTACGTCATTCTATTCATCTAGTGGTGTTGTTGAACGCGAATGGAACAGGCTCGTGCAACCGAAGAAATTCCAGGAGGAGTGTGCGACGTTCAAGACTTACGGATCGATTTCGACACGATTTGGTTTATTCTTTTCTTAGTCTTACATTGTATTTCATTTATATATTTGTTCTGGACTGTAAGACGGATTTCTTCGCCTCCAAACAAGGTTCAGAAAGGAGACCACTAGTGGGCGGGCGCCTCCCGTACATAGACCTTGGACGTACTAACTCTGGGGGATTAAAAACCAAGTAAATCCGTGTGTCCTTGTATATTTTACTAATTTCGTTGCAAATATCTCTGATAGAACGAACAAACCAAAAACGAGATGGGCGCACTATTCACCCCCCTCTAGCGAGCCCCACCGATCCTACAGAGTTAACCTAACCTGTCTGTGACTATTGTATTATATAACTTAGTCTTTTTATCCATGATATCTAGATTGATTTATGGCACATAAAATGTGTCATCCTCTCATCAATTTATGTGTTTCTTGATCTCTAAGTAAACTAACTTAACCAAATAAGTTTAACATCTCATATTGATTTATTTGAGCATTGTCATGCATTATAGTAATCCTACATAATCAAAGGGCCTACAAACATTACTTCCATTATATGGAAGAGAAAAATTCTATCTACATCACTTACATCCCTCCACATAACTTATTACATACCTAGTGAACGACTTTATAATCGACCTTATTACATGTGGCATTTATCGATATTAAAGTACATAACTACTTATATAAGGAACCATAGAGACTTTAGGTCAAAGGACTATTTATACCAATAGTCACTATGAGAATATTTATGATACTCATATAATAATCTATGAAATATTCTTATGGTGGATCAATCCAGTACATATTCTCTAATATATACTCATATGTTAACTTAATATCATATATCCATGACTCGTGAGATTAAGTCATTAGTTAACTTATATGCTAATCTAAATACATTAATATTGCCCTTTTATATTAATACTTGACTAGAGATAATTAAAAGTAGTGTTCTCTATAGTCTCTCACAATCAATTCAAATAATTGATATGTTATAGAACCGAACCTACCACTCTAGGCATTATTATATTTATTCAAATTTATATAGCATTTAAAGTAAATATAATAAATATAAAATATTATCTTTTATTAAATATGATACAAAAATCTCAAATCAATCATCTCATGATTAGGCTGACACTAACAGTCTCCTAAAATCATTAGATCCAATCACTAAAATATTTAATACCTAAGGATTTAGTATGATCATCATACTTCCTCTATGTCAAAGTCTTGGTCAATTTTCTATTCCTGAAGGAAGGTCATACTTTTCTTGTAAAAAACATATAGATAAATTATCATTACATAAATTAAAGTCTTAAATACTAAAATTTTACATAAGTAATTCAATTACCTTTATAACATTTAACATGTCTTTCTTTTTGTCGATTAGCATTTTATGTCAATCTTCTACATCAATTGGGCAATACATACTGTTCCTTGCCAAAAAACCTAAGAAATCAGTAATTTTTTTTTTGTTCCTATAAGATGTCCCATATCATCACATAGAATTTTAATATGTGGTGGTATGCTAGGTCAACCCAAAATTTCCTTGAGAAATATAGAACCTCTTTTTTTCCTCTCAGTATTATAAAGTTCACTTTCATTAACTGTACATAAAAAAATATATAATACAGAATAAAAATATTGAAATAAATTATTACATTCTTCACATATGTTACCTTCATTATATTGCTTATTCATATCATCATTTTAGTTTAGAACTGAAGACATGTTCTCAACAAGTAGAATATTACCTTGCACATCAGTATGTAGTTGATTTGAAACTACATTTCTTTGGTTATTCAAAGTACCTTGTATATTTTGACCTTCTATAAAATATTGATTCCATTAAAAAAAGATAAATACGAATTAAACACAATCAATAAATAAATTTATGATTCATAAAATGAAATATTATCTGGTTTAGGATCTATGTTATTTGTACTTATAGTTGGTGGTTGCATGTCTACCTCAGCACAATGCATAAAATGAGATTTCCTATTAGTTTGACGCTTAGGAGTCATTCCTACTACAAATAATCATTAGTTGCATATTATAAACAATACAAAGTTAATAGTAAAAATGAAAAGGAAATACATATCACCATATATCATTCAAACACAATATAATAAAAATTCATTCTACTGTTATTACAATGATAATTAACTAAATATAAATGCATAGACTAGATAAAATCTTATCATAAATCAGTATCAATTTCCACTCCTGCAACATCATCACAAACCCAAACCGCTTCTTCATGCTCATTGAAATCTTCAGAATTACAAATATAATTTTGAAGATATGTATTAACATCTACCATAAGTTGCATTTTATACTTCACTCATGCATCAGTGCTGACAATGCATGCCAATCACAATCATTTGGATCTTCCACATAAAATACTTACATAGCTTGAGATGCTAAAATATAAGGCTTGTTATGATGTCTTACATTTTTAAAATTGGCCAACATAAAACCATCTTCATCCAATTTTAGTTGTTTGCCTTTAGAGACCCACTCACATTCAAATAAAGCAACTTTTCGACCTTCCCCATAATCTAACTCGATCATATTTTGCAAAATTCCATAATAATCAAGTGCATTTAATACTTGATTGTGATATTTTATACTTGAATAACTTAAAGTAGTGACCCTAATAGTTACGCCACAATTGTGAGTTGTTCTCTTACGTTCCACTTCTTTTGTATACAACCTAAATCTATTTGAAATGAATTTATCATATCATATCCCAATGATATTCAGGCCTCTTGCAAGTGATCTTAAATCATTTGACATTGGATCCATCTTCTAGAAGATTTGTATCTTCAATCTATCATACAGTAGTACCTAATCAATTATATTTACAAAAAAAATTAATATATATTTTTAATAACTATTATAACAAAACTTACATGATTGGCAAACCGATAGGAAAAAGTTTTACTATGTATACACTCAATTTAGTGTATTTGAAGATGGGAATGACTAAATTGCACAATTCCATGATGTTCATTACAATTAGTAATAATAATTTTATAAATAATAATGACTAAATAGTTATATATTTAAACACCATGAATTATATAAAAGCATACTCTATATAAGATTGTTTGTGATGACAATTAACACATTGATATGCCTTCTTTAATATCTCAATATCAAACTTGGTTATAATGGTCTTTCTAAGTGCATAACCAGAGATGTTAAACACATCTAATGCAAATGTTGAATCAATATTTATATCATCATTTCTTGATGATTGATTAAATCTTGTCTCCACATATCTGTTAAATATAAAGAGCAAAATGTTAAACATTCCTCAACTAAATACCCTTCTCCTTCAGGCCTATTTTTATTTCAAACATAGGACTTTAATGTCCCTAGGTACCTTATGTCAAAAAAATTAACAATTAGTATTATTTAAAAATTAATATATTTTAAATAAAATAACATTAATAAAATTTATATATTACTTTTCAATTGAATACATCCAACAATAGTGAACTGGCCTAGAAAATTATACTTCAGTAAGCAAACGAATAGTTAGATGAACCATTATGTCAAAAATGAGGAAGGAAAAATCTTTTCTAACTTACAGAGGATCACTATAATATCTCTCCTCAGACGAGTCATATCAATAGGAGAAATTACTTTACTACATAACTCTCGAAAATACCTACTTAATCTAATCAAAGGAAGCTGAGTCGACTTAGATAAAGTTCTACGTAGTGCAATTGGCAACAATCACTGCATCAAAATGTGATTGTCATGACTTTTCAGACCAATTAATTTTATCGATTTCATTGGAATACACCATGATATGTTAGATGCATAGTCATCTGGAACTTTAATTTGTTTTAAAACCTTGCAAAATATGCCCTTCTCTTTTTTCCCCATTGAAAAAAGATGTTAGAGGTAAATAAACTTTCTTTGGTCCTTTCTCTATAGAATGAATTGTTGTTCTTATCCCTATTTCTTGTAAATCAAGTCATGATTTCAAATTATCTTTCATTTTTCCTTCCATATTCAGTAATGTCCCACAAATAGATTCACAAACATTCTTTTCAATATGCATAAGGTCAAGATCGTGATGTATCACATTGTCTTTCCAATACAGTAAATAAAAAAATTAATTTTTTCCAATTAAAATGGTAGTGCTGAATTATCATTAATTATTTTCCCAAATGTAAATTTTAAAATTTTTAACTCATCTATCACCATATCTCTTTTTCTTCTTCTGCAAGTCTGCTTCGTCGTAACCAACTCAGCTATGCCCATATCTCCTGATAGTATGGGTGGTGGTCTTCCAAACTCTTCTATGTCATTAAAAAATTGAGTATTTTTTCGAAACACATGATCATTATTTAAAAACTTATAGTGACCCATATGTTGGCGTTCTGGATCTCCGTCCTATGATCCGGATTCTATCCGCTCCGAAAAGCATAGAACCCCACAGGACAAAAATTTTATCCCGCCTAGGATCAATTGACAAAGTCTACAAAAGACTAAGTCAATCGATCCTTCAGGATCGCCGATTCCTAAATTACTAACTACGGTTTATATGACTAGTTCTAGTAAAATTAAAACTGCGGAAAATAAAATTTTACCAGAACCTTGTTGATGACCTCGGAGCCTTCCGCTGTATTCCTATCTTCTTCCTGGACGTTGGGTGGACAACGATCCTCCAGAAACAAAGAACTGCAACCTCCGGATGAAGAAGCCTTGGATCGCCTTTCTTCTTCTCGCAGCAACTTCGCCTTGTCTCGTCTCTTTGCTTGGATCCGGCCACCACCTTGGAAGAGGGGTTCGGCCACCTCAAGAGAAGAAGGGGAAGGGGCGGTGGAGGAAGAAGAAAAAGAAAAGGAGAAGGAAGAAGAAGAAGGGGGGCGGCGGCAAGAGAAGGGAGGGAGGAGAGGCTTTCGAATCGTTTCGATCTCTCTTCTCCTTTCTTGATTGTTATTGCCGCCCACCCCCTCCATCCTTTTATAGCCTCACGCCCAAGACCAAGCACCCTTTGCCAATTCAAAATTTTCTTTAATTTTGATTGATTCCTCGAACCAATTCTAAATTATAGAAACTTCTTAAATCCTGGCCTTTAGATTGCCTTGCTTGGTTTCTAGCCGTTAGATCTTTTCAGAATTATTTAAAAAATAATTCCAGACTTTATCTATAAGTGGCCGGCCACTTTGGATTGGATTTGGTTCAATCCGTGAACCAACTTTATATTAAAAGGGAAAATAAAACCGAACCGAAGAGATCTCATCCGTCGGATGCAACTTAACCTCATCTAACGGTTACGATATAATCTCTTTTAATATAACTTAATCTCCTTGATCCAATGGCCATGATTGTTCCTCTTGGGCGTGTGGTTCATTGAACCATGTCTGGTTCACCTCGTGAACCGGTTCTTCCTTCCAAAGAGAATTAAAACCGAACCGGAGAGATCTCGTCCATCGGACGCGACTTAATCTCATCCAACGGTTCTAATCTATTCTCTTCTATTCCTCTTTATTTATTTCGATCCAATGGATGCAACTTGATCTAATCCCACGGATACAAGCTGATCTCATCCATTAACTCATCCTACGGTCGAGAACTAATCTCATCCAACGGTCGAGATTAAATCTCATCCGACGGCTAAGAACTAATCTCATCCGTTTGATTGCATCCTTTTGAAGATGTCTTTAGGCTACAGTGGGGACCTCGAGGAGGTATTAGATCTGGCCTTCTGATGGGTTTCGGATCCCGTATTCAACCCCGAATACACACCTACATCCATCAATAACGATCCATTCCACTAGAGGATCATTATTGCACTACCAATCTAATCCCCAAATTACGTTATGGGTTCCTTCTTATTATTTTATGCATTGCTCCCCGTGTTTAAGATATCGTATGTCCGTCAATTATCTGAGTTCACTGACAACTCAATAATCGACATCTAAGACCTTGAATAGTACCACTCAACCTTATTGTCAGCCGGACCAAGTCCACTTGCAAGATTTGACTTGACAATCCTTATGAGCTCTCCAAGGGGACATCATCAGCCCTACTGGGACACGGATTCCTTCTATAATTAATGGCACACCGTATAAATAGTAACATCACCCAACTTACCGAGAATATTTGATCTGACGGAAAGATCTCACCCTTTGGTAAATCAAAGCAATAATTACTAAGTATAGGTGCCCATTTATTACATCGGGATTAAGAGTGCATAATTATAATAACAGAGGTCTTGTTCAATTTGCGAGTCAGTGTAAATCGAACAACCTCAATGGTCCTACTCAATACACACAAAGTGCACTAGTGTAATTCTACAGTCAAGACAGACAGTCACCGAATTACACTACAACCGTTCCCGATGGTTTGTCCAAAGTCATCTTGGTTGTGAGCCTTAGTTTATAATTCACAAGGGACCGATAATCATGGTCTTCTGTGTCTCACAGACACCAAGTTATCTACAATGTAAATTAAGAGGACTTTATTGCAAAATACACTATTGCAATCATTTGACCAAAACATGATACTTTATTTCATAAATGTTTATATACAAAAGAGCTAGTCTTTTCAGTATACTTCCTATAAAACCTTATGTGCAATTTTTCTCTTTTCATCGGTAGGACCATTTTTGGATGTTTCCCATCTGGGCTCATTACATGTTTCACATTGAATTCTTTCTTTGTCCAACCTCCAGTACAAAGTGCAATCATAGGGCAAGCATCAATCTTTTCATAACCAAGTTCTATTTGCTTCATCAATTTCTCTGCTTCATAGTAAGTCTTAGGCAAATCATCCATTGCATTAGAAAATGCTTCTCTCAACAAATCTAAAAGCATATCCAAATCCTATTGTTAATTTTGCATAGACACTTTAAGTGAAGCAAGTGAATCATGAATGCAAATTTTGAGATTTTTTTGCATCCTAGATATAATTCTTTCTATGAATCATCAATCAATTTATAGAATGTCATCTCAGCCTCTTCAGTTGGATACTCCTTATCATTTTCAAATTCTTGTGTGCTAATTAGATTGTCATTGTGCTCTAGGATGCTAAATGCCTCATAAACTAAACCTTGCATATCATCTGCATCATTTCAAGATGGAACAAAAGTAGAGTTTGTAGATGCACTATATGTTATCTCTCCATGAGCTACCCAGTGAGTATAATTTTTGATAAATCCATCAACTGTCAAATGATCATAAGCAATCTCTCTTGAAACAAATATATCAATCTTACACGATACACAAGGACATAAAATTATTCCATTTATGTTTGCATTAGAAAATGCAAAATGTAAGAAACTTTCAACCCGATTTCTATACTTCTCTGTTTGTCTTGGTAAAAACATCCAACTCTTATCCATAATGATTTTACAAAAGATGCATAAACAAAAATCATTATGATAGATTTATAAATTTTAAAATACATGTATATTAAATTTAACACTCATAAATGAAGAACTATGCTACAAAGTGAAATACAAGTAATCAAAAGAAGAAGTGTGCCTAAATGAAGGGTGAACCTAAATGAATCCATGCATATAAGGTAAAATGAAATGGATGTCTATCATCTATAAGGTCATAACTTCAATCAAGAACAAAGAGTTAATGTAACAACTAGTTGATATAGGGGTGACGTAGGAGAGTTAATGTAATTACTAGTTGATGTATGTTAATGTAATGATTAGTTGATGTAGGGGTGATGTAGGAGGAGTCAAACTTTAACAGGTCATAATTTTTGACTCGGGTATCAAAATGAGGCACGATCGGTTGCTAATCAAAGCTCTTTCAATACCGACTCACTTTCAGACCCATTAGACATCGTTTAGTATCTTTTTAAGGCTCTGAACATATTTTTCATTATTTATAATAACTTTTTATTGTTAGAATTTTAAGGTATTTTTGACTTTTTTTTAGTTAGGGGTCAATTTATACTCATATTTTGCTATTTTCGAATAACTTTTGATTATTGAATAAAATTTTCTTTTTCAACAAAAACCTCAAAGACGACGCCACTAGTTGATTCTTGAACACAAGAGTATAGTTGATTCTGAACATAAAGTACTTGTTAGTTATTCTAGGATTAACAACTAGTTATAACTTCTAAATAAGAGGTTCACATAATCAATTAGCTTATTGTCCATAACAGTAGCATGGATATTCATATTTATTAGAGTTATGTGCCAAAATATCCAACAAGATCTTATTTATTAAACATACAATCAACTTATTAAGAATTTGATCTGGTTGACAGTGATAAAAACAAATAGTACTTGTTAACTTAGGGATGAATTAACGCCCTTTAAATTTGATTAACACTCTCAATTAATCTGCTCTAGGGCAAAAAAAATGAAATAACCCTAGATAGTACAAAATTTAATGAAAAATAAATAGGGCATGGGAAAATTCCTTTATGAGATTAACGCTCTGTTTGGATAGGATGAGAGAAGGTTCATTAACGGAAGGGGAAGGGAGAGGAAGGGAGGGAAAGAGAAGTATTTATATTCTCCTTATTTGGGAGGAAGGGAAAGTTCATTAACGTAATATGTATTACCTTTGTTTGGGAGGAAAGACAAGGGAATGAAACTTAAATATATAAAATTACAAAAATACTCTTACTTCTTAAAATAAATTTACATATGAAAAAAAAATATGTATAGTTCATTAAATTAATATAAGATTTTTCTTATCAAAACTACTTTGTGAGACCAATTAAAATAAATATTTACGACTTAAATAAATAAAAAAATTAAAAAAATAATGAATAGACATACAATAAATATGTGAAATATAAAATCTGTATCCTTTGGTATGATAAATGATAAATCAGTATTTTTACATATATTTTTATAAAAATTTATTAATGTAAGAAAGGAGTGAAAAGATCGTACTCAACTAGAGAAATTTAAAAATTTTAAACTAAATAAATTATTTAAGAATTAATATATTAAAATAAGGATAAAATTGGAACAAATGATATTTAGAGTTACCTTCCCCTTCTTTACACCCCAAATTGGAGTGTAAGCAAATCTCCCTTTTCATGGAAATCTCCCTTCATGGATAAGAAAGGTGAAAACTTACCCTTACCTCCTCTTTCCTCACTCCTTTACAAACAAGGTTCAAAGTTCCCCTCCCCTTATTTATCCTTCCTTTCCTTTCCCTCACCTCCTCCCAAACAAGCCATAAAGGAGTGAAGAACAATTTGTATTCCAATCAATCGGCCAGACATAAAATCCTAATCTAGACGAAACAAATGATCAAGAAATATAGGTGGTAGTGAATGTTGTCACATCAATATCTGCAATCGAACACATTGGATTGCTTGTAATGTAAATGGTTAAGAAAAGTAACGGTACACATAATCAAATATCCAAAAGATAAGGGGACTCAAACATTAACAAAAAGCAACAAGATAATGCGGTGGTAGTGACTGTAAACAACAACAAAAGAACGCCATCACCCACCGTAAATAGTATATAGGAAAAGATTTATAACCATCAACCCACCGTAAATAGTATATACCTGGATGGTAAAAGTACCTTGAGTTTGAACATATTTAAAAAGTATTTTTTAAAATTTATTACTTTTTTATTAATTAAAAAAAGAAAATATTATTTATTTTAGAAATTGAAACTTAAAGGTAATTATCAATATGATATTTTTTCATTTGGGATGAATCTCAATGAATGAACTTATCAAAGTAATCTGTGGCTTGGAGTAAGCGGCGAAGGATTAGAAGGAAGCGGACTTTGTGACAGAGAAGGAAGAAGCTTGTTGGCAGGCGGTTGACAAGTGGACAACATGTGGTCGGTAGCCGCCTGGAGCTGTGCTTGGAGATCAATGCCTAGATACGGAGCTAATGCAAAGCAGAAAAGAGGTGACGGCTGTGGAGAGATGCGAAGGCGATGCAGAGAGGAAAAGGGGCGGCGGCTGTGAGAGATGCGGAGGCGATCCGGAGAGGAAAAGGGGCGGCGGCTGTGGAGAGATGTGGAGGCGATGCGGAAGAAAACGGGCGGTGATTGTGGAGAGATGTGGAGACGAAGGGTTCGTTTGGGAGGAGGTGAGGGAAAGGAAGAGAAGGATAAGTAAGGGAAAGAGAATTTTGATGCTTTTTTAGATGGAGTGAATTAAGGAAGGGAAGGGGAGATAAAGAGTAAGTTTTTCCTTTGTATGTTTATGAATTGATATAATTTTTTACATCTTGATTTGAGAGATAAGGAAGAAGAAGAAAAATTTTAAAAATATTTATTTCAATTTTATCTTTATATTAAAATATTAATTATTAAAATAATTTATCTATTAGGTTTTTGTATCATCGCTCTTCACATAACGCAGCTGTCACAGAATCTCATCGCTCGCATTCTTCGACATTGACTGTCGTTAATTTCTTTAAAGATAAAACTCAAGAATATATATAATATATATATATATATATATATATATATATATGTTAATTTATTCTTTGTCATACCAAAGTGTATAAATTCTGTATTTCACATATTTATTATATGTCTATTTATTATTTTTTAAATTTTTTTATTTATTTATGTCGTAAATATTAATTTTTGTTGGTCTTATGAGCAATATATTTTTTTTACATATAAATTTATTTTAAAAAATAAGGATATTTTTATAATTTTATATATGTAACTTTTATTCCCTTTCCTTTCCTCCCAAATAAGATAACACATGTTAAGTTAATGAACCTTCCTTTCCACCCAAACAACGAAAATATAAATACTTTTCTCTTTCTTCCCCTCCCTTTCCCTTCCCCTTTTCCATTCCATTAATGAATCTTTTCTCACCCTATCCAAATATAGGGGAAAAGAGGGCGGTTGCGGAAAGTAAACAGATACGGGAAAGGAAAATGTTAGATTAACAAAAAATATAAAAAAAAAGTAATCAATACCTATAATAACATTTATAAAATAGGGTCTAATTTGATATTTTATTTTTAAAATTAATCATTTTTAATAATATCATTATAAAATATTTATAACGACACTTATTAATAAGTGTCATAAATAAAATATCATTATAGGCATTTTTTTCCTAGTAGTGTCCATGTGTGAATTACGTTGCTTAATCAATTAATTGCTTGATGAGGTGATGAAAGACTCTGTTGAGAGTGTGATTTGTATGGGGTCTTTTATTGCATTCAGTGTGGCTGTTTTAATGGAGTTGGACTATTAGTGGTGAGGGCAATTAAGTAGGTATGAGGTGTTTCCTTGGGTGGATCATAACTAATTAGGAAGGACGTCATCTTCTACTTTTGCACTTAAGGCTAACATATAATTTTATTAATGTTTATGTTGCTTGGCTTAAAGATCCAAGCGCTAAAGTGCATTTAGTTCAAAGCAAAATAATTTTTAATACCTTACTTTTAAAAAAATGAAAAATATATATACGATGGCTTATATAAAAGTTGTATATGTAAATTTTTTTTTTACAAAAGTAGATATACAACCCACGATATATACTCGTCTAGGGTTAAGTTGATATCTGAATTTGTCAAGTTTATAAATATGACAAGCTTCAAGTCTATTTTTTCTTCTTCAAAATTGAAATCTTCATACTTGGATGGTTAAAGTAAATGTCACTTATTCCTTTATCCCTGAGTCCAAATATAAAACACCTAATTTAAAACCATTTGTTATAAGTTTTTATTTTTGATAAAAGGTAAATATATATCATTTGTTTAAAACTAAATGCACTGTAGTGCTTGGATCTTTAAGCCAAGCAACATAAACATTAATAAAATTATATGTTAGCCTTAAGTACAAAAGCAGAAGACACGACGTCCTTCCTAATTAGTTATAATCCTCCCAAGGAAACACCTCATACCTACCCAATTGTCTCACACCACTAGTAGTCCAACTCCCTTAAAACAACCACACTAAATGCATTAAAAAAAACCCCATATAAATCACACTCTCAACAAGAGTCTTTCATCACTTCATCAAGCAATTAATTGATTAAGCAACATGATTCACGCAATTGGATCAATGGGCACTCCTTGTTGATGCCTCTTTATTTTTCTAACTTTGATTTGATGTAGACTTGCCAAGACTAATTAACACAACCCAAGCCACTAGACTGCAATCGGCACTCAAAGTACCAACTAAGGAGCCTTAATTTATAGGGTTAATAAACAAGGGACGTGATAACTTGGCCTTAGTAATGCGTCATGGGAGGCAAAGCATTGCTTGTCTTATTCCAAGAAGGGAACAAACAGAAGCCTATTCCTAACGTAACCCCCACAGCTTGCATGGCTAACAACTTCCTCCTGCAATTTTGTCATATTTGGAGGATTTAATTGTCATGTTTGTTATATTAAAAAAGGGGTAAAATGGTAGATATGAGGGTGTATATGGAAATAAAAACTGTGACAGGTTGTCGCTGCAAAGAAGGTTTTAAAAAATGAGCATTTTTTAATACATATATTATGTGATTATGACGTCACTTCAACGGCTCCAGCTTGCACGAGCTTATATAAGCCACAGAGCAAGCAATTTGTGCATCTGCTAGTTCCTCCTCTCCCGCTTCTTCTTAGCGAAAGTAATCTCTCCCTTGCACGCGGAGGAACGCTAGGGTTTGCTCTCGATGGAGGCGCAAGTGCTCGTCGCGCTCGCGTTCTCGCTGGTCGGCGGATTGAGCACCTCGATCGGTATGTGGTGCAGATTGGTTCTTGTTTTAGTAGTCTGTTGATGTCTTCCTCTCTCTGTTTGAAACTTTTTCGCATTCTAATGTGTGTTGAACCTCGGGAGATTTTGAATCTTGGCAAAGGCGATTCCGTTTATTCGTTGTGATTTTTTGTTGTTGGGTCCTTAGTGATCGATCGGTTGAGGTTAATAGTGTTTTCCGGCGCCTCTTTCAATTCTAGAGCCTTCTTTGTAGTTCCATGTCACATTTGGTTCGATTCAGCGTATTATTATTATTATTCTACTTGGGCGAAAGTATTACCTTTGATTTGATTGTCGATGGGTAAATTTCGCCCGTGAACAGGCATTCGAAAAAGTGAATGAGGGCAATGCGGGAGAGATGTCCATTTAATGTTTATGATCGAAGTGTTTAGACAAGGATATTTTTCCGTGGGTAGTTGATCAATCGGTATCACCTTGAACTTAAATTAATCCAATGCTTTCCAAATTTAGTTGGCGCAGGATGTGTTCTTCCTGCCGAAGAGCTAGCTTATTAAAGTATATTGTTAAATTATGCAGTGAATAATGCTTTTCACTGTGGAGGCAACTGATCACTTATTTCGTTTAAAGTAAGTTTGAAAGCGCCATAAATATTTATAATGACCTAGCCTCTCATTTAAATTAACCTGTATATTATTTCCAACTAATTATATATTTTTCTCAGCTGAAATTGCTTGAATGAAATGTTAGGCGACATCTGCAGAAATTACAAAAGTACAATAAAATAGAATATAGAATTACTAAAAAAAGATCATGTAACGGCTCCTAGATGTCAATAAGGGTAACTTAGTCACAATTTTATTAGACAAGATTTGTCCCCTCGTCGGTGGTTCTTAGAAGTTTGAATGGATGATCATTTTTCAGGATACAACGGCTAAACCGCCTCTACCAATCAAACATAAATTGCTATATGGAAAACTCGTTTATACCTAAACGTTATCATAGAAGTACAAAAGCTAGTAAGAGGAGGGGGGACAGAAGAAGGTTTGTTGTTGGATGTTGTTATTGAGATTGAGGAAATGAGCTTGCATTTATAGACTCGAAATCCAAATGAAACCCCAAAATTAATGACTATGTAATTCTTGAACTCTATCACTCCCACATTAATGGTCATTAATGTGTCTGTTTTATGAAACAGAAAAAAATTAGCAAAACATGGGTTGGACTATATATGTAATTTTTGCCTCTACCAATTCGACATTTATCACATGTAGATCTTGCTCACACACAAGTCAATTGATTTTATAATGCAAATCGGGCCCTAAATTTGCATCTCTTACAAGTGCACATGCGAGAGACAACATTTCCCTCAATACCATTCACACCATCTCAATGATATGATTCAAGGTAAACCAACCCACTTGCCTTATTTTTCCAATGTGAACTATTTTACATTTCTATTGGAGCTATTTTTCATTCATTTTCATTTGTATTTCTAACAATCTCCCATATGAATCAAAATTGATTAATATGATAACATTCAACAATTGAATTTTAAATAGGATATGTAGGTCTTATACTTTGAATCTTTCCTTGTGAAGATATGTTTACTCTACTGATTGCCTAGTCGTGATATCCTTGAACTATTTTGCCTTTTGTGTAAATAATGACATAACTTACTCAAAATTCTCTCTTATATAACTTAATTCTCATGACTATGTTCATTTTAGCTCCGAACATGTTTGATTTTGCTAAAAGTTCTAAGAATTGAGCCTCACAATTCTCTTTAAAGTGGACTCATTTCTCGCTCACATAGGTGATCTCTTAACTAAGAGTAACCCACATTACTCTACTCAAAGGTATAAGGATCATTAAAAGTCATATGTTTATCCTTCATACTTTATAGGCATCACTATTTCATCATAAGAACAAACATTAGATAATTCCACCATAGTGATTTATCAAATCAGTGTGATTAGATTGTCCCATTAAACCTAGTTTTTGGGATCTCTAGTCATCATAAGTTGGGTTTTTCTTCACTCTAACTTATTCCATAGGCTTAAATCGTATTCCCCTTGATATTTTAGCAATTAACTCTCTGTTTAACCCTATGGTTAGTGGATCCATAAGAGTATCCTTTGACTTTACATAATCAATAGAGATAACTCTAACTGAGAGGAGTTATATAATGGTATTACGTCTATGACATATATGTTTAGACTTACCATTATAAATATAACTACTCGTTCAATAGCCGATTAACTATTATAATGTATATAAATTGTTAGCGTAGACTTTGTCCATCTTGAAATATCTTCTAAGAATTGGCATACCCTCTCAACCTCTTTACCACACTTGTCATATACATTATGATAGTTAATCGGCTATTGAATGAGCAACTATATGTATAGTGGGTACGTTATTATAATACCATAGATCTTCATGTTAACATATTCACATTTGTCATATTAATTGATTTTGAATCCACTTCCTTTCATGACATTATTAAAATTTTTATATCACTACTTTGGAGCTTATTTATAGTCATATAATGACTTTACTAATTTATAAATCTTGATTTCCTACCCTGAGTAGAAATCCCTTCAAATTGCTCAATGTAGATTTTTCTTCAAATCCTTATTTAGAAAAGTCATTTTCACATCTATTTGATGCATTTCTAGATTCCTTAAAGTGTCAATAGGAGGAATTACTCTAATAGAGGTTATTCTCATAACTAGAGAATAGGTATTAAAGTAATCAAGGCTTTCTCATTATCGATGATCTGTAATTATCAATTTTGCCTTAAACTTATTGATTGTTCCATCAAATTTCATTTTCTTCTTGAAAATTTATTTGTAACCTAGTGGTTTACTTCCTGTAGGAAGATCCATTAGTTCCCATGTATAATGTTGTAAGATATAATCAATCTCACTAGTAATTGCCTAGTGAGGTTGCCTATTTCTAGTAATTGCCTATTTCTATTGAGGTTGTTCAGAAGAACTTATAGCTTCTTTATAGCTTTGAGATTCTCTTTCATACATGAAAGTAAGAAAATCTACACCAAAGGATTTTTCTACACGAGCTCTTTCACTTAATGTAGACTTAACCTCACCTAGTTTATCTTGTTCGTGATCTAATGTTTTGTATGTTTGTTTTGTGGAACTTTCTTCCTCTTTGGACTTAAGTGGAAATGCATATTCAAAGAATGAAGCATTGTTTTTATTCAATCATCGTATTCTTCTATATGTTAGCTATCTAAGACTCAGACACATGGAATAAGCACTACTATTTTATCCATATCTAATAAATATACAATCAACAATCTTTGATCCTATCTTTACCTTTTTAGGATTAGGCACCATCACCTTAGCAAGACTCCCCACACTCATAAGTATTTATAAGAAGGTTTCCTTCCATTTCACAATTAATAAGGACTCTTATCTATTTTCTTCCAAGAAACCTTATTTAAAAGGTAACGAGATGTTAATACAACTTTCCCTCATATGTTCTATGGCAATCTAGAACTTACTAAAAGAGCATTCATCATCTCTTTCAAGGTGTAATTTTTTTTCTTTTAGCAACAGCATTTTATTTTGTGTTTAATTCCATGATCAACACAAAGCTAATCAAATTTCATATCCACCTCCTTGATCACTTTGTACCACTTTATTTATTTTTATTAAGTGGTTTTCAATCTTATTTTTATAGAGAATAAAATTCTCTATAGCTTCATCTTTACTTTTTAAAAATATACACATAGCAAAACCTTGTGTTATCATCAACAAAGGTGATGAAATACTTATTGTCATTACGTGTTTGTATACCTTTAGTTCACACACATCCCTATGAATTAGGTGAAGTGGTTCACTATTTCTCTCAACATTTTGCAAGGATGACTGTGTTAATTTTGCCTCAACACCAACGTATGTTTTAAATCAATTTAGAATGTAGGTATACATTTCAAGTTAATTATTTTATAGCATATATCATAATTAACACATCCTAGTCTACCATACAACAAGTTGGAAGACTCAAACAAATAAGGAGAAGGGTAATTCATTTTATTGATTTAGGCCTAATAACCGTTATAATAAGTTTTAACAACCCATCACTCACATAACCCTTCTCTACAAATATTCTAATTTTTGATAAAATTACTCTATCTAACTCAAATACAATGTGAAAACCATGCTTATTTAAAAGTAGTTGGGACACTAAATTCTTTCGAGTATCCAGAACATATAGCACATTATTAAGAATCAACTTTTTTTTAAGGTCATCTTCAGAACCACTTTACTTTCCATGCTTATTTAAAAGCAGTTGGGACACTAAATTCTTTTGAGTATCCAGAACATATAGCACATTATTGAGAATCAACTTTTTTTTTAAGGTCATCTTCAGAACCAATTTACTTTGGCCTTTGATGTCTATAAGGTATCTGAGTTCCCCATGAACAACTTTTCCCTATCTTTGTACTCTTCAAAGTTGGACAACAACTCCTTATTAGAGCACACACATACGCTAACACAGGTATCAATCCACCATTGTCTTGGGTTTGATCTTACTAGGTTCACTTCTGAGACCATGACATATAGATCCATGTTTGACACCTTGTTCAAGATTTTATCCACCAAATTGGCCTCTTGATTTTTCCTCAATTTCTTGCATTCCGAGGATGTATGACCCACTTGATAACAATTGTAATATTTTCTAGAAAATTTCCTTTTAAAAGCACTTTGGATCCTAATTTAGCCCCTTTGCTTGATGACTCGGGGCCCTTCAATTTTGAGTTTGGACCATGATCAACCATGTTAGCTTTAGCAGTAGTAGGAGAGAATATTCTCTTGTTTGAACTCTTTCTTCCTCAATGCGAAGTCTAATAATGAGTTCTTCAACATTTGTCTTTTTTCGCTTGTGCTTCAAGTAATACTTGAAATTCTTCTAGCTAGTGATAACTTTTCAATAATAGTCGCGACTTAAAAGGTTTCACTCAACACCATACCCTCAAAGTGAATCTCATGTAGATTACTTAGAGCTCATGAACTTGACTAATCATAGTTTTAGAGTCAACTATCTGATAGTTCATCTTATAGTTCAAGAATTGCAGAAGAGGGCAAGGGTTCGAATCCTGGCGAAGCCAGGCAATACCCTCCTGCGTCGTAACCAACTAAATTTACCTCCTCACAGCTCTCGCATCTTCAATTTTATATCTTGTATCCAATTTTACATCTTGTATCCAGAGACTCCCATAGTTTCTTAGCCATTTTTTTTCATGCTATACACATTATATAGCAAATTGGCAAGGCAGTTGGGAATATAATTCTAGTATAGGAATGGTTTTATGCATGCACAGATGGCTTGGATGTCAATTTCATCCTCAACTAGTTTAGAAGTTTTCTCAACAAAAAACTACATGAGATTTAACATGGCCAAATTGAAAAACATCTTTTGTTACCACTATTTATAGTTCAACCTAGTAAACTTCTCTAGTTTCTCCTTGTGATTGCCTAGAATTATTATCGTCGGGGCAAAGAGGGCTTGCCTATGTTAAGCAGTCTGTTTGTCAACATAGTCAATCTCCATATCAATAAAAAAAGGAATCTATTTTAAGATTGTTAGGTAAAATAAAAAATTATAGAATTACAATAAAATAGAATACAAAATTACTCAAATAGAATTATTGCAACATTGACTCCCAGATGTAGGCAAGGGTAGCTTAGCCAAAGAAAAATCGAAGCCTGTGATAATCACAGTTTCCTTAAACAAATCCGTCCCCTCTCCGGCAATGCTTAGAGGTTCATATAGATGATTATTTCTTAGGATACAATGGCTAAACCATCTCTAGCAATCAAGCACAAATCGTTATATAACGAACTAATGTTTACCTAAATGTTGTCATGGAAGTACAAAAATTGGGAAAAGGAGAAGGAACAAAAGAACGTTTGTTGTTGGGGGATTGAGAAAATGAGCATGTGTCTGTGTGTTTGAATCCAAATGAAACTCTTGGTTTAATGTCTCTATAACTCTAAGATCAATGACTTGTAACTCTTGCACTCCGTAGCTCCCTCATTTTACTTTAACTAGTTCGACATTCACCGCGCGTAGGTCTTGCTCACACATGAGACAATTTACTTTAATAATGAAAAATTGGGCCCTAGATTTGCACCCCTGTGAACACATGCGAGAGAGAGCATTTCACTCAATAACATTACATCATCAATGGTGTGATTCAATACAAACCAATCCACTTACCTTCATTTTTCCAATGTGGAACTATTCCACATTTTCATTGGAATCATTTTTTCATCCATTTTCATTCACATTTCCAACATGAAACAAACACATTAGTCTGAGACTTTTATATTATTTTGCCTACTGTTAAGCATTAATTATAATTGTTAGGAGAAACAGATAATAGGGCCAACATTGCAAACTTATCAGTAAATGAATTTACCTTTTCAGTAAATTAACCTTAGCTGAATCATTCATCCGCCTCATGGAGCTGATGATCAGATGTGTTTTAATAGTTGAGAATATGTGTCATGTAGTCACTGAACAGAAGATGTGTGATCTCTAGTGTTGTTTAGCTTCTTCTTGTTGCACTTAAATTAGAGCATACATATATATTTGCAAATGGTAAACCACGACCAAATTTTCTCAGCTTCTCCATGTGATAAAATTAATTCCATCCTAGTCTTGAAAATGAAATTTTGGTACTCAAGAAGCCTTATTAGTTGCCATTTGAAATCAAGATTCTGCATTGCAATTTGAGGCAATACTTTGCTGATGAAAATGGCATGTTGCCTTGTTCTCATTACAAGGTTACTGATATGTCTCCGTAACATACAAGTTATGTCATATCTTGCTTTCCTCTACATTTTATCAAATGAGCTTTGCTGATAGGAATGTTCATAATCTGAACAGGTGGGCTTTTGGTGATTCTTAGTGACACTCCCAATCTTAAGATTCTTGGTAACTTACAAGTGAGTCTGACCTTTAATTTCATGTCTGGTCTTTTGATTCTTCTAATGCTGCAAGGAAGTTATCAATTTAAATCATCCAAAATCAGGGTTTTGCAGCTGGCCTTATGTTGAGCATGTCGTTTTTCGACTTGGCACACAATGCTATGAATTCTCTTGGCTTCCTCAAAGGCAACATCTGGGTAACATTACCGTGGAACACCATCAATAGTTTCATATAATAAAATGACTCTAGTAGGATCTGGTTCAAGTTCCTTCCATACTTTTGTCTTTATATGAATGGCTCCTGACTACTTTTGCAGTTCTATGTAGGTGCTCTATTCTTTGCTTCTGTTGTCAATTTTATTCCAGAACCAACTCTTGTTCCAGAGAAGTATAAGGTTTGCATGATCTTTTCCTTCTACTAGATGCATATAGCTAATTTTCTTTGCATTGACCTGAGTTAATATTGACTTTTTTTCACTGTTCGGGAGATATAGGAAGAGAGAGATGGATCAGTCAAGGGCATGCTTAGGAAGCATCTCAGACATGTCTTATTTAGTGGGATAGTAACTGCAATTGGTAAGCATGCTGTTTACTATGTTTATCCAAATGACTTCTCGTTTGTAATATATCACCTCATTACAAAATTATGAGGTTTTGCCCATGACTAATATTAAAGAGTTGTCACTCAAAATATTTTTTGTGATTAAGCTGTGGATAATGATTATATATGTAATGAAAAATATTTTATCATAAAATTTTCTCACTGTTGTATTATTTAATGACAATACTATAAATAAATTGTTAATTAACAATGAAAAATTGCCATTAATGCCATATTTAGTGATGAATCAATTAATTTACTATCATTAATAGTTTAACTATGGGCACTTAGTCTAAGGAATATAGTAACAAAATTATTATCATCGAAATGATTAGTGGCAAATTGTTAACTTTATTAATAATTTTTTTTATCATAAACACAAACTTTTTTTTTAGTATCTATGCATTGTAAAAAAGGTTGCTATAATAAACACCATGAGCAATTGTAAGTTATTTACTTGTTCTGTAATTCTTCCAAGTCATATTAGGTAGTTATCTGCTAAGTCAAGCTGCATCAAATTAATAAAACAAACTAAAATCCATTAACCAATTATTCAGCATGTATGTT
>NC_133868.1:2516189-2602710 GCF_044706935.1 Curcuma longa | reverse complement strand
CTTAAATTAATCCAATGCTTTCCAAATTTAGTTGGCGCAGGATGTGTTCTTCCTGCCGAAGAGCTAGCTTATTAAAGTATATTGTTAAATTATGCAGTGAATAATGCTTTTCACTGTGGAGGCAACTGATCACTTATTTCGTTGAAAGTAAGTTTGAAAGCGCCATAAATATTTATAATGACCTAGCCTCTCATTTAAATTAACCTGTATATTATTTCCAACTAATTATATATTTTTCTCAGCTGAAATTGCTTGAATGAAATGTTAGGCGACATCTGCAGAAATTACAAAAGTACAATAAACATAGAATATATAATTACTAAAATAAAGATCATGTAACGGCTCCTTGATGTCAATAAGGGTAACTAATAGTCACAATTTTATTAGATAAGATTTGTCCCCTCGTCGGTGGTTCTTAGAAGTTTGAATGGATGATCATTTTTCAGGATACAAACGGCTATATGGAAAACTCGTTTATACCTAAACGTTATCATAGAAGTACAAAAGCTAGTAAGAAGGAGGGGGGGACAGAAGAAGGTTTGTTGTTGGATGTTGTTATTGAGATTGAGGAAATGAGCTTGCATTTATAGACTCGAAATCCAAATGAAACCCCAAAATTAATGACTATGTAATTCTTGAACTCTATCACTCCCACATTAATGGTCATTAATGTGTCTGTTTTATGAAACAGAAAAAAATTAGCAAAACATGGGTTGGACTATATATGTAATTTTTGCCTCTACCAATTCGACATTTATCACATGTAGATCTTGCTCACACACAAGTCAATTGATTTTATAATGCAAATCGGGCCCTAAATTTGCATCTCTTACAAGTGCACATGCGAGAGACAACATTTCCCTCAATACCATTCACACCATCTCAATGATATGATTCAAGGTAAACCAACCCACTTGCCTTATTTTTCCAATGTGAACTATTTTACATTTCTATTGGAGCTATTTTTCATTCATTTTCATTTGTATTTCTAGCAATCTCCCATATGAATCAAAATGATAACATTCAACAATTGAATTTTAAATAGGATATGTAGGTCTTATACTTTGAATCTTTCCTTGTGAAGATATGTTTACTCTACTGACTGCCTAGTCGTGATATCCTTGAACTATTTTGCCTTTTGTGTAAATAATGACATATCTTACTCAAAATTCTCTCTGATATAACTTAATTCTCATGATTGTGTTCATTTTAGCTCTGAACACACGTTTGATTTTGCTAAAAGTTCTAAGAATTGAGCCTCACAATTCTCTTTAAAGTGGACTCATTTCTCGCTCACATAGGTGATCTCTTAACTAAGAGTAATCCACATTACTCTACTCAAAGGTATAAGGATCATTAAAAGTCATGTGTTTATCCTTCATACTTTATAGGCATCACTATTTCATCATAAGAACAAACATTAGATAATTCCACCATAGTGATTTATCAAATCAGTGTGATTAGGTTGTCCCATTAAACCTAGTTTTTGGGATCTCTAGTCATCATAAGTTGGGTTTTTCTTCACTCTAACTTATTCCATAGGCTTAAATCGTATTCCCCTTGATATTTTAGCAATTAACTCTCTGTTTAACCCTTTGGTTAGTGGATCCATAAGAGTATCCTTTGACTTTACATAATCAATAGAGATAACTCTAACTGAGAGGAGTTATATAATGGTATTACGTCTATGACATATATGTTTAGACTTACCATTATAAATATAACTACTCATTCAATAGCCGATTAACTATTATAATGTATATAAATTGTTAGCGTAGACTTTGTCCATCTTGAAATATCTTCTAAGAATTGGCATACCCTCTCAACCTCTTTACCACACTTGTCATATACATTATGATAGTTAATCGGCTATTGAATGAGCAACTATATGTATAGTGGGTACGTTATTATAATACCATAGATCTTCATGTTACATATTCACATTTGTCATATTAATTGATTTTGAATCCACTTCCTTTCCTGACATTATTAATTTTTTTATATCACTACTTTGGAGCTTATTTATAGTCATATAATGACTTTACTAATTTATAAATCTTGATTTCCTACCCTGAGCAGAAATCCCTTCAAATTGCTCAATGTAGATTTTTCTTCAAATCCTTATTTAGAAAAGTCATTTTCACATCTATTTGATGCATTTCTAGATTCCTTAAAGTGGCAATAGGAGGAATTACTCTAATAGAGGTTATTCTCATAACTAGAGAATAGGTATTAAAGTAATCAAGGCTTTCTCATTATCGATGATCTGTAATTATCAATTTTGCCTTAAACTTATTGATTGTTCCATCAAATTTCATTTTCTTCTTGAAAATTCATTTGTAACCTAGTGGTTTACTTCCTGTAGGAAGATCCATTAGTTCCCATGTATAATGTTGTAAGATATAATCAATCTCACTAGTAATTGCCTATTTCTATTGTAATTGCCTATTTCTATTGAGGTTGTTCAGAAGAACTTATAGCTTCTTTATAGCTTTGAGATTCTCTTTCATACATGAAAGTAAGAAAATCTACACCAAAGGATTTTTCTACACGAGCTCTTTCACTTAATGTAGACTTAACCTCACCTAGTTTATCTTGTTCGTGATCTAATGTTTTGTATGTTTGTTTTGTGGAACTTTCTTCCTCTTTGGACTTAAGTGGAAATGCATATTCAAAGAATGAAGCATTGTTTTTATTCAATCATCGTATTCTTCTATATGTTAGCTATCTAAGACTCAGACACATGGAATAAGCACTACTATTTTATCCATATCTAATAAATATACAATCAACAATCTTTGATCCTATCTTTACCTTTTTAGGATTAGGCACCATCACCTTAGCAAGACTCCCCCACACTCATAAGTATTTATAAGAAGGTTTCCTTCCATTTCACAATTAATAAGGGCTCTTATCTATTTTCTTCCAAGAAACCTTATTTAAAAGGTAACTAGATGTTAATACAACTTTCCCTCATATGTTCTATGGCAATCTAGACTAAAAGAGCATTCATCATCTCTTTCAAGGTGTAATTTTTTCTTTGAGCAACAACATTTTATTTGTGTTTAATTCCATGATCACACAAAGCTAATCAAATTTCATATCCACCTCCTTGATCACTTTGTACCATTTTATTTATTTTTATTAAGTGGTTTTCAATCTTATTTTTATAGAGAATAAAATTCTCTATAGCTTAGTATCTTTACTTTTTAAAAATATACACATAGCAAAACCTTGTGTTATCATCAACAAAGGTGATGAAATACTTATTGTCATTATGTGTTTGTATAACTTTTAGTTCACACACATCCCTATGAATTAGGCGAAGTGGTTCACTATTTCTCTCAACATTTTGCAAGGATGACTGTGTTAATTTTGCCTCAACACCAACCTCAATTTAGAATGTAGGTATACATTTCAAGTTAATTATTTTATAGCATATATCATAATTAACACATCCTAGTCTACCATACAACAAGTTGGAAGACTCAAACAAATAAGGAGAAGGGTTATTCATTTTATTGATTTAGGCCTAATAACCGTTATAATAAGTTTTAACAACCCATCACTCACATAACCCTTCTCTACAAACATTCTAATTTTTGATAAAATTACTCTATCTAACTCAAATACAATGTGAAAACCATGCTTATTTAAAAGTAGTTGGGACACTAAATTCTTTCATCCAGAACATATAACACATTATTAAGAATCAGCTTTTTTTTAAGGTCATCTTTAGAACCAATTTACTTTCCATGCTTATTTAAAAGCAGTTGGGACACTAAATTCTTTCGAGTATCTAGAACATATAGCACATTATTGAGAATCAGCTTTTTTAAGGTCATCTTAGAACCAATTTAACTTTGGCCTTTGATGTCTAAGGTATCTGAGTTCCCCATGAACAACTTTTCCCTATCTTTGTGCTCTTCAAAGTTGGACAACAACTCCTTATTAGAGCACACACATACGATAACATAGGTATCAAATCCACCATTGTCTTGGGTTTAATCTTACTAGGTTCACTTCTGAGACCATGACATATAGATCCATGTTTGACACCTTGTTCAAGATTTTATCCACCAAATTGGCCTCTTGATTTTTCCTCAATTTCTTGTATTCCGAGGATGTATGACCCACTTGATAACAATTGTAATATTTTCTAGAAAATTTCCTTTTAAAAGCACTTTGGATCCTAATTTAGCTCCTTTGCTTGATGACTCGGGGCCCTTCAATTTTGAGTTTGGACCATGATCAATCATGTTAGCTTTAGCAGTAGTAGGAGAGAATATTCTCTTGTTTGAACTCTTTCTTCCTCAATGCGAAGTCTAATAATGAGTTCTTCAACATTCGTCTTTTTTCGCTTGTGCTTCAAGTAATACTTGAAATTCTTCCAGCTAGTGATAACTTTTCAATAATAGTCGCGACTTAAAAGGTTTCACTCAACACCATACCCTCAAAGTGGATCTCATGTAGATTACTTAGAGCTCATGAACTTGACTGATCACAGTTTTAGAGTCAACCATCTTATAGTTCAAGAATCTATCAATGATAAATTTCTTAGCTCTCGCATCTTCAATTTTATATCTTGTATCCAGAGACTCCATAGTTTCTTAGCCATTTTTTTTCATGCTATACACATTATATAGCAAATTGGCAAGGCAGTTGGGAATATAATTCTAGTATAGGAATGGTTTTATGCATGCACAGATGGCTTGGATGTCAATTTCATCCTCAACTAGTTTAGAAGTTTTCTTAACAAAAAACTACATGAGATTTAACATGGCCAAATTGAAAAACGTCTTTTGTTACCACTGTTTGTAGTTCAACCTAGTAAACTTCTCTAGTTTCTCCTTGTGATTGCCTAGAATTATTATCGTCGAGGCAAAGAGGGCTTGCCTATGTTAAGCAGTCTGTTTGTCAACATAGTCAATCTCCATATCAATAAAAAAAGGAATCTATTTTAAGATTGTTAGGTAAAATAAAAAATTATAGAATTACAATAAAATAGAATACAAAATTACTCAAATAGAATTATTGCAACATTGACTCCCAGATGTAGGCAAGGGTAGCTTAGCCAAAGAAAAATCGAAGCCTGTGATAATCACAGTTTCCTTAAACAAATCCGTCCCCTCTCCGGCAATGCTTAGAGGTTCATATAGATGATTATTTCTTAGGATACAATGGCTAAACCATCTCTAGCAATCAAGCACAAATCGTTATATAACGAACTAATGTTTACCTAAATGTTGTCATGGAAGTACAAAAATTGGGAAAAGGAGAAGGAACAAAAGAACGTTTGTTGTTGGGGGATTGAGAAAATGAGCATGTGTCTGTGTGTTTGAATCCAAATGAAACTCTTGGTTTAATGTCTCTATAACTCTAAGATCAATGACTTGTAACTCTTGCACTCCGTAGCTCCCTCATTTTACTTTAACTAGTTCGACATTCACCGCGCGTAGGTCTTGCTCACACATGAGACAATTTACTTTAATAATGAAAAATTGGGCCCTAGATTTGCACCGCTGTGAACACATGCGAGAGAGAGCATTTCACTCAATAACATTACATCATCAATGGTGTGATTCAATACAAACCAATCCACTTACCTTCATTTTTCCAATGTGGAACTATTCCACATTTTCATTGGAATCATTTTTTCATCCATTTTCATTCACATTTCCAACATGAAACAAACACATTAGTCTGAGACTTTTATATTATTTTGCCTACTGTTAAGCATTAATTATAATTGTTAGGAGAAACAGATAATAGGGCCAACATTGCAAACTTATCAGTAAATGAATTTACCTTTTCAGTAAATTAACCTTAGCTGAATCATTCATCCGCCTCATGGAGCTGATGATCAGATGTGTTTTAATAGTTGAGAATATGTGTCATGTAGTCACTGAACAGAAGATGTGTGATCTCTAGTGTTGTTTAGCTTCTTCTTGTTGCACTTAAATTAGAGCATACATATATATTTGCAAATGGTAAACCACGACCAAATTTTCTCAGCTTCTCCATGTGATAAAATTAATTCCATCCTAGTCTTGAAAATGAAATTTTGGTACTCAAGAAGCCTTATTAGTTGCCATTTGAAATCAAGATTCTGCATTGCAATTTGAGGCAATACTTTGCTGATGAAAATGGCATGTTGCCTTGTTCTCATTACAAGGTTACTGATATGTCTCCGTAACATACAAGTTATGTCATATCTTGCTTTCCTCTACATTTTATCAAATGAGCTTTGCTGATAGGAATGTTCATAATCTGAACAGGTGGGCTTTTGGTGATTCTTAGTGACACTCCCAATCTTAAGATTCTTGGTAACTTACAAGTGAGTCTGACCTTTAATTTCATGTCTGGTCTTTTGATTCTTCTAATGCTGCAAGGAAGTTATCAATTTAAATCATCCAAAATCAGGGTTTTGCGGCTGGCCTTATGTTGAGCATGTCCTTTTTCGACTTGGCACACAATGCTATGAATTCTCTTGGCTTCCTCAAAGGCAACATCTGGGTAACATTACCGTGGAACACCATCAATAGTTTCATATAATAAAATGACTCTAGTAGGATTTGGTTCAAGTTCCTTCCATACTTTTGTCTTTATATGAATGGCTCCTGACTACTTTTGCAGTTCTATGTAGGTGCTCTATTCTTTGCTTCTGTTGTCAATTTTATTCCAGAACCAACTCTTGTTCCAGAGAAGTATAAGGTTTGCATGATCTTTTCCTTCTATTGGATGCATATAGCTAATTTTCTTTGCAATGACTTGAGTTAATATTGACTTTTTTTCACTGTTCGGGAGATATAGGAAGAGAGAGATGGATCAGTCAAGGGCATGCTTAGGAAGCATCTCAGACATGTCTTATTTAGTGGGATAGTAACTGCAATTGGTAAGCATGCTGTTTATTATGTTTATCCAAATGACTTCTCGTTTGTAATATATCACCTCATTACAAAATTATGAGGTTTTGCCCATGACTAATATTAAAGAGTTGTCACTAAAAATATTTTTTGTGATTAAGGATAATGATTATATATGTAATGAAAAATATTTTATCATAAAATTTTGTCACTGTTGTATTATTTAATGACAATACTATAAATAAATTGTTAATTAACAATGAAAAATTGCCATTAATGCCATATTTAGTGATGATTCAATTAATTTACTATCATTAATAGTTTAACTATGGGCACTTAGTCTAAGGAATATAGTAACAAAATTATTATCATCGAAATGTTTAGTGGCAAATTGTTAACTTTATTGATAATTTTTTTTTATCATAAACACAAACCCTTTTTTTAGTACCTATGCATTGTAAAAAAGGTTGCTATAATAAACACCATGAGCAATTGTAAGTTATTTACTTGTTCTGTAATTCTTCCATGTCATATTAGGTAGTTATCTGCTAAGTCAAGCTGCATCAAATTAATAAAATAAACTAAAATCCATTAACCAATTATTCAGCATGTATGTTATGTATCATAGATAAAGCTATTCTTAGTCCTCACGGACTGACGTAGATGGTTCCTGCATGAGTGTTGCTATCAATAGGCTTGGGTAAATTCTTAATAGATGCGGAATGTCCAACTGGTTGTCTCACCCCCTGTAGGTGTTACTGTTGCTGGGCAACCCCCTAAGATGACGATTTCACCTTTTACTACTAATAGATAAAACTATTTTTGTAGGAACTCTCACTAATTGTTTTCATGTCTAGCATATTTTCATGCTTCAACTTGATTGTTATGGTTTTCTTGTTTGGTATTTTCTAATGATACTTTTAATAATACACTAATTCCATGGATGATAAACATCTTTTTGTTTATTAAAAATTCGTAACTTCATCTAATTGCAAGTGGTTTTCAGTTGCAGGCATTACTGTGCACAACTTTCCTGAAGGAATGTCCCGTTTTATTGGATCGATGAAGGTATAAATTACTAATTAGAAACCTAAAGTAGCCATTCTAGAATTCGTTTTCTTTCTTCTTCTTTTTTTTTTGACTGGAATCTATTCTAGTATTTATGAGAACTTGTGTTTGATGAAGCTATGGTTAGTCTTGAGCAAGCTCCTATTGAATTATAAAATTACTTTATAATTAAAGTTTGATTTTATGCCTGAATGCTAGGATATATGGCTTATAAATATGGAAGTTAATTTGGTATGCATTTTCATGTGAAGTGAATCTATTCATTCAAAAATCACGATAAGTTGATATATTTATAGTTGGATCATGTTTCTGAAAAACATATTAAAATAGTTGAGGAATGAATAGTCAAATTTCTTGAATAATTCTTATAATCATATATTGAAATGTGATTTGTTTATATCGTTGGGTTCTGATGCAAAAAAATAAATACATGCACAGCAGGAAAAAAAATCCATCGAGGAGACATGTGAATTTTAATTACTCATTTGTTTATAATGTTACCTCTCGATGCGCAAACCTTTGCGAATCTGGAGGATGAAGTGGATCTGAGCGTGATCAGAATGTTCGTGCCTTTATGATATCCACACGAGCACAACTGCTACTCGTCTCACGATCACGATTAGAGAATCTGATAACCCACGTCGTAGTACTAGCTACTATAAAAAAAGGAAATTGAATCCTAGCTTTTAGAGTTAACACGATCTTATCAGATAAAATTGTATAAAAAACTATGTATCATCTAATTAAGACATTTTCATTTTATTTTATTTTCATGCATATTATGAAAATACAAATGTGGATATAAAATCGTGGGCTTGTTTAAAAAATTCAAACCCATATTGGATTTAGGATCCATTTAGATTAACCCATTAATCAAATTAGATTAACCCATTAATCCTTTCCAATGTAGGACTTTGATTGTAATCCCAATAATCTTTCCCTCAAATGAAGGACCACTTTATTTTAGTTATACTAAAATAAATAAACTCTAAAATTGATGCATCCTTTGTGTGTAATCCAATAGGTTCTCATAATGACTGACATCTAGTAATGCATCATGACTATCCATGTGATGAGAATGTCGTAGAATCGATATAACTTATCTGTGACTATTATATTGTATAACTTAGTCCTTTTGTCTATGATGTCTAGATTGATTTATAAGATATAAAGTGTGTCATCCTGTCATCAATCTATGTGTTTCTTGATATCTAAGTAAACTAACTTAACTAAATAAGCTCAATATCTCATATTGACTTATTTGAGTATGATCATACATTTTAATAGTTCTACTTAATTAAGAAGCTCACAGACATCATGTTGGGTCTAAAAGGATGCCCGTATCTCCACAATGACATGATATTGTCCACTTTGGGCCTAAGCCCTCATAGTTTTGTTCTTGAGCTCTCCCCAAAAGGCCTCATGCCAATGGAGATACTTTTCATCTTTTTAAACTCATGATCTTTCCCATGTATTTTAGATGTGGGATTATGTTTGCACCCTTGCAACCCAACACATCACTTTGTTATATCGAAGAGATAAATTCTATCTACATCACTCACATCCCTTCGTATAACTTATTTCATACCTAGTGAACAACTTTATAATCGACTTTGTTACATGTGACGTTTGTCGATACTGAAGTACATAACTTCTCATGTAGGGAACTATAGTGACTTTAAGTCAGAGGAATATTTATACCAATAGTTACTATGAGAATATTTATGACACTCATATAGCAATCCACGAAATATTCTCATGGCGAGTCAATCCAATATATATTTTTTAATATATACATATATGTTAACTTGATATCATATATCCATGACTCGCGAGATTAAATCATCAATTAACCTACATGCTAGTCTCAATGTATTAATATTGCTCTTGTATATTAATACTCGACTAGGGATAATTAAGAGTAGTGTTCTCTATAATCTCTCACAATCAATTCAAATAATTGATATGCTATATAACCGAACCTACCACTCTAGGAATTATTATATTTATTCAAATTTATCTAGAATTTAAAGCAAATATAATAAATATGAAATATTGCCTTTTATTAAAATATGATATAAAAGTCTCGATTCAATCATCTCATGATTGACTTTTAGACTGACACTAACAATCTCCCATAATTATTAAAGATAATCACTAAAGTATCTAATACCTAGTGACATAGTATGACCATTATGCTTCCTTTATGTCAAAATCTTGGTTAGCGGATTTGCAATATTGTCATCTGTCGGTACTCTGCATATCTTCACATCTCCTCTATTGATAATCTCTCGAATGAGATGGAACCGCCGAAATATGCATTTGAATTGTTGATGTAACTTGTGATTCTTAGCCTACGTAATAACCCCATTATTATCACAATAGAGGTCTATTAGATTAGTTGTGCTAGGAACTACACCAAGTTTTGTAATGATCTTTTTGATCCAAACAACCTCTTTTGCTTTAAACTGCGTCTTGCTTTAAACTTTTCTAGTTTACAACACCACCATTTAAGCAAAACACATATCCTATCTGTGATCTTGAATCATCCTTGTCAGTTTGGAAGCTTGCATCGTTGTAACCATTTACAACGAGCTCTTCATCACCTCTATATATCAAGAAACAATTTTTAGTCCTTCTTAAGTACTTAAGAATATTTTTGATTGCTGTCTAATGACTTGTATCTAAATCTGACTGATACCTGCTCGTCATACTTAATGTATACGAAATATCAAGACGAGTACATAACATGGTATATATAATATATCCAATAGCAGATGCATAAGAAATCTTATCCATGCAATCCCTCTCCTCTTTAGTAAAGGGGCATTGAGCTTTGGAAAGGTTCACACCATGTGACATTGGCAAGAATCCTCTCTTAGAATTCTGCATGACAAAATGATTAAGCACTTTATTAATATATGTACTCTGACTCAGGCCAAACAATCTCTTAAATCTATTTCTATAGATTTTAATGCTTAAAATATACGCTGTTTCATCTAAGTCTTTCATTGAGAAATAATTTTCAAGCCAAGTCTTTACACACTGTAGAACAAGGACATCATTTCCAATGAGAAGTATGTCGTTTACATATAAAATGAGAAAGATGATCCTTTTATAGACATAAGGTTCCTCTTCATTCTTAATGAAACCAAACTCTTTGATTGCATCATCGAATCGAAGATTCCAACTTTTAAAAACTTACTTTAATTTATAAATGGACTTTTGCAACTTATATATCTTTCTAACATTCTTTGGATCAATAAAATCCTCAGATTGTATTATGTACACATCCTTAAGTAGATTCTCATTAAGGAATGCAATTTTGACATTCATCTACTAGATCTCATAATTATGATAAATTGTAATAGCAAACAAGATCCGAATAAATTTAAACGTCGCAATTGGTGAAAAGGATTCATCATAGTCTATACTATGAATTTACTTGTATCCTTTAGCTACTAGTCAACATTTAAAGGTATGCACATTACCATCCATGTCAGTTTTTTGGGGAAGTTAATGGTTCTTTAATAGTGATGAAATCTTTTAATTTCATTTTTATTTTGCATTTGATGCATAAAATTATGGGGATTAAAAATTACTTTGTCGTGTCTTGCAATAAAATTCTGTTGATATCATAAATACAATGGATTTGGTGTCTACAACTAAAGCACTTCTCTAAGTGATGGTTTGGATATTTTTCTTTCGTGTGTCAAATCATTTTGCATAAGTTTAATGTTGATATACCAAAGATTCTCGGTATACACATTCTAGTCGTTCATGCCGGTAAAAGGATATCATTATAGTTGAGCATCACTTTTGTTATAATATATTTAATACTATAATAGATTTTTAATTAGAAGAGTTAAACTCTAGATTTAGTGATGAGACAGTAGAACTTCTTATGCTTAGATTTGCTTTGGATCCAAAAGATAATTTTCAATGGTTTGATATTGATAAGATTTATACAATCTTAAAAGTATTATCCTAAGGACTTTATTGAATAGAACATATATCATTTGAGGTGTTAGCTACAACATTATGAGTTTGATGTAATTTGTCATAAGAATTTTAAAAAAATGTATACTATCTTAGAATTATATCGAGGGTTATTTGAAATAAAAAGTTGCAATATTATAATTTGATCAATAAGTTGATCCGTCTAGTTTTAATTTTGTCGATTTCCACAATAACTATAGAGCGTACATTTTCGACTATGAAACATGTTAAAAATAATTCTTCATAATAGAATGGGAGAGAGCTTTCTGACAAATTCTATTATTATCTACATTGAAAGAGAATTTGTTTCAAATATTGACTCGGATTCTATAATTGATGAATATTATACTTTGAAGAATTATAAATTACAACTTCAATAATATATGTATGTGTATACAAATCATTTTTGTATCTTTTAGTCAAGAAGTGTTTGATTGATCTTCAGCATTAAATGTTTGATTTTAGATATTTATTTTATTTAAAGTGTATTAATTTCTTACATGATAATAATGGAGATATAAAAGATTACATTGTCAAACATTTTCGAATCGTATGAGTTTCATAGTAAAAATATTGAAGATCTTATAAATGTGAAGCTTTTTGAGATAACAACCAATAGTCAATATCAAGAATCATTGTGGTGAATCTTTGATTGTGAATATTATGGTTCTAAAGAAGAAATTATAAACTATCAAGAATTTTATTTGATTTGTAATATTTTTGACATCCAAAGGTATATAAAAATTATTATGTTATTGTGCAATGAATCATGACATTGGAATTTAAAATTTTTATTTGACATCTAGTAGTAAGTCTCTTGTTTCTAGTACTTATTAATTTATTATATAATATGTGAGGGATTCTCCTATATGTGTTTTTAAATATGAATCTTAATTATTATTATTTTTAAAATTGTAGATGTCACCCAAAGCATACCGTATATAAATTAATCTTATCATATGTGCTAAGTAAACTTTCACAATTAACACATAGTACAACTAGCACTTTAGTTGATCTTCCAAATTCAACTATGAAATATGTTTACATTTGAATTAAATTTGTTTAGAATTTTTATTAGTTGTATATTATTTTAATTTATTAAAAATTAATTTTTTTTGTTTTTATAGGTCATCGTGCATGAGCATTATCAAGTTATCTAGAGGTCTTTCATGCGCATAAAGGTTGGTGAATAAGATAAAGGAAAGTCTAGACCTAATGAGATCCAAAGGCACAACCGCATATCAATCTAGTGGATTACTTTACATAAGTGAAAATAATTTTAATATTTTCTGGTACCTTGTGTACTCATTCAATTGTTACTTTTATATAACATAATAATAATATTTTTTGTAATTTTTGAATAATTTATTTACTTATTGGATGATGTATGGATATATATTATATATATTTCTTATTCTTTTTAATGTAGAAAAAAATAATTGAAATAAATTTTGAAAAAAAAATATTATTGGCCAAAAAGCATTTATTTATCTAGTTTACTAGTATTTTTCAAATTTACTAATCATTTTTTCTAAAAATAATTAATACTTTTTTAGAATTATCGGTGGAAATTTATTTACCAAATAAGATTTAAAAATTATCGATTATTTATTATCAGTATTTTTTTAAAAATACTTGTTTTAAAAAAATAACCGATCATTTTTTGACTGACAAATAATCTCTCATCAAGTTTAACCCAAGTTAGCTATTGGTCGCGTGGCTCCTCTCTTTGAGTTACTGGCCTGATCCAAGCTCAATCCTACATCCAACTGATTCAACCCAAATCTACCATGAGTCAGGTTAACTCAAGCTATGCTCAACAGCGACTCAAGTTGGTTAGACTCGAGTTCAGCTATGAGTCAGACTGGCTGGATCCGAATTCAGTTTCAAGTCGGCCTACTTTAACTTCAACTCGGCCATGGGTCATGCTGACCTGTCTTCGCGTTGACCAAATCAGAATTTGCCACGTGGCTCCGGGCGATCCCGCCACATGTCTACATCTCATTAACCACTCCTTTTCTCGATTGAGCCACCAAATCTTGCAAATTTCTAAAAGCATCGACCTGATATCAATAATAGTCGAACAAGTTGCGTGTCATCACGGTTGCTTAACTTTAATAAAGAAAAAGAAAAAGAACAAATAAAGCCAATTTAATAAAGTTATTGCCTGGCGCAAGGAAACAACTTTACCAAACGTCGTTGGACCCACCATTTCGAACCATTTCAATATACAGCGACAACCACGAACTAGTCGATGAACAAATCATCCAGCTTTTTCCGATCCATCCGCCTTTCAAAAATCAGACGGAAAATAAAGGAAAAAAGGTTGGACTATCTGAACGCCATCGGGAAGAAGATCGGGAATACGTCCCTCGGTTTCTTCCTCGGTTTTTTTTTGTGTGATTATTATTATTTCCAGATCTGTTTTTTTTTTTTTTTTTTGTCATTCCAGCCGAAGCAATCGCCTCAGATCCTTTGTGGCAAAGGAATCCACCGCCGGCGGCGCCTCTTTGGCCCTTGAGAAGGTCGGGAGCGGCAGCGCACGGGGCGACGGGGAGAGGTGGAACGCCGATCCGGCGTACTCGTCCCGCGCCTGCGTCGCCGCCTCCGGGGCCGGCGGCTTCAGACGGATCTGCTTGGGGATGAAGGCCGGATCCGGACCCAGCCGTTCCACATCGAACACCGCGGGGTCCCAGACGACGGAGGCGTCGGCCGGGCGATCCGCACCGCCCCCTTTCGGCTGTGCGGCCGGCAGCGACTCCCCGCGCCGGAGGATGGTCACCTGCCCCATGGTTAGGCTGGGCTTTCCGGGCTGCTTCGGCGAGCCCTCCCTCCTCCGGCGTAGCTGCCTGGGCGGGGGTTGCGGCCTGGAGTTCCGTAGGGCGGGCGAGGGGCGGAGGAGGCAGTCTTGGGGGCGGAGCACCTCGGTTCCCATGGCAGCGAGGCCGTTCTACGGTGGCGGAGAAATCGAGGAGGTGGTTCCAGATCTCCGGCGTCGTTCTCGCCTCTTTCCCCCCGGCGAAGCGAGGGCGGTGGGCCTTTTTGCTAACTAGTCCCTAAAGAAGGAGATATTATGAGCGAGGGGGAGAGGAGACCAAGGGGGGTGTATTTATGGAGGGCGGAGTGTGTGTGGACGAGGGGGCCCACGCGGTTTCTCACCGTCAGATGAAGGAAAGCGCGGCTGGTCGTTGATTAAACGGCGAAATGGACCGCACCTTCCAGGAAATTGAATGATTAATTAAAGGCTGGCTGGTGGGGCAACGTGTCATTAATTATTTAAGGCGGTCTCTTCTTTCCATTTCTTTAGTAGACTTGGGAAGGGAGATTAATAAAATAAAAATATATTTAATTAATGCGTGTTTATCCGTTCAGAGTAAGGAACGGGGCTGTGTCTGAGCCAAACAATACTTATGGCTCGAACTCAAGACGTCCTAATTTGGTCGTGCCTTTTTTTTTTTTTTGTAAATATTATAATTATCCATTTAGATCTATGCTGTGTGAAAATTTGAAGATGAGAAACGGAAAACGCGGAAACGGCAATAGTTAAGTTTCCAAATTTTGGAAACGTCGAAGATCAAGTCACTGCACCGCCATGGGAGAAGGCTGTGTGAGCTGCTGGAAGAGCAACAAGAGCCTTTATTGCTCGATGCCTACCTCTTGCAACATGGCTACTCGGATAGAACATTAGGAAAAACACAGATATGGATGTTCAACCGATCGAGGCAATTCAACAAACACAAAGCCGGTGAGATTACAGAATCAGTGAATGAACAGAGAAGATGAGCACCTCGATTATCTTCAAACAACAAGAAGAACATTAGGAAAAACACATATATGGATGTTCAACCGGTGGAGGCAATTCAACAAACACAACGCCGGCGAGATTACCCGATCGATGAACGAACAGAGATTTGTTGGAAGATTTTTTCCACTTACGTAAGTGTTGAGCTAACTGACAAAGCTGGATAAGTTGTGCTTGAAGTAGCAGGGGAGGACTCGGGAGAACTTCGGCGCGTTCCAGACGACGAAGCTCGCGTTGCTGGCGCTCCACGAGACGACGGAGTCTGTCGTCGGGTCGTCCACCATCTCGTACGTCTTGACGAGGAACGGCGACGGAGAGCTCTAACCACCGAGGGAGCCGACGCCGCCGACTTCCGTCTCCATCGGCCGACCGGCAGCGGACCTCCGAGCGAAACCGCTAGTTTGCGGATCAAAAGCGCGCGAGAAATACGTGGAAAGGCGCGACCTTTATGTCGGCGCACAGCCTGCTCCCAGCAGCTCGCACGGCCTTCTCCCAAATCTAGCCGTTTCTTGTAAGTTTCCACGGATAGAAACGTTTCCCAGCGTTTCAGAAACGGAGACGTCAGTGTAGTTGCCGTTTCCAGACAGCATAGATTTAGATTGGACTTGTCCAATAGATCCATCTCTTAAATAATTTAAATAAATTAAATTAAAATTTTATCAATCAAATTTAAAATGAGTTGATCCGTGGATTTAAAAAGTTTATTAATTTATTTTAAATTTTAAAATTAAAATAAAAAATTTAATAAATTAGTGAATTTAATCCGTCTAAATTATAATTTCAATTTAAAAGTTTCAACTTAATCAATGTAAACTATAATTCAAATTTAATATTTTTTTATTTTTGATGGACTTGTAAGTTGGCCAGTTTAACCCGCAATCCATTTTGAGTTAAATTGGATATTTTTCAACTTACCAAGTTGGTGGATCGGTCTGTCTCACCCTGTCATATGATAGATTTTTAGTAAATTGATCCGTCCCATTATGGATTGGTCCGTTTGACAACTCTAATAAATATCAAAATTTCAAATTAAATTCAACCACTTAACTTACGATAGGGATGAGCAAATCGAATTTAAAATTTTAATATGGTTAATTCAAAAATTCGATCTCAATTTTTAAAAAATATAATTCAATTCGATCTCAATTTTAAAATTTTAAATTCGGTTAAATTAAAAATAGTAAGCCACTGCTACGTCCATCTCGATGGATGAAAAATGAGAAAAAATTAATTATTTTAATTTTTAATTAAATTAATTAATATTTTATCAATTTAATTTATTTAGTTTTTATTAAAAAATCTGACCGATTCGATTAATTAAAAAAGATTAATTTGTTCAATTTCTATTCAAATGATTCAATTATTAATCGATTACTCATACTTAATTTATAATTATACTAATAATATTTTTTTTAATATTTAATAATTCATTAAAATTATAAAAAAATATTAATTAAAATCATGTTAGAAATTTTGAAAATTTTTATTAACTCCTTTAATACATATTAAAAAGACACCCCTAGAATTTATCCTTTTATGGTTAAATACATTTTAAATGATTATTAATTTATTTTCGAACCCCTTATATGGATTATTATATTAATATCTAAATTATCATGATTAAAATCATATTGAATATTCTAATCCTAAACATTAATTGCGGACTGCTCTAGTTGACTGGTTCTATGGCCTAGTTTATTGTGTACTAGACATTAATCGATTGAATTTAAAGCTAATTGATGAGTAATTAATACAACTAATCAGCTCCTAAATAGCACGAACATGTTAATTTCTAAAATGTATTAGAAATTTCATAAATCTTTGAAAATTTTATAAAGAGATTTATTTCTACATCTAGCGAGGCAAAATAGATTTTCTTCAAAAATTATTACATTTCTCAAACTTCATACAATTCTCAAAATTAAAATTTCTAATTGTATTTGTCAAATCCATACTAAAATGTGTTAATGCATCAATTTATTTGACTTAATATAATTATCTAGTTAAAAATATTTGTTTATGTGGTTCAACGGTCGACAAAATTCTTATAACATAGCCTATTCTAGAGTGACTAAACTTTGATACAATTTGTTAGATCATGAAAAGCAGTAACCATTTTCATTGTAGTTTGTTGTTGTTAACTTTGGACAAATGCCCAAGGTTGTGTTTATATGACTTTATCAAAATCCAATAGGCAGCTTGACTCTCATGCCACCATGAGTCGACTATTGCTATTTGTTTGAACCTTGCGAGCTAGAAGGAGATGAATAACTCTAATCATTTCGTCGTTGAGAATGCGTAGTAGAAACTTTGAAGCGAAATTAGTACAACACATACAATCACTAATGTGGGTGGTTTTACTTGGTTCATTGTCTCTCCTGAGGCGACTATGTCCAAGGTTAACCTAGCGTTTTATCACCTCTATTAATTTCCTTTTTCTCAAATCAAATTTGAAGGAGGAGAAATTTTTTTACAGTAGGATTACAACAAGTTTATAAATTTTAACAAAAAGAGAGAAAACTACAATAAGAGAGAAGAGGAGAATAGAGTTACATTTTTAGCACTAGACTCTTCCTCTTAGTTGCTTGAAGATACTGAAAGTGAGAGCTTTCGAGCTTGGGTTGAGCAGGAAATTTTTTGGAAGTGTTATTGTTCCATTGGTGGAGAAAACCCCTTTTAAACATGCATCAATCAGACCGTTTTTGCACCTTTTTGCTATTATCAATCGATTGACATTACTCACCAATCGATTGACATTACTCACTAATCGATTATTGACCATTCACTATTCATTGAACGGTTACTAACTCTGGATCAACGTTTAAGATTATCCTGAAATTTGAATTCCAATCAATTGGTGGGCATCACCAATCGATTGTTGATGCAATTACCCTCGTTTCCCAATTACCTCATGTCAAATGAACTTCATATTCCCTGGACTTTTATACTTGAATTGGAGTTTCCTCGTCTCTGGGTCTTTATCTGCCCTTGTATCCGATCTCGCAATCTGCTCAAGTTTCCACATTTTATCAAAAATCTAGTATTTGACCTTCTTGATATTTTCTTCCCTTGCATCCGATCTTTCAATCTGCATGAACTTCTTTGCCAAGAATCTGACCCTTGACTTTTTTTGCCAAGAATTTGGCCTTTAATCTTCTTGGATATGATTTTTCTTGCCTTGCATCTAGTCCCCAGACCTGCGAGGACTTGTCTTATCCTGCACATTCGTAATACAAGTGATATCCAACTTATTTGTAGGAATCTCGAGCGCAGCGGAAGATGTATTTAAATAACATGGATCTTCGTGGTACATATAATTTTAAACAAAATGACATAAAATGAACAATATACCTCGTACTTCTTGACGGTTGTGAATGATATCACAAACAAGTAAGAGCCCCAAGTGTGACTCCTCTAGCGGTATCCACGTGCACTAGATCATGAACTCGATTCGATCCGTTAGGTGCTAGCCTCTTGGATCGTCAAAACCTTTTGGAAGCACTATGGATCTTTTTTGATGGAAGAAAAGGGAAGTGAAGAGAGAGCTCTTTCTTTCTACTACTCCTTCTTCTCTTTCAAGGGTGGCTATTTATATCCTCTAAGAGAAAGATGAAGAGTCTTCATCCATTAATTATAAAGAAAATCAAGAGTCTTCCATTAATATAAGATTAATAAGAAATTGAAAAGTCTTCATTAATAAAATTAATAAAGAGCTTTAGGAAAATGAAAAGTTTTCATTAATATAAGATTGATAAAGAAAATATAAAAAAATCTTTATTAATATAAGATTAATTAAAAAAAACCTCATTAATGTAAAAAGGATGAAAAGTTTTTAAATTTTAATAATCTCTAAGAATCATCAGGATTCAATTTTTCTCATTTTGGATCAAATAAAATTATATTTGATCTTGATCCATTCTAACTTCCAATATTTCAGAATTAATTAATAATCTAATTAATTCTTATTCAAAAATAATAAATTGATTAATTTTAGTATCCACCAAAATAATCAATTACATATATTGTTCATGTCTATGTGCTATGCGTGCGACCCTCTAAGTTTTATACACGAAGGCTGTGTAAATCCATACACAAACTAAGGTAACCGTCTAACAACAGTTTTTAGCCACCCAACATGATAAAATATTAGTTATAAACTAAAACCATCTTGAACCGATTACTGTGTAATTCAATCTCTTCATCTAGACTACATCCCAATTAATTTAGTGCACTATGCATCATCACCAATTAATTATTTTACTTGATTTCCAATATACAATAGACTCTTCTAGAATGATAAACCATTCCACCTTGACCATGAATTTTGAGTCACTAATATCTCTATCAAGCGGCTAGGATGTTATCTCCCTAATCCAAGAGAGCGATGAATCCTCTATTGATTCAATACTATTCTGTCTACGTTTTGTCGTATACCCAATAACCGTATGAATCATAATCCGATTAAAGACTACTTTTAACGACATCAAAGTATATAACTCCACGCATAGAATAAATGAAGATCTCAAGTCAAAAGATCAGTTACACTCGTTCATAAGAGGATTGACCAATGATGCTTAATATGTGGTCGCCTCTTGAGCGGGTCGTATCCAGTGTACCTCTAAACTTGAGGCACCCCCAAGTACAACTTGGATATCCATCCCTCGGTCTATCTCGACCTAGTCATACTCAACGTTGATCTAGATATCTATGCCCCTTCTAGATATTTATCTGATCAAGGATTATTTACAGATCAATATAACCATTAATCCGTGGGACTTTATCATCAATCACATACGTACAGAAAAGTAAATGATTAATGATAAATATTTACCTTTATGAAATAATTATTCACAAATACATAAAAGTGTCTTGGCACATAGGTGCACACACAAACATTATTAACATAAATTTAAATAAGTATCAATCATTGAAACTTCTCATTTGGGACAGGATATTGCACAAATACTATTCACCAATTGACTGCAATGTCCATTGTGAATTTAATCATTACTATTCAAATTTATCTATTCAAGGATTCCTTAACGATTGGTTTGTTACTCTAGTATAATGCTCTTTCGATACATATTTTTTCTTTAATTTTATTTCATCACTCATCTACTAATTAGAGTATTAGTCAAATGATCTATAATTGAGTCAATTGTTTTTAAGGTATATTCCATTTTGATTGGTTCTATTTGATCCCCAGTCAATTGATTTGCAATTGAGTCAACTACACATTAAGGATGTATCATATTGATTAATTATTTGTTATCTCTAATCGATTGATATTAGTCTAATACATAATCGAATGACATACAAATAATAGCAACAACCTTGTGTTAGGATTGGTGTAGTAGTTAGGGGGAGTGCATGAACACTCATTCTTTTTCGTTCGGGTTCATCTATGGTGCATATTAGCACAATGAGATCTATAAAATAATAATTCAAAATACAAACACAAAGTAGGAACAATACCAACCACATGAAGATATAACTTTTGCTCGAGCCTAAAATATCAACTAATTAGTTGATTGCTTTATTCTCCAATTGATTGTAACTTTATCCACTTAATGGCTCCTTTCCGACATCCACGTGTAGCATCAACTGACTGATGATGCTTTGTCTGACTAATCCCCAGTAAGAAATATAAAATATTTATTGATATTCAGTTAGATTCGACTGCCTAATCCACTATTCCATCAATTAACTGCTATCCTCTTCAACCTCTTCAACTGACTGATCTAAACTTTGAATTTGACCAAATCACAACTTCATTATTTTAGTTTCATCATCAACTACTGTACTTTGCATGTCAAACAACACTCTAATTTCATCCACTCTAAAATTGAATTTATGTCATGCCAAGAGATTTTATATCTTTACGACTTTTTCGTCAACCTTAACTTATCATGGTTTCATCCTTACCTAGTATCGGGTTCACTTAATCCATTAGGACTTTTCGTGTCTTGAGACTCCTTACCTTCGGAACACCTATTGAATTTCAATCAATTTCAATTGTTTAGTCCATGTAGACTCATTTGGATTTCCTCATTGTTAAGTAAGTATTCAATCAATACTTGTTAGAACCGATGGAATCAAAATATTTTCACAATGGCATGATATTATCCACTTTGGGCCTAGCTAAGCCCTCATGGTTTTGTTCTTGGACTCTCCCCAAAAGACCTCATACCAATGGAGATATCTTCCATCCTTTTAAACACATGATCTTTTTCATGTGTTTTAGATGTGGGACTATGTTTGCACCCTTGCAACCCAACAATTCCCCCCTCAAATAAAGGACCACAGACCCCCCTCAAATGGAAAGTCTCCATTTAATGTCCGAATCATCGGCCCACCATGACTTTCTACCTCTCGGTCCACCCGACATACTAGGACTTTCTGCCCCTCAGTCCACCCGACCTATTAGGACTTCCTGCCCAGCCGAAACTAGAACTTTCTGCCTGGTATCTGGTGTTGGGTTGCAAGGGTGCAAACATAGTCCCACATCTAAAACACATGGGAAAGATCATGAGTTTAAAAAGATGGAAAGTATCTTCATTGGGTTGAGGCCTTTTGGGTAGAGCCCAAGAGCAAAACCATGAGGACTTAGATCCAAAGTGGACAATATCATACCATTGTGGAGATACGGACATCCTTTTGGACCCAACAATTGGTATCAAAGCGAGACCGCTCTTCACCGGACTAACCGTCGGATGAGCCATGATCCAGATCTAACCATGTGGGGACCCTCGGGGAAAAACAAAGGAAGTAGGGGAGGCTCGGACCATGAGGGACATGGCAGCCGGACCATGAGAAATGGCAGTCGGACCATGAGAAATGGTAGCGGAGCTTCCAGTGATCCTTTGTTTGAGGGGGGATTGTTGGGTTGCAAGGGTGCAAACATAGTCCCACATCTAAAACACATGGGAAAGATCATGGGTTTAAAAAGATGGAAAGCATCTCCATTGGGTTGAGGTCTTTTGGGTAGAGTCCAAGAGCAAAACCATGAAGCTTAGGCCCAAAGTGGACAATATCATATCATTGTGGAGATATGGACATCCTTTTGGACTAAACATCTGGTCCTCTTGATTCAGACATAGGAGCACCCACTTCCTTTGTTTAAGATTCAACCCACATGGTTAGATCTAGATTATGACTCTTCCGACAGTTAGTCTGTTGAAAAGCGGCCTCGCTCTGATACCACTTGTTAGAACCGATGGAATCAAAATATCTCCACAATGACATGATATTGTACACTTTGGACCTAAGCCCTCATGACTTTGTTCTTGGGCTCTCCCCAAAAGGTCTCATACCAATGGAAATATCTTCCATCCTTTTTAAACTCATGATCTTTTCTTTGTGTTTTTTAGATGTGGGACTATGTTTGCACCCTTGCAACCCAACAATATTGACCTAGTGACTTATCTAAATATATTTCTCAAATATCAAAATATAACCTTTTTTTTATCATGTCCAAGCTAGACCTGATTACCCCAACACCTTATTTTTGTTGGATGCCAAGTTAACTCCTAATCAATTCTATCATCAGTTGATTGCAAATTGCATTAGTCGATTAAATCAAACTACAAACCTAAAATAGATCAAAAATCTTTGTTAAATCTTTACCATTCGACTGATTGAATCATTAGTCAACTATGTTAAATCATAAATCTCTGGACACTCTTTAAGCTTTGCTAGTAAAATATATGCATCTACTGGTTGATTGAGCCAAAATCACAAATTTCTAAATGATCTTTGAGATTTTGCCAATTGATTGTATCCATCAATCGATTGACTATATCCATAGGTCAACTAGACAAAACTATGAAATTAGAATAGATTAGGATTTGACATTTGTTAGTCAATTGACTACATTTATTAATTGACTCCTATACCAATAGACTAGATCTAGTTTTAGTCAATTGGTTTTCACGATACGAATGATTATTCTGATAATTGAGTGTCCTCAAGTAAAATTCTATCCTTGCCCATTGAGTACATATCACTCAACTCTCAGGGGGCGTTTGGTTGAGGGTTATCGTGGATAACCTCAATTATTTATCTAAGGTTATCGATGATAACCTTATTTGGTTCAAGTTATAATCGATTCTCAAATAATACAACATCACTGCCACATCAGCACATATGGATTATAACAAAGAAATGTGATTATCTTAGCAGCCTAAGGATTTCTGAGGTTAGCGAAATTTTTTTTCATGATTACCTTCCGATTTTAAAACTGAATTAATTGAAATGTAATGTGAACCTAATTAAAACTGAATTAATTAATTCAATAAATTTTAATTTAAATATTTATAAATTTAAAAGAGATAATTTATTTTAAATTTTAAAAAATAAAATTAACAAATTATATTTATTAATTTAATAAATTATTTTATTAATATATATAGTTTATTTTGAATTTTAAAAAATAAAATCAATGAATTCTATTTATTAATTTAATAAATTATTTTATTAAAATAATTATATTAATAAATTATTTTATTAAAATAAGATACCAAATTATATTTATTAATCTAATGAATTATTTTATTAAAATAATTATTTTAATAAATTATATTTATTTATTTTAAAATTTTAAAATAAAATTAACAATTTATTTTATTAAAATAATTATTTTAATGAATTATTTAATTAAAAATATATAATTTTATTTTAAATTAAATAATTATAAATAAATTATATTTATTTTTTATATATACTATCAATTTATTATCATCATTAATATTATTAATTTAATTTATCTTATTTTAAAAATTAATTGAATAAAGGATAATATAGTAAATGTCAAATTGATTATGTTTTATTCTTTTTAAATAAATAAATTATACCAAACAATATTAGATTATGTTTTATACCCTATAATCTTATTCAAGTAATTACATAACTAATGTTATATATGATAACTTAAATCAAGCGTACTCTCAGAGTTCACCAAAGCTTACAATCTGTCCAAAAGGTTCTATGCCTTTGAGACTTCCTTGCCAAGTATTCAATCTCCATGATTTGTCGTTGTCAAAAATCCGATCCTTGATTTTTTTAGATGTCCTTGCTAACATATGATTTTCTTGATTAGCTAAGATTTCACACTATTAAAAATTCAGTCCTTAACCTTTTTAACTTTGCCTAACATTTCGTACCCTGACTAATTAGAATTTCATTTTACATAGTATTCTTTCCTGCCATCACATACATTTACAAACTTTCATCAACACTGAAGACCATAAATGGCACACTGAAGAAAGACTATGCGCACATGTCTCTCTGTACACCTTGCGGTAACAATACATACAAATACTAATTGACAACAGGGTCTTTGCACGTAAGGCATGCATGCAGATATATATATATATATATATAGACTAATGACTTCAAGCAGTTGGGTAGGAAGCTTGCATGGCGATACCACACAACCCTTCATTAGCATCCACGTCCCTTTCCATCCTTATGTAGCCGTTCTCCCCCCAATCGGCACCCCAAGAGTTCTTCACCAGCCAGTATTTGCTGCCGTCGCTCGTCGCGCCGTAGCCCACAGCGGTGACGCCGTGGTCGAGATCAGTTCCGCATTCCCCGGTGAAGACGCCGCCGTTGTAGAACTGGAAGGCCGACCCGCTGGCGTCTATCGCCACTGACACCGGCTGGTGGGCCACGGCCTTGCGGAGCGCCGCCTCGTCGTCGGCCGGCACGTCCTCGTACCCACTGATGGCGGCAGCGGAGGGGGAGGATTTCTGCTTGCTGCAGGTGCCGTCGGTGGCCTGGTAAGGGTACTTGGCCTCCGTGGCGATGCCGCCGTTGTTGATGATGAACTCGAACGCGTTGTCCATGAGGCCTCCGTCGCAGCCTTGGTCCTCGCCGTGGACGTCGCAGTCCACCACCTCCTGCTCGGAGAGAGAGATCAACTTGCCGGCAGTGAGCTTGGTGATGCCCTCCATCGCCGCCACGGCGGAGAACGCCCAGCAACATCCTGTTTTGCTCGTGCAAACGCAGATTCAGTTCGAGCAATGATTAACTAAATTGTTCCTCCAAATTAGGCACATATATGCATACCACACTGCCCTTGATCTTTGATGGGAGTGACTGCGCCTTTGGTCCTCCAGTCGACGCTCGCCGGCGTTGCGGACACGTTATCGTACCTGAATCCTCCCTTCCTGATCGGCTTCGCCGCGATCATATTCTTGAAGCCTGTGTAGGAAGCTTTGAACTCCTCGTTGGTCATGTCGGCGAACTGGTTGACGCCCAGCGAGTACTTGTGCTTGCCGGCGGCGTTGAACGAGTCGATGAACTCGACGTTGGACTTGAAGATGTCGAAGCGGCGCTGCTTCTCTGCCTCATCGTGGTAGACGCGCCCGTGGTGCGCCATCCACCGCTCGTGCCTCTCCACCATGGACATGCTCTCTGGATAACTTAGCTTGCGTCCCCAAGCGGTAGTTAATATTACAGCGAATAAGGCCGCCAAGACGAGGCATTGCTTCACGGTGAAGGTGGCGACGGGAATTCTACCCATCAGCTGCTCTCGAAACGCTTTAACAACTGATTAATTAATCAGTTAATGGATCAACTAATTCGAGCTTAGTGAGAGAGATTAAGCGATGGGTTTCGACTATTTATAGCTCTGCTCTGTTCTTGCTACGTGCCGTGGAATACGTTGCGTTGCGAGATTAATTTAATTGGAAGACTCCGTAATTACTGGATTAATCGTGAGCGAGACCCAATGATTACACGTCTCTTCTTTGCGAAGATCGTACGCAGAGTTCTGTTCTTGATTTGAGACGTTGATAATTAGTTAACAATTAATCAGAGTCATTCATGGAGCATCCAGTGAAAGGGACTTTAAATAGATAGAAATCTTTGCACTCAGCTTAAAGCGCTCAAATTCATTGCTTTATTTTTACCACAAGCGAGTTGCTTCTCCGATTATATTAAAATTGTGTTCATATGATTTGATGAAGAAGTAATATATATCAACAACGAATACATAACTATATAATAACTAAAGAGTCATTTTCATGTCATTTCTAATAAAGTATCATATTTAAAAAGACATTCAAAGTATGTCCTACAATGCTCACATGTATATCATCATTTTCATTATAAATCCACCGTTAGATGTGCTATAGTTGAGACCGCAAGCTCGATTTTCCCTTCTCAATCAGTGATGGATCGATTCTATTAAAATCTGACTTTATCCTCACGATGGCAAGATCAAGCCCCTCTCCCTAGTCAGGCCAGGATCGGTCCTTTTAAAATATAACTTTATACTCACGATCGTGAGATCGAATTCTCTCCTAGATCGGGGACGAATTAATAATTTTCACATCATATCTGACAAAGTATTATATTTGAGAAGACATTCGAAGTATGTCGTACAATGCTCACATGTATACCATCATTCTCATTGTAAATCCACTGTCAGATGTGCTACGGTTGAGACCGTAAGATCCTCAGGACCGCAAGATCGATTCTCCCTTCTCAGTCAGGGAAGGATTGATCCTATTAAAATCTAACTTTATCCTCACGACGGCAAGATCAAGCTTCTCTCCCTAGTCAGGTCAGGATCGATCCTGTTAAAATCTAACTTTATACTCATGACCGTGGGATCGAACTTCTCTCCAAGATCGGGGAGGGATCAGTCATATAAAATCTGTCGTTATCCTCACAACCACGAGATTGAGCTTCCCTCCCAGGTTGGGGCGAGATCAACCATATTAAAATCTGGTCATATCCTCATGACTACGAGATCAAGATGGGATCGACCCTATTAAAATCTGGTCTTATCCTCACGACCACAGGATCGAGCTTCTTTCCCCAATTGGGATAGGATAGACCATATTGAAATCTGACCATATTTTTATGATTGCGGGATCAAGTTTCTCTCCACAGTCAAAGTGGGATTAACCCAATATATTAAAATATGAACTTATCCTCATGACCGTGGGATAAAGATTCTCTCCCTAGTCAGGGTGGGGTCATTCCTATTAAAATCTAGCCTTATCCTATCAACTGTGGACTCTTCTCAATTGGGATGGAATTGGTTCTCTTAAAGCTCTTGGTTTATGGTTTTCATATTATTCCCACGATTGTGGGGTCAAGCTCTACTCTCTGGTCAGTGTGGGATCAATGTTTTGGTGTTCTAATGGGCTTGTTTATCTAATGACATTCTCGAGCGAGAAGGTTTCTTGGCCCTATTGTTTCTAACAACCCCATACTTATTCAATCAGATTTTATTCGACTTCGCTCTTCAATCCGACTTAGAGGGGGGCATGTTATGTATCTGGGGAAAACCCATCCGAGTAAAGCACCTCTTATACTGTCCTGTGCAATGATAAGGTTGAGATCAGGGAAGGTCAACTCAGCAAAAGCCTCTTGGTGCGTGGGAGTCACTATGGGCGAGAGCAATGGGGAGTTGTCCTAAGCAACTTCCATGTAGTAGGCATCATGTCCAAATAAAGAGTTGGCCCGAGTTGTTCCCTTGACGAGTGTTATGTCTACATGAAGATATGGAGAAATCATCCTCAGTTGTTCCCTTTACTCGGATGGAAAACCCATTCGAGTAAAGCACCTCTTCTACTGTCCTGCGCAATGATAAGGTTGAGATCAGGGAAGGTCAGCTCAGCAAAAGCCTCTTGGTGCGTGGGAGTCACAATGGGCGAGAGCAATGGGGAGTTGTCCTAAGCAACTTCCATGTAGTAGGCATCATGTCCAAATAAAGAGTTGGCCCGAGTTGTTCCCTTGACGAGTGTTATGTCTGCATGAAGATATGGAGAAATCATCCTCAGTGATTCCCGTGGCGCAACACCGACTAGCAAACTAGGCTATGTAGAAGGTGACATTTGGCTAATGGCTCGACAGTGTCAGATGTATAGCCCAATCACAAGTCACCACTGACACCATACCTTCTTCCATACGGATAGTGGACAGATGGCACTACGCTCATGCAGTCGCCTACATGGCATGCCTGACTGTTAATAGGGCTTGCATGGCATCCCACGTTGGCACCCTCTTTCGTTAGTATTCCAGCCTAATACCATGGATGATCATGCTACCGGTCAATGAATAGGCTAACATACATGCTCCCAAGAGATAATTACTAGAAGGGGGTAAAGAGACCTGAATAGCACTCTGAAAAAGGATTAGCGTGATGTCGGAATGAATCCCTGCAAGTCACTCCGATGCTTAAGTTAGGATTTTGTGAGAGAAAGGAGATTAAGGGCTTGGAGAAATTAGGATTTCATGTGTGCATACCTATGCCCCTAGGTAGGTGCAACCTTTTATTGAGTTACCCATGTGTCAATCTTGGAAACATCAGCGTCTATTTAAGATTTATTCTAAAATACGTGGTACTATTTATGGTATACTTTAATATATGTGCTCTAATTGTCCATGTCTTCCGGGATATTTTTCTTGCAAAACAACCTTAGGATTTTATGATCTTACGGGCGAACCGGCCTCTTGGGCTCAACTTAGAAGTGGATGAAGAGAGACTTGAAGTAGAGATGAGCTCGACGTATAAGACCGAATAGAGGTTGAAGTCAAGACACGAGGCTTGAGGTTGAGGTTAGGATCTAAGGCTTCAGGCTGAGGTCGGGACCCGAGGCTTGAGGTTTAGGTCGATATTTGAGACATGAGGCTGAGGTCGGGACCCAAGGCTGAGATGAGATTGGCGTATGAGACCGAATAGAGGCTAAAGTCGGGACTCGAGGCTTGGGGTCGAGGTCGGAACCCAAGGCTTGAGGTTGGGGTCGAGATCTGAGGCTTAACGACAAGATCGACGCATGAGATCGAATAGAGGTTAGGGCCCGCGAACCCAAGGCTGAGGTTGCCAACTTCCTATCCCTCAAGATTTATCTAATCCTTTTTAATTTTGACTAATAGCTCCACATCATTCCAGATCTCTGGCCACATGGCAGTTGTAGGCTTCCACTATATCACAACCCTCCCCAATTAGTCTAGTCGAAAGAGGTGTAGTCTGATTGACTAGACCGTATTGAGTTGTCCAGGGATATCTAGCTTGACGAGTGATGGGGTGTGTTTGTTTGTTAAATTATTTTTATTTATTTTCTTTGTCTATTTTGTCACTCACACCCTTCAAAATTAAAATTTATAATTAACCAAACCCCTAATTATCGCTTAAGTAACATAGAAGAAGTCCAGGTCATCTCTCATGGAATCAATAATGGAAGTTTATCCAAGACACATGGTGCGAAGTTTTATTTTGTTGACTTTATTCACTTCTAAATATTTACAAAATTCATTCATTAACAATTAAATCCTACCATTACCAAAAGAATATTAATTATACATAACTCACAACTTAAAACCTATTATACATTCCTAATCACAAATTATTCACACAACAACCTATTTATTGATCTAATCATACTTCACATAATTACATTAACATACAACATGAATTCCACATCATACCACATACAACAACTAAAATACAGCATACAACAACTATATATCTACATTTACACAAGCAAGAACCTTTCATTATTCACAAATCATGGCCAACTACAAATTATTATGCAACCTTATCAAACATGTTTCATCCAACAACAACCTATTCTATAATTTTAATTCATTATCAAAGTTTAACATACAACATGGATTTCACATCATGCAGCATACAACAATTAAAAACCACATCAACAGTTAACAATACAACATTCAACAAATACACATAACATACAATACAAAATACTTTATTCATAAACATTAATCAAATTCACAATCATCAATTTACACTTGCATAAAAACAACTTAACATCATGTAACCAACTACAATCAATTCCAAACAACTCATTCAAGATCCAATTCCAATTGAACCAAACAACCACAATTTAAGCAAATCATTCAACATCCAATTCAAGTACTCAATTAAAATCAAACAAATCAACAAAAAGGTGTTTTTGATGGTGTAATCAGAACAGAACAGAGCAAGAACAAGGAAACAAAAAGCTAAGTTAGAATTAGGGTTAGGGTTTTAATTTTTCCCCCAATCGAGCACCAAACAGAGGAAATGGGACTCTAGTGGATTTTGCGCCAACAGGAGTGAAGACCTCGCTCGAGCTGGACTAATTCGGCGAGGATTGATCGGAGAAAACAAGATCTGGAGCTCCTTCCTCTGCCCTAATTCCTGTCGTCCATAAATAGAAAGTCAAAACAAGAAAGAAAATGACAACCTTACCTTGCTTCATCGGTAGATGAGAGATGATCGGAGCTCAGAACAGGATCTTCCCCCACGTTCGAAACCACGTCGGCAAAGGCTTCCGCTGCTCGGAGCTTTGGTGGATGCTGAGCGATAGAGAGCTCACGGAGCAACCACTCACGGCTGACTCCCTATTGTGCGGAAGGGCCGTCGTCACCAATTGCCGGAGCTGGCCACTCTAGCGATCTCCTGCGACTGACGGGGACTGGAAGAACTCTCGCGTTCGCAACCACGTCAACGAGACTCCTACGGTTGCGTCGGCGCTCGTCGACCGCAGCTCCTGCCGCTCGCCACTGATCAGCTAATTGGAATTAGAGAAGGAGGTGATGGAGGGGGAGGGATGGATGGGATGGGAGCTCAGCCGGAATCGCGCGATGAAGGAGAATTCCGAAGAAGAAGAGAAAACCTATAGTCAGCCGAGCCCCCCTTTGACGTGAACCGTCCCCTTTTAAATCTTATGAATCGACGGCTTGAACCCAATGCTCCACTGAAAGCAATATGAACTGAACCGACTGAACCAAACTGAAACCCAAGCTTGAGCCAGAACCGATTTTGAACCTTGTTGAACCAAACTGAATCCAATTTAAACCAGACTTAAACCAGGATTGATTTTTCTCCAAATTAAGCCTGTTTGTGGGCTTTTTGAATTGATTTCCTTAGTCCAATTTCAATTCTTTGCAATTGGGCTTGATTGCAATTGGATTCAAAAATTATTATCTTCATCCTAATTTCTTGCAAAATCAAATACAACAAATTAATACTCATAAATTATCTCAAATTAATAAGAAATAGAAATGAAGACCTAAAATTCATCCAAGATAAAGAAATAAGCTCAAAACCCAATTTATGACATAAAATATGATCAAAACAATCTAATATAACCCTAATTAATTCTGTCAAATAGCCACTTATCATCCGAACACTAATACTGCCTTGTGACTACTAGTTAATTTTTCACAACCCTTGCGATTTGTTCTCTAATCTATCCATGAAATTGAATTTTGAGCATAAAGTTCTTTTATTCTTTATTTTTTTATGTATCCTTCTGACAAATTTCTATCTGAATAAAATGAAAAAGATCTACAGAGTTCTTGGAATCATTTCTGAATAGCTACCTTATGTTTTTTTTCTATATACTCACAAAATAACCAACTATGTTAGAGTATAGTTTCACATAGGGTATTAATTCTAGTACGTTGTAGAGGTTTCTCTCTCTCTCTCTATATATATATATACATATTAAAATATACGTATTTAATGTTATCTTTGCATTGGATTGGGTTCCTCTCACTCTAAACTTCTGAGTGCTCCTATATTTCAGATTTTGGAAGTCTTTTCAATAAAATTGAAGTTACTTCTATATATTGTCAACTCCTTAAAATAATCAGAAGTGCCTCTAGCATTGTTTTCAGTGATGACATGTGATTTTAATCTATATTTCTTTTTCTGTGTTAAAAGAATGTTAAACATAAACAAAATTTATTCCACCTTCAACTGAGAATTTAGGAAATTTTACCAGTGTAATATCTATTGGATCGACCATTCTCTTTCTTTTCCCTTTTCCTCTTATGGTAGCCCTCTATTGATTATTTTACTTCATTGCAACTCTTACAGGGACTTCGAATTGGCATTAACTTGGTTCTGGCTATTGCTCTTCACAACATTCCTGAGGTATAATAAAAGATTATAGTTTGGTCAATCATATTTTAATGCTTCTCAGCTTAATTTTCTTTATGAATAAACATTCAAGCACTGCCTTTCTCACTCGTAATATGCCGAGGAACTTGATCTTTCTATTTTTTGCTTTTTGTTAATAATTGTATGGTTTTTAGTTGAACATAGATCTACCTTTTTTGATCAGGCCTTCAAGGTGGTCTTAGTAGGACCCGAACCAAGTTATTCGTTCTAATCCAGATGCAATTATAAAGATACCCTAACCTACCATGAACCTAGATATAGATATCTATGACATTTATGATTTTGAATTGTGGTAGTTGGAATATGTACCCATATTTTAATTTTTCATAATTTGTCAAACGGATTGGAAAAAGAATTGCAGTGTGCATAATTCTTAGTTACAAACATTGCATTGACCAAAGGTCTGTGCTGAAGTTATCCTACAAAACAAGTACTGACCGTGAAGTCCATTGTTGTGTGGCCAATTAGGAAGCATTAGCCACCATCAAAGAGCATTTTTTTTTTTTTTTTCATACAACAATTGACCAGCATGATCCTCAGGTGGATTGTGACTCATGAAAAAAGATTTAGAGGTTAGGTATGGTTCTTATTGAAATACTTATTATGTTCCAAATTTTCCCTAGGGTAAGTTCTCAGATTACAAGAACACATTATTATTATTGTTGAAATATACATATGAATCATACTCCTTGAACCATATTATCTTTTTTATATTGTTGATGCTACATTTTAGAGCATGATAGACATCCACATTGACTTTTAATATCTAGTTGAATATCATGAGTATTTTCTGATTATCTACCATGATGCAGTTTGGTCAATTTTGATTTTGTAAAAATATCAATTGAAGTTGAGAGTTCATCTTCAATGAACACATTATTATTATTTCCATTACAGGGTATTGCAGTTGCTCTTCCTATCTATTATGCTACTGAAAGGTATTTTTCTGGTGGTATAGATTTTGGTACTTGCTTCTTTTGCCCTATAAATTAACTAAAGTTGAGCAAATAAAAAAAGTGCGTATACTATTCCTATTTTCTTTAGCAAGAAGAGACTAATGCCTTGTCTATTTTGGTGTGGTATCCACATGAACCAGCAAATGGCAAGCTTTCAAACTGGCAGCACTTTCTGGTTTTGCTGAACCCCTAGGAGTGATACTTGTGGGTATGTGCGTATCCCATTACATGTTACTATCTTAATATTTTGGATTGCCAAGGATTTTGTGACTTATTTGGAACTTCCTATATTCGTTTTCGTTTTTCTGGATTTGGACTTAACTTTCTGTTTATTTTGAAAGAATAGCTAGCTATCAGGCAACAAATTTCCTCGTCTTTTGATAAAACATATGTCTACATAGTAGTGTTGACTGCTACAGGAATTTGTCCAGTTGCTACATGTGTCTGATTAGTAGTCATGTTATGTTAATACTAGAGCATCTGTTTATTCACTTGAGAATTCTTTTCGAACTTTTTGAAATTCTTGAGAAAAACTTGTAAGTGATACTTACATTTTTTTTTACCTAAATGGCCAATAAATTAAGAATATCTAGTGATAGATTGATGTTAAGTGTGTCATTTAGAGAAGTTAATACACATTGTCTCCAATAGTCAATCAACACATGATTTCTTTTTGACAAATCATGAAACAAATAAATAATACCTAACTCATATGATGTAACATTCCCCTTCTTTCTTATACTAATAGGGAGACGTTACGTACTTTAAACTTTCCTTAACTTTTACTTATTAAATAACATAATTCAAATAACTTTTCTTTTTCTGTTTAACATGCGGAAGCAAAAGAAATAAATAACTTTTTAGACATAAAATAAATATTTATTTAATTTCTTGATCTTATTCCGCGGTTCCGTCGACATCACACATCAAACACTTTTCCAGCAGCCTCCTCTTTCCTAAAACTTTTCCTTTTATTTATCTGCAATATGAGGAATGCAAACTATAAGCAACGCTTAGTAAGTACATCATCTAACTCACAAAAACCATAGAAAATTTCGTAATAACTGATGCTATTATATGAAAGAAATGCTGGAAATGACATGAGAAAAACTTATATTATATATAAGTGAAAATAAATAAACATCCTTCTTTAGGCCCAGCGAGGTATCACTTAAATTTCTTGTGGGCCTTGTGCCCAGAATTCTTTGTGGGCCTTGTGCCCAGAATTCCTTTTCTTATGAGCCTTGTGCCCAGAATTCTTTGTGAGCCTTGTGCCCAGAATTCCTTTTCTTATGGGCCTTGTGCCCGTGGGCCTTGCGCCCGATACCCGCCTGTCTAAAGTAAAATACTTTTCTTATACTTCTTATATCATGCAATTTGGAAAGAATTAAACAATTTACACATGCTTTAACATAAAATGATGTCATGGAAATAATACTTTATGCATGCTCTACATACTATGGACAGAATAAAGAAAACAACAGAGCAACTCATACTGCATGTGAGAGATGTACTTACTTTCTACGCTAAGTTTCTTACAATTCTTTCGTTAGAATTCTGAAAACGAAGACCTTCTCGGCGATCTTCCTACGTCTATGCGTTCTTCTCGCTTGGGTGAGTCCGGATCTACAAGAACCCCTTGGATCTTCTCTCTCCTTGGTAAGCTACCACCCAAAAGAAGGATTTCCACCCAAAAGGAGGAGGGCGGCGCCGTTTTCGAGGTGGGGGAGGAGGAGTTTCCAAAAAATAATCAAAACCCTCCCTATTTATATTAAGTGGTCTCTAAACTCGACCCGTTTATAAATATAATTCCGTTCTAAATTTTTTAACAAACTCTTCTTGGGCCCCTTGGTTATTGGAATTGTTTTAAGGGTTGCAGATTTCAATAGGTCATGGGTTCGAATCTTGCCTACGCCCTTTTTATATGACAATAACAGAAATTCAGAGATTTGAGTTAAGTTAATTTTTAACAAAAAAATATTGTGGATCAGATTTGCCTTGTAGCGTATGTCTGTCTTTCCTTATGAATTATTATTGCACTCTTTATTCAGCTTAGTGGGAGCCAATTTCAAAAATCTTTTTCTTGATGTGCAAAACTAAAAATCATTCAATTACAAAAGAAATGAGCTAAAAGAAAACTAACATATCTTGTCTTTAGATTTACTTGTTTGATTTCCTCTTATGGAATGAAATGCCATGATTGACTACCAGATCAAAGTTATTTTTTGTATTCTATGCAACAAAAGTGACTTATTGACGTCAGATAGAATAGTGATTATTCTGGAGGCGAAAGATTGGAGGAGAATTGAGGAGAGAATAAGTTCGAGAAATTGAAAAAAACGAATAGAAAGCCACGACGGTACCGCCTCTAGGGTTTTTGCCAAAAAAGAAAAATTTTATTCAATCAACCAAACTGGCCATAAATGGCTAAACACGCCTATAAATAGACTGTAAACCCAAACCCTAACTTGAAAAAGCCAAAAATACCAAATAATTTAAAATAAAAAATTACTATAAATAGTAAAAAATAAATTTGGAGCTACGGACGGAGCACTAAATGATGTCGGATGGGTCTGAAAGTGGGTTGGTACAAGTTTTACCTAATACCGAATAATGGTCTCTGAAAGAGCTTCGATTAGCAACCGATCGTGCCTCGTTCTGATATCTAAGTCAAAAGTTATGACTCGTTGAAATTCGACTCCTCGTGCCACCCCTATATCAGTCGCCCCAAGTTGAAAAGAACTCGTCCTTGAGTTCATAGAAGTATCATCAGCATCCCCTGAATACAAACTCAAATGCTTCACATTAAAAATGTCAGAAGTCTTCAAGTGACTCGGAAGGTACAACTTGTATGTATTGTCATTGATCTTCTGCAGTATCTTACACAATTTCGATCTTTAAGTTTATTATAATCGCCAACCGAGAAATGATCATGAGTCAAAATTGCTTAAGCATAATCACCCATATCAAAAAGTACCTGACGACGATGATTGTTGACCCGAGTCTTATACTTGGTATTGCTGTCATGAATAGTCAGTTTCACTTGCTCCTGAATGCCCCGAAGATACTCTAACATCTCTTCTTCTTTAGGACAAAATCGTCCTATACGGAGAATAGGGGCCAAATCCAACACACTAGATGGGTTATGTCCATAGACAATCTCAAAGGACTTAAACCCGTGGTCCTATTTCTTGATCGATTATAAGCAAATTCTGCTTGAGGTAATGTCAAATCCCACTGCTTCAGTTTAGTTCCTGTCAGACACCTCAGAAGATTGCCCAAACTTCGATTCACCACCTTGGTCTGACCATCTGTCTAAGGATGGTAGGTACTGCTAAAGTTCAACTGTGTTCCCAGTTTTTTCCATAAGCTCTTCTAGAATTGACTGATGAACTTTGTATCATGATCTGAAGTCATAGATCTAGAAACGCCATGTAAACGCACCATCTCTTTGAAGTAAAGATGGGCAATTCGGACAGTATCCATAGTTTTTCTGCAAGCTATAAAATGTGCTATCTTAGAAAATCTGTCAACCAAAATTAGAATAGAATTTGAAGTTTGTTGGGTGCAGGGAAAACCCAATACAAAATCCATGCTGATATCGAACCAAGGAGTTTCAAGAATAGGTAGAGGAGTGTACAAGCTAGTATTTGTCTGAATTCCCTTAGACCGTTGACAAACATAACAACGGTTTACAAAGTGAGCAACATCACTAGTCAACTTGGGCCAATCAGAACGTGCGAAGATGACAACCAGTGTCTTATCACGACCTAAGTAACCCTCATTATGAAGTTCACTGATAATTTGTTGCCTCAATGAATAATTTGGAACGCACAACTGTAATCCACGAAACAGATAATCATTATACAAAATAAAATTATGACGGTGATCATTTCGTACATTTTAAAATATCCTCCCAAATGAAGGATTAGTTGAATGCATATCTACGAAAACTTCAAATCCTGCAACCTTGGTACTCATAGTGGTAAGTAATGAAGAGCGATGGCTCAGGGCGTTTGCAGCGTGGTTCAGGCTCCCTACTTGGTGTCTCAGCGTAAAAGTGAACTCCTGTAAATAAGCCACCCACTTGGTATGCTGCTTTCTCAGCTTGTGTTGGTCATTGATGTACTTCAAGGCTTCGTGATCAATGAATAGAATGAACTCTTTCTGGATGAGGTAATGATGTCAATGTTTCAAGGATTGAACAATGACATAGAATTTTAAGTCGTAAATAGAGTAATTCTTCTTAGATCTGGACAATTTCTCACTAAAAAAAGCAACGGGGCATCCAGACTGACTCAGTACACCCCCAATATCAATGCCAGATACATCATAATTCACCTCGAATAAATGATCAAAATCAGGAAGTGCCAGCATCGGTGCTTCAATCATCTTCTTCTTGACTAGTTGAAAACTAGTCTCTGCTTCTTCAGACCACTTGAAATTACATCCCTTAAGACACTTTGTGATGGGAGCAATCAGAGTGCTAAAGTTTCTAATGAATCGACGGTAGAAAAAAGCCAATTCATGGAAACTCTGGACATCATGCAAGGTCCTTGGTTGAGGCTACTTTAAGACTACGTCGATCTTTGTTAGATCTACGTGAACACTATCAATCGAGACAATAAAGCTAAGAAAAGATACCGACGTAGTAAAAAAAGAATATTTTTTCCTGTTGACGTATATGCACTCCATTATTCATCTTTTCAAAAATAACACGGAGGTGATCAAAGTGTGATATCCACGTTGGACTGTAGATATGTTTCTCATCTATAAATTTGGAAACACAAAGCACGTTAGTATTCTTGGCTGGCGGAATTGGAGTAATTCCGTTCAGTTGTGACATTAATATAATCTTCTTTCCCTTAATGTGTAGAATATAAGTATTCTTTTGGCCATCGTGAATAACACTGTGATCATATTTGTCAAGGTCGTCCCAACAATACATGACATGCATCCATAGCCACCACATCACACTAAACATTATCAAAATATTTACTACCAATAGAAAATATACAAGGCATCATCTATCTACTGTTACCTCATTGTCTTTGTTCAACCATGATAATTTATATGACTTCGGATGATGGTTTGTCTTCAATTGTAATTTTCGGACAGCCTTATCAGACACAACGTTCTCACAACTGTCGCTATTTAATCATCTTGCACACTTTATCAACATTTGTTCAACTAGTGTGGAATATATTGGTTCTCAACCAATCATCTCCCGAGTTGCCCTTTGAAGTGAGTAGACTCTTGCGAACAACTAAAGTTTCATGACCATCGTCATAAAGCACCTTGTCAACTTCATCCTCATCATACACTGGTTTATCAATTGTCTCCTTCTCATCTTCCACGTCGTCTTCGATCAATAAATTTTTACCTTTTTGATTAGCAGTAGAAGGAGCAGACGTCCTGCATTCATTGGCCCTGTGACCCTGTTCATCATAACGATAACATCTAGCAGATTTAGAATTAATCTGTAGTGGCTGCTGTTGTGATTGTTGTTATGAAGGACGTGAATCTTGAGGGCGGGATCGGCTGTTTTGGTCACCTCTAACCATTAGCTTCTGGCTGTGCTATTTTTCAACGGCCAGTGCAGGCTAATAAGCCTCTAAAACGGTCCACAATGAATGAAGACTGAGGACATCCTACAAGGGTTGGCGCAATCGCCCCAAGTATCGTGCCACCATTTGTTCCACTGTCTCTGATAAGTTATTTCGGGCAATCAACTGGTAGGACTCCTCCGTATAACCATCGACTGATCTCACATCTTGCCTTAACATGTAAAGTCGTTGAAACAAAGTTTGAGTGTAGCCGAAAGGAAGGAAGTGAGCTCTCATCTTCTTTTTCATCTTCTCCCAGTCGGTGATCTTGGTCTTGCGTTGTTTCTCTCGTGAGCATCGTAGCTGTTTCCATCATGCGGATGCTCGGCTCTTGAGTTGGATGACAATCAACTTTACTTTCATCCGATCGGACACCTCTTTGTAATAAATTTTTTTTTATTTCGTTGAGCCAATCAACGAATCTTCCTACTTATAAGGTTTCTGAAAACCCAAGTAGATCAACTCTAAAATCGAAGTCTACATACCATTCCTCTTGACCTTAACGCTCCGAGACCCTATCGTGGTGGTGGTAAGGGTTGTCGAAGGTGGATGCAAAATCACGGTCATAACTCCTTTGATCTTCAAAATCCCGTGTCGCCAAATGCTAGGTTAATTGTGCGACTTGCTTTCACAAATCCTCAATCGCCACATCTTGAACGGTACGATTATGGTATTGGGATTCCTCTATCGGAACTTAATTATTGCGACCGCGACTGCCACGACCACGATCACAACGATCTTCCATTGGATCTGATGCGCTTTGATACCAATTGACGCTGGATAGAATAGTGATTATTCTGGAGGCGGAAGATTAGAGAAGAATTGGGGAGAGAACAAGTTCGAGAAAATGGAAAAAACGAGTAGAAAGCTACGACGACGCCTCCTTTAGGGGTTGTGCCAAAAAAGAAAAATTTTATTCAATCAGCCAAACTGATCGTGTACGGCTTAACATGCCTATAAATAAGTTGTAAATCTAAACCCTAACTTAAAAAAGTCAAAAATACCAAAAAAATTTAAAAATAGAAAATTACTATAATTAGTAAAAAATCAGTTCAAAGCCGCGGACAGAGTATTAAATGATGTTGGATGGATCCGAAAGTAGGTTGGTACAGGTTTTACCTAGTACCGAATAAAAGTCTCTGAAAGAGCTTCGATTAGCAATCGACCGTGCCTTATTCTGATATCCGAGTTAAAAGTTATGACCCATTGAAATATAACTCCTCATGTGTCACTCTTGCATCACTTATTCATTTTGTTAAAATGATATCAAATTTTACAAGGCTGCGGAGCATTCTTTTTCTAAGCAGTTGGATTCTTTCATTTTACTTAGATTCCAAATTTGTTGATTTATCCAAACTATTGTTTGTTTTCAGAATTAAGATATGTTCAAATTTGTTGGTGCACCCAGTTTTACATTAACAAAATTTGTTAATAATTATATGCTTACCTTCTGATATGAATGCTTGATTAATGCAGCTTACATTTTCCCAAGACGTTTAAATCCCGAAATTCTGGAAGGGTTACTGGGATCAGGTTGCTTGCCAATTCTTTATCTCCAGAAGTTGACAAAAGATACATACCATTGCTAAATTTTCTAATTGTTGTATTTTCTTTGAACTAATTAATAGTTGGTGGAGTGATGGCCTTCCTCACGCTGCATGAGATGTTGCCTACAGCATTTGACAATGCAGGACATAAACAGGCTGTTCAGGCATTGTTCTTCGGCATGGCTTTCATGTCTGGAAGGTTATTGCTCATCCAAATGCTTTATCAGTTCACTCTCGAACTAAACATCTCGGTTCTACACATGTTCTAAGGAGGTCAAACCATAATGGGCCTATTGAATGATACACTAAGCACCTACATGCAGATAACAACTTCCACACTTAGTATCTTTAATTATTATTCACTCTTTCAAAAGCACAACATCTCTCTCAATGTGTCTATGAACCATGCTTATTTAACCATTGGCTGCATCACAACTCTTAATCAACTAAACTCAAATAGTATCCATATCTAGTATATAAATTGGTTTTGGTCCGAGAAAATCAATAAACTTGAACATTGTAATGTAAGATCAATGTGATTTAACTGTTGTATTTTCTCCTGTTTTGTATTTATCTTTATTCTAACTCACAAGGTACATTTTTTTCAGCCTTTATTTCTCACAAGGTACATTTTTTTCAGCCTTTATTTCTTAGACATCAGTCTGCCAAAGGAGATTTGATTGTAGCTATCTTCCTGTGCATTGTACTTTATTCAAGGGTCTTCTACATTGCAAACACAAAATAGGTTCTTCATCTCCTGATGTCAGTGTACAATTGTAATGTATATGTATTGTTCACTCCTAGTCTCCAAATGGAAAAAGACTACTTTAGCTTTGTATCAATGCATCTTTGAAACTGCCTTCGTATACAAGTGAGCCAGCATGTTCCTCACGCAATTCCTATAGAAGCATCCGCTATAGAAATTGTTGCCAAAAGCCCCTTCATTACCATTTGACTAATTTAAATATCCGTTGCTATCAATTAAAGTTATAATGATGAAGATTCAATCAATCTTGGCAAGGGCCTTCTTCATAATAGTTTTCGTGAAGTGTTAAAATCAAAGCACCAATCCTAAAAGCGATAAAAAAAACTTAACAAAGAATAAACACAAAAAACACACAAGATTTGTAATGGTTCAACCTCAATCTGAGAGCTATCACCACTTGCCACACGGTAAATTTTTACTATATTGAAATCAAGATTACAAAGAGAATTCGCAAATTTAACCTCTCAAAATAATTTTTGTGCACCCACTGTGAATCATCACTTTCAATGATGGCCGCCCATAATTATATGTAAATTAGGGTTACAATTAATATGTGTTAAATATCTAAAATATATTTATATAAAATAATTAGGCTTCACACATATATTAACAATCTCCCACTTGGAGATTAATTCACGATCAATTGGTTTCCATTTGCAACGGTAGTGACTCCTCAGTCCTCAATGGAGAAGTCCAATTAAAGTTGCACACAACTTCAGTTTCTCAACTATCACAGTATGTCAACATATCAACTAGATTACAACTTCGTAGTATCTTTTCAAGAACCAAAATTCCATCCTCTAAAGTTGATCTTATGAAGTGATATTGAACCTATATATGCTTTAATTTGTCCTAGCATGGTAAACAAGATTCTTAGCCAAATGAATGACACTCATACTATTATAATACAACACATATTTTTTATATTTGTGACCCAACTCTTCTAGAAAAGGTTGCAACCAAATTATCACTTTACCAATGTTATTACAACATACTCTACCTCAGTGTTCTTACTGCGCCCAAAGTATAAATAAATCTAATAGTACTTTTTCTACCATCTACGTCACCATATGAGCATCAACATATTCATGCAAGACAAAATCTAACTTTCTAAAGCATAAAACAAGAGTTTTCAATACCTCTTAAATGCAAACAATCTATTTCATTGCCTTCCAATGTTGTTTTCATGAATTACTCATAAACATGCTCGCAACTCCCACTACATGTGCTATGTCTAGTCTAGTGCATAACATTGCATACATAAGACAACTAATAGTAGAAACATAAGGTACCTTATCCATGTAGACTCACTACTCTTCATATAAAGATGACTGATTCTTGAATAGACAAAATCGAATAATCAAAGGTGTGTTTGTTTTTGCTTTATCCATGTTGAATCCTCTACACTTACTTTACATATTCTTCCTTAGATAACTTTAGAACCTCTTTGACCCTAATGAATTAGGATTTATTTTGTAGTATCCAAATCCTTCATTGCAAAGATAGCATATCAAGCTCCAATATATATACTAGCTCCAACAATCAACATATAGTAATAAAATGATATATGAACTATCAAATTTTTTAATGAACAACAGTGATATGCTTGACATTTGAGAAATTTGTTACTGTTCATAAAATTTCAAATTTTTTATACCATTGTCTAGACATCTGTTTTAAGTCATACAAACTCTTTTGAAGCTTGCACACCATTTTCTCCTTTACCTATACCTCAAAGCTATGTGTTTATTGCATGTAAATTTCTTCCTCCAAGTCACCATTAAAAAAGGAAGTTCTTTCATCCATCTGTTGAAGATGCAAATTTTCCTTTGCCACTAACCCAAGAATCATTCTGATTGTTGTTAACTTAACCACTAGAGAGAAAATTTTAGTGTAATCAATTCCTTTCTTTCTATCGAAAATCTTTCACGAATAATGTTGCTTCATCATGCTTTCTACAATCATTTAGTTCTTTTATTTGGTAAACCCACTTATTTTGTAATGTCTTTTCCCCGTGTGGTAGTTCTGCTAATTGTCTTGTTTGATTAAACAACAAAAAATCCATCTCATCTTGCATGGTTGGTTCCCACTTGATTGATTCATCAACCTGCATCGCCTCCTCATAACTTTTTGGCTAATCTCTATCTGTAAACAAAATATAATTAAGCAATGGAGAAAATCTTATAGGTGGTCCGATAGTTCTAGAAGATCTCCTCAATTCTAGCACAGGAGTGATTTTTGGAGCTATATTCTCTTTGGTCTATTGAGAGTACATTTTTTTTTCATTTGTTGAAGCATCTTGTTGCAAATAATTCACCAGAAATTTTTAAGAGTGAACTACCTCAGGACCTTTTACTTTAGAATGTATTTTCTAAATTTTTATCCAACCTCTTGCCAATTGAAATTACATCCCTAATCCAGATGATCTTCTGATTTTGGTCATCCTAGAAACCACAATCAAACTCCTTATCACCATAGCTAAAGAAATATTTCTTAGACTCCGAATCAAGTTTTCTTCTTAGCAAAGGCATCAACATAAACATAAGAGAGGCAACCAAACACTTCCAAAAAAGAATAATTTATCATTTTGCCACTCTAAACCTTGTCTGGTATGTTATAAATTAAAGGTGCTAAGGGACTGCTGTTAATCAAATAAGTTGTGTTAATTGCATTAGCCCAAAATGTCTAATTAGGCAATCCTACATGAATCATCATGCTTCTTATACACTCATTTAAGGTCAATATTTATCCTTTCAGCCACATCATGTTGTTAAGGATTTTCAAGTACATGTTTCATCATCTTGATCCCATTCGTAGCACAGTATTGTTTGAAGTCATCAATAATATATTAACCCCCATTATTAGATTTCAAACACTTTGTTTTTAAAATTATTTCATTTGCTACCATGTCTCTCCACTTTTTAAAAGTATCAAACACATTAGATTTATTTTTTATAAAATAAACTAAGAGAACTCTTGGTAGAATCATCAATGAACAACACATAGTAGTTGGATCCTCTTAGAGAACTCTCAGTCGTAGGCCCCCAAACATCATTATGTACCAACTATAATTTGTCTTCTCTCGTATCTTTTTCAAATTTAGAGACGTTAACTCTTTTTTGCTTTCCAAGAAAGCAACTTTCACATAATCAGAGATCAACATATTTTAACTCTAGTATTTTACCATTCAACACAAGTATTTTCATCCCTTTTTCACTCATATGTCTAAGCCTGTAATGCCATAAATCTGACTTGGCATACGTATCAGCAATAACAATTATACTTTTGCAATTAAAGTCACATAAAGAGTTTCAGTTCTATTGCTATGTGCAACAACCATATAAAATCTTTTGTAGTTTCCATGCACCACCATAAAAAACAACATTATGCCCTTCACCATTAAGTTATGCTACCAAAATTAAGTTTTGCATAAGCTTTGGTACATACACCTTTTATATTTTCCACACAACCCCCTTTGACATCTTCAAACGAATATCTCCAATACCCACAATATCCAAAGGTTCTCCATTAGCCAAATTTATCTTCCCATATTTTCAAGCAGCATAATTTTTCATAATTTTACAATGAACAATATTGTGAAAGGATGCCTCCGAATCTAAAACCCATGAATCAATAAGACTATCAACAAACAAAAATTCACACATCTTGAATCTCATCAATTACTATTTTTGCAGTATTCCCCTTATTCTTGTCCTTCTTTGGTGTTATACAAATTTTTTTTCATATGGCCTTGTCCCCCATGTTGGAAGTTGTTCCATAATCTATCAAAAATTATTGCTAGAGTTACAAGGGGATTATGCTGAATTGAAATTACAAATCTACTTTAGACTTATCTGTGAGATGACCTGAGCGATTAATCTCAAGCTACTAGGCTAGCTCCTAGATTTGTCGAGCTACTTTGAGTGCTTCACGAGTCCGAGTGGAAAGTCACTGAGCTACTCCCCGAATAGGTTATTGAGTACCACGAGGTTCGAGCATTGAGTCGATCAAATGATGAATGATTTCGAATGGAAGCCGAGTGCCTCCAGGTCGATGCAGAGTGTTGTCGAATGTAGAGTCGGGAGAGCCAAGTCATGAAAGAAAATGTCGAGGCCTGTGTTTAATGTAGTTTCCTTAAAACAAACTTGTCTCTCTCTGGCAGTGCTTCGAAGTTACGTGGGATGTCAATTGTTCAGAATACAACTCTTAAAATAGTTGTTATAACCCCCAAGTGATTTGAACCACGACTGTTTTGATGTATTATCAAACTAGTCGAAGTTAGGTCTTGTTTGTGTCACTAACTTATGTGTATAAGAATGAAAGGATTTAGGAGAACACACAGATTCCCGATGGCTCAAGGAACATCGGAGATAGTGAACTTTGGCAGAAGATGTAGCTAGCGAGAAGGATGACACGAGAAGAGAGTTGATGGGCTTGATGCATCCAAGGGACGAGAAGTTGTGGAAGAGTACTCCGACATCCAAGGAACGAGAAGCCATGAGGAAGCATGCGTAAGGCATAGTTGACTAGTTCTTTTGGTTGATTGGACCAGCGATTTGGTCAACCAAAAATAAATGATTGGGCGAGGACCATTGAAGTGGATTTACCACATCAACTCGCCATGTCAACTAATGGTCAAGCAAGTACCGTTGAGTGGATACACCCTATCCACCATGTCAGCTCGCCACATCAGCTAATAATAGAGCTAGGACCGTTGAGTGGATAAGTCCTATTTACCACGTCAATGAGTCCAGTCAACCGAATAGCTCAATCAGTTGATCGAACGTGCCACATCGGCGTTCGAGCAGTGGTTATAAAAGGAGACGTGGACCTTAATTGAACTACAACACACTCGAATTTCATCTTGATTTTCTATTCTTTAATTGTTATTCCCGCACTCGATTATTATAAGAGGCTTCTCCGCCTTTGACTTATTTTCATAGAAGAGAACATAGTGGACATTCATAGTTCTTGGATAATCCATGAGTTGTAAACCAAGTAAGACATCGAGTCTCTTACTTTTATGTGTTTGTTTTTATTTAATTAATGTGTGTGTATTTACAAAGTTGTTAGCAAGAGAAACTCAAAATTTAACTTGCAGGTCGATATTCACCCCTCCCCTCTAGCGATTCAAACTGCTTCCATTGCACGATATTAGACTCAGACTGTTCAAAAGGATTAACTACTGACTAAGCAACTAGATTGACAAGAATGGATGTTCAATCATCCATCCACCAAGGTTTAAGGGAGAATTCACCATGTGGTGGAAAAAGGAGGTATTTTTCAAAATAAAATTTGAATAATACTTTGTATAAAATAGGATTTTGAAGTACCCAGGAACGAAGATGGAATTAAACTCAAGGAATATAGTGTTGGATAAGAAAGAGCTAGAGGGGGGGGGTGAATAGCGCGCTTCATACGCGTTTATAAATCATTCAAATTCAAAGTTGTTATGATGAAAATAAAAAATACATCAACAAAAACACAGTTATTTTTACTTGGTTCACAACCGAATTACTACTACTCTAAGACTCGCAGTCAGTTTGACCGCTTACGTTAGACAATCACTATTTACCTTTATCTCAATGAGAAGAAGGTTTGTTTCTTTACAATAGTAGGATTTGGTAACAAACTTATAGACCCTTAGAGATTAAGTGCATAAAAGAAATGAATAAAAGAAAGTAAAAACTGACAAAGCATTACTAAAGGTTGGGCTCGTAGCAGTTTCGTGGTGTTGTTGCGTCGTTGAAGCTTGAGCATGTCATCTTGGAGACTTGGATCCATAGAGGAGCACTTGGACGATCGAGGAAAGAGTTGTTCTACAGCATTGGTCGAACTCTACTTTTATAGAGTGATCTAGGTGCCTCCACCAAAGCCTATTCGATCCGAACTCATCGTTGACTTATCCATTTCCGAGTGCTTGGACCACCTTCAAGAGCCTGGACCGCTGACATGGTAGCATCTTGATCAGACTTCACTTTGGCTAAGACTTATCCTTATCTAGGCGCCTTGATCCCTTTTGGGTGCTTGGATGCTGATGTATACCGACTAACCAAAGTTTGCCACTTCAGCTTGTCTTTTTTGCTTTGCCACATCCAAGCGCTTGGAACCATTCCAGGTGCCTGGAACACTTCCAGGCATCCAGATCTGCCCCTGGCTAACTTTTAGTTTGCGTTTCCTACATCACAATGTTAACACAAACATAGTATATGAGTATGAATGACAATTTTCAGCTATTCGATCTTTACTTTTGATCTCCCGTGAAACCTTAACTTGGACCGACATCTACTGCTCTCTTTCCGAGAGTGCATCCTCACTACTCCGATAGGGATAGTTTACCTGATGCCAAACCTTGATCCACCCGATCTATTTAGACTTTTGCTCAACTGATCTTGACTTGTTTGGACTTTAATTTGCTAAGCTAATCTTGATCCTCGGGACTTCTGCTAGACCTCTGATCCTCGACTCCATTTACACTTCCACCTGATGTCGTCGTGTTGGGGTTCGGTATGCATATTTTAAAATTTTATATTTTTAAATATGCAGTGAAAGTGTAATAAATAATTTATTACTATCTACGCATAAAACTCATACGAGGACACACACGCATGCAAATATAATCATAGATAACAAGCATAAACAATTTATACCTTTTAGATGACACAAAGTAGAAATGACATCAACTAACAACCTTAAGAAAGGTTGCCTCTACTCGTATCCATATTGAGATCTCCTTGAGATAACTTTCCTAAGTCACGTATCATGTCTCCATTTTGATACTAGAGAGAGGACCTATGATCCAATTCTATATCTGATAGCTTGAACAACCTGACGATATAAATTGGATTGAATAGAGGTGATCACACTACCATTCAAAGGTTGAACGGTTCACTATCAACAAGGGGTAGCGAACCTAATGGTGTGGGAGCTCTAGCAAAAATAATTGCCAATCGAAACAATAGCCCAAAAGGGAAGGAAGAAAGGTTACCTTGCAGTGGAGAAACAACTATTGCTTCTCCCCTTGTTTCTTGCTTCCACCACCGATTATAGCTGCCTTTGGCTCGAGGATTGCCAACCTTGGGAGGTTATTGACCTATGAAAAGATCCTTGATCAGAGTTGAGGTTGGACAAGTTTCCTTTGGCTGATGACAACCAATCCCATAAGAAGGTGGGTGGTGACAATGGAAGAGATGTTGGGCGGCAATTAGGAGGAAGAGATGGGGTTGATTTAAAACCTAACGATTAGGTTTTTAATCCTCTAAATAACTCTTCTCAAGAGAAGTATTTATAGATCTCTAACGGGATTGGTTTGCTAATCAAAAACTCATATCCGTTAACCCAAAATCCAAACTATTAGTCCTAAATTTGATTTAAAATCAAACCGCATTGGTTCAAATTAAACCACCTTTAATTAAAATTAAATCAATTTAATTTATAATTAAATCAAAGAGGACCCACTTTGTCTTCAAAAGACGTGGCTCATCCATGCTTTTGTTTTGATAAAATATCTTCTATATTTGCTCTTTGTCTAATCCAACCAGACTCAATCTCTCTCGATCTGAGAATCCAATTCTTAAACTCGTTTTATGTCTCTTAGAGAAACTCATAGTGCGTGTGACCTTATAAGTTCCAAGTTTGTATTGGATGTCCATAATTAACTATTAATTATAGATCGATCATGAGTAACACTTAGTAGTACATCATGACCCCCAATTAACTAAAAAATTATAGTTGAATCCAGAACCACTTCTGAACCCTTCAACAGCTAGTTGTTCGTGTGTCTATTTTTTTCATCTATCTTATACTCAGTTTAGGACATGATTTATATGTCAGTCCTCACTAGGCTGACTATGTCACACCTAGCTCAAGCTGTAATTTCTTATTCTGTAGATTTAAGTTACTCAAAACATCTGTTCAAGAGGACCATCCTCTTGATGTATTTTTACTTTGGCTAAAGATTTACGAGTAACAATCCTAATAAGTGGTCATAGGATATACATCTCCTAATAAAATGATTAATGAATTAATGGATGACCAATATAAATCGGGAACCTATAAGGTTACACACACTATGAGTTTCTCCAAGAGACATAAACTGAGTTTGAGAATTAAATTCTCAGATCGAGAGAGATTAAGTCTGATTGAACTGAATTAAGGACAAATATGGAAGATATTTTACTGGAAAGGAAGCGTGGATGAGCCACGTCTTTTGAAGACAAAGTGGACCCTCTTTAGTTTAATTATAAATCAAATTCATTTAGTTTTAATTAAAGGTTGTTTGATTTTGAACTAGCTCGGTTTGGTTGTGAACCAAACTTAAGGCTAACAGTTTGGAGTTTGGGTTAATGGATGTGAGTTTTTGGTTAATGAACCAAACCTGTTAGAAATCTATAAATATAACTCTTATAAAGAGTTATTTACACAAGATTAAAACATAATTGTTAGGTTTAAAAATGATAGCCCCCCTCTCCTCCTCCTTTCCTTGAGTTGCCACCCAACACACAACACCAAATCCCCTTTTGTGTTGCCGCCGCCCATTACTTGTGGTGGTGCTTATTGTCGTTGGCTAAAGGAGACCTTCCAAGCTCACGACCGGCAAAGGATCTTCCCTAACATTAGTACCCTCCAAGGTCGACCTTTCCTCGAGCTAAAGGAAGCTACAACCGGCGATGGAAGCAAGGAACATGAGGAGAAACAATGGTTGCTTCTCTATCGAAAGGTATCGTTTCTTCTGTTTGTCTTGGCCATTATTCTAGAGCAATTGTTATTGTTGGCACAAACTATGCCATTTAGGTTCACTTCCTGATGTGAACCGCAAGTGTATGGTTATCGTCAAGTAATAAAAAGATATCGAACCACAGGGATTGTGTATTAGCTATAGTGATGTTACTAAGATAGTTATCTAGACTCGGAGGGAAACGGTTTGGTTGAGGATGTTGGTTGTGGGTGATAGAGAAAGAGAGAGATTGGCTTGGATTTATGGATAAGATGGATGAATTTAGGATTTCGGATTCATATCAATGCTAGGTGAAGTCCCTAATTTATGTTTGTTCCCTTACTCTCAATGTTTATCACCTTGTAGGGATTCTAACCAAAATACCAACTCGACCTCGTCAGACTTTGTTGGCATTTGACCTTGAAGTCTTATGTGGTAGCCCTCTAGTAAAGGTGACGCCAGAAAGTCCGGTTATAAGGCTTTCCTCTTGTCACGAGACGCCCCGGGCATACGATCCAACGACATACCCTCTGTCACCGAGTACCCTGCTAAGGACCTTGTCCTAGTGGCCACCAACCATTAGATATCCCTTATGAGGATTTACTATTATGTAGGAATCACTTCGAAAAGTCTGATTATAAGGCTTTCCTCTTGTCACGAGGTGCCTCGATTGAGTCTTGTCTCAACCACTCTGTCTCAACCATCTCAATCTTGGCCACCTCGATCTCGGCCATGTCGATCCTGAGTCCTGTCTCAGCCACTCAGTCTCGGCCATCTCAGTCTCGGTCACCTCAATCTCGGCCATCTCGGTCCAAAGTCCTATCTCGACCACTCTGTCTCAGCCACCTCAGTCTCGATCATCCCGGTCCTGAGTCTTGTCTTGGCTATCTCATTCTCGGTCATCCTAGTCTTAAGTCATGTCTCGGCCACTCTGTCTTGGCCATCTTGGTCTCGGCCACATCGGTCTCAACCATCCTAGTCCTGAATCATGTCTTGGCCATCCCGGTACCTGATCTCGTCCTGCTCTTGGTCACTCTGTCTCGGCCATCTCGATCTCGGCCACTTTGATCTTGGTCATCCTGGTCCCGAGTCCTATCTTGGCATCCAGTCTTGGCTACTTCGGTCTCAGTCGTCTCAGTCCCGAGTCCTATCTCGACTGTTGGTGCAAGAAATACTAGATCTTGCCTAGAGTTTCAATGTTTGACAATACACCTAGGTCTGGTCAGTTTGACCAAGGGATGATCCAAACAAGACCTGATGTTTGGATGTGAGTGAAGTCTAGTCAGGTCAATTTGATCAGATGATTAACGAGAAGTCATAGTCGGTTAGACTAGGCAGTGGAAGTCCTGATCCGGAAGATTGAGCAAGGAAGTCCTGGTGAGTGAAGCTAGGCAGGGAAAGTCCTGGTTGTAGGCTAGGCAAAGGAAAGTCCTAGTCGTAGGCTAGGCAAAGGCAAGTCCTAGTTTGGAGGATTAGGTAGAAGTCTTAGCAAAGTCAAGTGCACCATACCCATGTGTCAACGTGATACCTCATATTCATGATTTGTGAGATCAAGTCATCAATTGACCTACACACTAGTCTCAACGTATTAATATTATCCTTGTATATTAATGTTTGACTTGAAATAGTTAAGAGTAGTGTTCTTTACGACATCTCACTAATAATTCAACTAATTAATATGATATAGATTAGAATCTACTATCCAAGGACATTATTATACTTTTTCATGTGGCACAAACATGAAAGTAAATATAATAACCAAAACTTTACCTTTATTAATAAAATATGATATAAAAGTTTTCTAGTCATCATCTCATCTCATGATCGACTCTATGGCTAACACTAACAATTAGAACTCAAATTAAATCAAGTAAGATAAAATTAATAAAAAAATCTTACAAAATCATAAAAAAACTCTTGTATGTCATGTACTGAGGCACTTAGAATGAGTGAGATGTTAAGGACTATTAAACTATAAAATTTTGAAAACATTTTCAAAAGCTATTAAAACTATTTTTTAAAACTTTTTTAAAAATTTGATAATTACTTGAGATTCATGTTTGTTGACTGTACTTATATGCTAAAGTTTTTAAAACTCTATAACTTTAAAAAATGATTGACCAACACTTAAACATAAAACCTTTAGGTCAACACTATGTCTAAAACCCTAAGACACATAGGTAGAAAATCCTTATGATTAATAAGGATGTTCTAAGAGAGTGTCTAGTTGAGAGAGAGGTTATTCTTGAAAAACCTAATTTTCAAAAGACCTTTTAAAACTAATTTGAAAAACTTTTTGAAAATATATTTTGAAAACTCATGTTTTGTAAAATATTTTGAAATTTATTCTTTTGACTTGGAATAACTCCTAAGACACATACGATGATTGTCTTGTGGTTAACAAGGAACCCTAAAGAAGTATCAGATTTAGGAAGATGTCCAAAATCAAAAGAGCAAACATATTTCAAAATTAATTTTTATAAATATTTAAAAAATCCATGGAAAAAGCATTTTAAAATGTGGATCAAAATTATTTTAAAAATTATCTTTTTATTTTGGATCAAATTTTAAGACACATAGAGAGGTTGTTTTGTAGTTAATAAAGAGCCCTAAAAACGTGTTAAGTAAAGGGCAAGATTTTGATTTAAAAGGATAATGAATAATTTTTTCAAAACCATCTATTTTGAAAATCCTTTAAAAAATATTTTTTAAAATCTCTTTTGAAATACATTGAAAAATTGTTTTAAAATTTCTTTATAAAACTATTTTGAAAATCCTTTTAAAATTGGTGTTGAAAAATTATTTTTTAAATCTACTATAGTTTTTCAAGAATTGTCTCGATTTAGTTGTGACCATAGGAAAAATCATTATTGTTGGTGCAAAATAATAACTTTTTGATATATAAAAAGGGGGAGAAAGGTACTTAAGTTAAAAATCTAGATTTCTCCCAGATTCATAAAATCTTGACTTGACTTAACTTAAGAAATTATTAAATATCAACAAATGGGAGATTGTAGGTGCAAGGAGCACTAGTCTATCCCTACGGTTTCAATTGTTGGTGCAAATAGAACTTGATGTTTAGATGTGAGTAAAGTCTAGTCAGGTCAGTTTAACAAATAATTAGCAAGAAGTTCTAGTCAGTTAGATTAAGCAAGGAGAAGTCCTAGTTGAGGCTAGGCAGGAGAAATCCTAGTTGGAGGCTAGGTAGGAGAAGTCTTAGTTAGAGACTAGACAGTCCTAGTTGAAGGTTAGGCAGTCCTAGTTAGAGGCTAAGAGAAGTCTTGGTGAGTGAAGCCAGACAGGAAGTTTTAACTGGAGGTTAGGCAAGGGAAAGTCTAAATAGGTCAAGGGTGATCAGATGTTTGATAGGTGGGAAGTCTACCTATAGAAGTGACTAGTCTTAATTGGAGGTTAGGCAAGAAAAAGTCCAAATAGGTCAAGAGTGATCGGATGTTTGGAAGGTGGGAAGTTTACATATGGAAGTGACTAGTCCTAACTAGAAGTTAGGCATGGAAAAGTCTAGTAGGTTTGACCTACAAAAAAAGACTTAGGTAAGCCTAATAGGTCAGACAACTACAAGGTAGGTTTAGATTATTTGCGTGTTTATATTCTTATCTTGCAGGAACTATGAGCTGGAAGCAAGACTGAAGAAGCATAAAAGGAGCAAATAGAAATAACCAAACCAAGTCCGGATCAACTCAGGTCAAATCTGAGTTGATTGGATCCAAGCACCCGGATGTTACTCCAGGAGCCCGAATAGTCCAGGCGCCCCTAGATGGTCCAGGCGCCCGGATCAGGAAGAATCGGCCTCAATAGACTGACACAATCTAATCAGGATAGGATCGATTCCAGGCGCCAGAATAAGAATTCAAGCACCTGAAAAAGTCTATATAAGTGCCTCAACGTGCACCACAAGGATAAACACTACTACTCCAAATTTTTCGTCATGCGGTGATGCGAAACATGAACAACATCCTACTCGTGCGATCGGGGAAGCTCCAAGAAGGGTGTGTTGCGCTCAGGACTTCCAGATTGGCTACATGAGAGTTTAATTTTATTTCAGTCTTACTATTGTACTTAAATTTATGTTATTATTTGGACTGTAAAATGAGTTTCTCAACCTTTGAAAAGGAAACTAATAGTGGACGGGTATCTTCCCATGCATAGGTCTTAGATATACTAACCCTAGGGGGTTAGGAACCAAGTAAAAATCTATGAGACCCTTGTTCATGTTATTACTAATTCCGCTATTAGTTTTTGTAAAGTCAAATGAATGAAAGAACGCACTATTCACCCCTAGCGAGCGCACCGATCCTACAAGTAGATCAAAGATGAAAATTAACCTAGCTCCAAGTGATTAGGGGAAGTCCAATCGACCAGGATCACGGATAATATTTACTACTAGATAAATGTTGTAGCCACGTCAATAGTCTCCCATGAGACCAGGGATGGTTTAGTCAACCAGGAGGTGCCACATCAGCATTTGAAGAAGGCCTATAAAAGGAGCCACGAGGCAAAGCTTTCAGGCAACTAATCATCAATCATGCTCAATGTGTTTATGCTCACATTTAGTGCTCTTTGGGTGTTACATTATCAACATGCTACAACATTGCTCTTCATCTTCCATAAACGACAACTCGAGCGTAACAATATTATTCTATTATTGTCATATATTCTTATATTATTATATGCTTTATTTTTAGATTCATTTTAAGATTTCTCTACTTTAGAATCTTTCTAGAAAGGAGTTAATCGAAATAAGAATCAATTTATTTATGTCGTACGTCCTTATAATTGTTACATGTTTTATGTGGTAACCTAGAAAATATTATTGCTTTTAGAATACTTGACATAATTGCTTATCTTTATTCCACTGCATTACTCTGTCAACATTCTTAGAGTAATTTTTCATCTTTTAAAACTCATAAAATTCATAATGCTATACACCCCCCTAGTTCGATCCTACACCCCTCGCCCATCTATATATGGGTTGATTCCATAGGCATTCCTTTTCTTTTGTTGGATATTTTAAAGGGCATTAAGGCTATGATTTTTTAGAGATCCACATATCCCTTAATGTTATTTGCTCCGAGCAAGCCGAGCAGCATTGCATATCGGATGAGCATCATTAAAGGGTTGAGGAGCATTATCAGAGAGAAGACGAGCATTATCACCAGGTAGAGGAACAATGCCAAATTATGGGCATGATGTATCATTAGCACCTTTCACAACGTCATTTTCCTCCCTCTCCCCATTAGCAGATTTTATTTTCATTGAGGATAATATATATTTCAAGTTTGGGGGTCTAGTTAGCTTTGTTAGTTTTATTATTTTCTTAGTTTTATCTTTCTTTAATCATCATGGTTTTTTATTTGTTTTTATTTCTTGCATTATTATGTTTATCATGTTCATGTTAATCATGCATCATTTGTTTATATCTTATAGCACGACATTAACAAATTAAATTTTAATGTCTTTATAAAAGCATGCCCAAATCTATAGCAATCTATTTTCTTGTATCTGTAGTAGAGCATGGGTGTTATTGAATTGAAAATTTTCATTATTGGCCTACTTGTGTAGTATCTCCTTTCATATAAAAATTTGATTTCGAAAGTTGAAGTATCTAAAAATAGTTACTATTTATCACATTGGGCTAGTGTCTTAATTTCCTTAGGGACTCCCACTGTATTTTGGTTACTAGTATAATACTCGAGTTGAGGAACTCATAAAGGGGAAAAGAAAAAAATTTATTTTTCAAAAATATGAAGAAAAAAAATTATGTTTTGACAATGAGTAAAAGCAATCAATTACCCCTTTGAGACTCCGTGATTACTGGATAAATACCGACATACCTCTTTGAGACCTAGTAGTTACTAAAGAAATATCTATTAGTTGACCTCAACACCGAGTGCTCCTTAAGACCAAGTATGGATAATGCAAAGCATTAGAAGGAACGAGCCTTGTGTGTGGTAGGTAAGTACCTCTTGTGTTGAAGACTCTATCAACATAGTAGAATGATGAAATATAGATTTACATCATACAATTCAGTAAGTTGAACGAAAATTAACTTTATTAATAATTAAAATTAAAAAAACCCTCTTTTGCTACTCATAGTAGCCTCTAGGGATTTAAAATTTATAGCAACTATTTCAATTAGTAGTGTTGAGGTTGCATGAGCCACTCGTGCTTGCTCACCGGTTAGGATGAGGGAAGGATGACCAATGAAAAGACTTGGACTTGGAAGGGGTGGCATAAACCGATTTCTAGAATGAACAAGAACGGATCCAAGATTAGAGTGGGGTTAAACTTAATATAATAAATTATATATTATTATAAAAAATTATAATAAATTATATATATAATAAAAAATATAATTATTATATTATATTGTTCAACAAAGTTGTGCCATATATATATTTTTTCTTCTAATAGAATGAAAAATTTGGAATATTAGTTACCGGACGAGGAGTCACTTTCGCTTTTAGATTTACCAAGTGGGTGAACAAGAGGAAAGTCGCTCATCTTCAAGATTATTTGGGTTTGTAAAAGTCTAGATTTCAAGATTATTAAAAAAAACTATTAAATTATACTTTTCTATAAAATTATGTCATTCCAGATTTTAAAATATAAAATTCATCTATAATAGATCTACATTTATATACCTAGCTAAATCTCATTCAATATAGAGTGTCAAACAATTTTCAAAAAAATCATTCTCTAGTTTATTATGAAGTATTGTTTTCACATGCTTCATTGTTGAAAAGCTTGCTCGATAGTGGTGGTGAAATAGATAACGTTAAAACAAGATGAAGCAATCTAGTCAACATAACGTAAACTTTTGACCGTCCTCTCTTAGTCAATTGCTGACTCAACTCAACAAGTGTAGAGGTCTAAAAATTTTACATTATATCAAGTTTATAACGTACTAATTCATACTCCAAAGTAATAATGCCTTGATCTGCTAGATCTTCAAGATAAAATTTTGCTACAACCTTGCAAATATCATCATTATTAATTGAGTGAAATAAATTTTTAGGATCTAAAGATGTACTAAGAGAAAAAAGTTTCGTTGATTTCTCATTGAACTGAGTATTTAACTTCATCAAGATGAAATCTCTTGCTACATTAAAAATATCAAAGTGGTAATGAAGCTCCACTATAGTTTATTGATAGGAATAATCGATCATATATAGACATTTGAGGTCAGCCACCTCAATTTCAATTCTCGAATGAAAAACTTTCTCTTCATGAAGAAATTCATCACATTCCCTAAGTTCTTGAAGGATAGTTTTGGTAGTAAAGACAAATGTATTAGCAGTGAAAATGTCTTCTCATCTACTTCTAGAATCATGTTCTCAAATTGTCAGCATATGTTCAATTCCATTTCCTTATATAATATGTAACTTAGCAATACACTTAGTAGAAGAAGTGATGATATTGTCCAAAGAAGAAAAAAAATTTCCAAATAACACTGACATCCTTAGCTACAGAAACCAATGTTAGTTGTAATCGATGTGCAAAACAGTAGACATAGTATGCATAGGGATGATCTCTTAGAAATAATACCTGAAATTCATTCCATATGTCACGAATATTGTTAACACCATCATATCCTTCGCGTATGATTTTCTTAACTTGAAAATCATGATGAACAAGAACATTTGATATCTCTTTTTCAACATTCAATGAGCTGCTATCATTAACACTTTTGATGGCAAAAAATCTTTCAGTCAAAATCCCATAATTATTCACAAACATTAAGATAATGGCTATTTACTCCCGTTTATATATATCTCACACTTCATCAACAAGAATATAGAAGCATTTATCTTCAACTTCTTCACGAACCATCGATAGTATTCTATGGGCCATAATATGTAAAATCTCTTTTAAAATTTTGGGAGCAATATATTAGGCACTTTTTGGAGCATTCTCATGTACAATTTCATTAATTTCTAAAGGACTCAAGCTCCTCGATTCCAGATGACTCAAGCCCACTCAACTTCAGAGGACTCAAGTTCCTCGACTCGAGAGGACTCAAGCTCCTCGACTCCAGAGGACTTGAGCTCCTCGACTCCATCATCTTAGTATCCTCGACTCCATAGCACTCGGGCTCCCTGACTACGTCTGTCACGTCCCGGGAAGGCCGTCCGAAACAATCCGGCAGCATCTCCCCTGTAACTGTGACAATTTCCCTGAATACATATAAGAATACTCAGCCACAGGCGACTGGAATAGGACTACTCGTCCAATAAATACACACCACACAGACACAGAATGCATATAAAGCCTCCATGGCCACAATCACTAACTCATGCATGTAATATCAAAACTGCAATAACATATGGAAAATCCACGTAACGAAAACCTCGTAAATCTGAACTACGAATACCACGAATACAAATCCAAAGCAATACAGTCCATGTCCATACTACAAGTCTCAAATGAAAACACAACTCTAACAATACCAACAATGGCAAACTCAGGATGTGAGATAGCAGTAGCCGACCGAATCACCAAGCTCCATGTAACCTATCTGATACCTGGGGAGAAAATCACATAACCCAGGGTCTGGGTAGTGAGCATTAGATACTCAGTGGGTACAGGAAGGAAGTGCATGTAAAGATAACAATAGGAATAATAAAGTACAGGCCAAAGTAACATATACATGGTATCAGGTATCAACAAGGTATCTAGTATCAACAAGGTATCAAGTATCAACAAAGTATCAGGTGTCAAGGTATAGAACATGGTATGATAACTGAATCAACTAAGGAAGGATCATGCAGAGTAACAGGTATGATAATCATAACATGTAAGCATGTATGTAATGGCATACAAGTGCAACAGTCATAGCAATCAAATGCAACAATCCACAATCATATGGATAAAGTAAACTATGTAATAGTCCTACCAACAATGCATGTATATGCATCAATCAACGCAACCAAAATATTCGTCACTGTCCGCACTCTACACTCCCCAGTCACCCCCATAGAGCAGTGAACTGAGGGCCCAAACAGGACATACTGCCAGCTCCAACAACTGACCACTAAAGATAAGTGGGGAGGGGCAGTGTGGCAGGAGGGCAATGTAGCCAGTCCTGGTGCACCCAACTGTAGTGCAACATCTTACCTATGTGGCACCACAACACGGTGCAGGTAAGATCCACCAACAAAAATACCTACAACTATCATGGATGTATGCTAATCATCCCAACATGTAATAGCTACAGATAATTAGCATGATCAACAGAATCAACAGAGGTCAATATAAGTCCATAATATCAGAGTTAAGACCAATCTAATCATGAATAGATCAAATAACGATCATACAACAGGTATCGAGTATCAACATGATGAAAGATACAAATAACATGGCATCGGTAGATCATCATAAGGTCAACAGCAGGTATCAAGCAAAGATATCAAATGTATCAATTAGATACTATCTCAAACAGCATGGGTATCAACAGGATAACAAGATAAAAATAGCACATGCACTGAAATAGAAGAACCTGTAGTGACCAAGTACAGGGTACCCACCTGATCAAATGCTCGTAGACAACTAGAACCCCCAGAAAATATAATACTCCGTGTAATAGGACCAGTCAAGTCAAGGTCCTGCAATAGGATAAATAATATCCTCAATTACAACGATGAACTAATAAGATCATACTAAAACTATACTTAGTTTTTTAATCAGATTTAAATCCTAAGTGGATGAAACCTAATCAAACCAATCCCACCAAACCTAACCCAAGGTCTGATCAACTTAATATTTTACTTGAAATCCACCTAATTAACCATATGCTACTGATCAACCAATTTAAACCCACTAGAACGATGGATTCAATTAACATATCACCCATGGTAATCCAAACAAAATTCTACCATATGCAAAGCATGAATCTCACCTTAGAATCGTGCCTTAACCAACAAAAGCTAACCCTTTCTTCCTCCTTCCCACTTTGCTGCTGCCACCCACCAACAGCTTCAACCAAAACCACACCGGGCCATATTAGATTCAATCAGTACACTCAAGAACCATTAACATAGCATCAGCAATGAAACCCACCTATGATCTGCTCAGAATCCTAACTCCCAAGCTTCGGTTCCCCCTTCTCCTTTCCCTCTTCTTCACCGATTGCTCATACAGAGCAAAGATCAAGCCACCCGCTAGGGAAAGAAGAAATCCAACAGCAACCTAAAGAGATTCAAGCCCTACAACAAGATTTAACTCACGAAAACAAAGGCAACCAAAACCTAACTTAAATTCTTACCGATTCGGCTTCTTCCTCTGTTTCACTGCCGAAAACTCAAGGAAATCCCACAATCCAAATCGCAACTCCTTTCAAACTCTGGAATCCAAGAATAACTTAGATCTAAACTCAAATCAAGTACAAACCGAAAATCCAACCCAATCTCAACCTATCGGCAGTTCTCCTTCCGGATCGCAGCCGCCACCACTCGCGTTTGCCCAAGTCGCCGCCGCCCGATCGATGCCAGCTCTGATCGCCGACTATCTCAGCTCCCAGCTCCGGCGTCGGAGCTTCCCTCGCGCTCGGCTTCGTCGGAGAAGAGAGGAACAGTGGCGGCGTCGCGCGAGAGGGAAGACGCACCGGAGGAAGACGCGAAGCGTCGAGGGTTGATGGTGTCGGCAGAAGGTTGGTCGCCGGCTTCCTCAGCTTCGGCACTGCGTTCGTCTCACGGCTTCGGCGAAGATCCGAGGCAGAGCAGCAGCGTCGCGCAAGTGAGGAAGGAGATCGCGATCGGGAGAGGCGGAGAACGCAATGTGGCCTCCCTACCGGATCTTATACCTTGCTTTAACAGGTTGGGTTCTAAAGATCCAATAGCTTAAACCCTTTACAGCCCATTAAATCAAAAGCCCACATCTTCCATTACTTTCAATTTTAGCCCATTAACCCATTAATGTTATTAACCCTTTAACCCTTAATTTCGGTATTTTACAACGTCAGCTTGGCCACTCAACCCAGACAGCCCTATGTTCAAGACCACCCCTATCTACATTTCCTTATCATCAATTGGGGCCTACACCCTACATTGGACCATTGATAGCTACTATGAATATTTCCAAAAGTAGTGTCATGGTTGAATGGAGAGACAATAATATAGTTGTCAGACCTGGTCTCCTAGATGCTCTCCTATAAACACATCGCGCTTAGAGATTAGAGAGGCCGCCAATAGCCGTCAGATCTAGTCTCCTCATTGGCTTTAACGTGGAGATGCTCTTTGTGTTACCATATAAACCCTAAGGAATATATGTCCAAGAGGTATTGCCACACATGCACACTTACCATTTTTTCCTTCTTCTTCCACCCTACTATTTTCATATTCTCCTAGCCCTTGTGTTAACTTGAGCATTGGAGTGGTCACACAGAATCCCACCTCGATACCTATTCTATCCCTTGTTTGAGTGTTGTAGACTTCCTAGACATTCTCTTCTTCATTAAGGCTTTCGTTGTCTACCCCATCGCAGTTGCTTCCCATTGACTTACCAGGTCGCGACCTCATAAAAGAATAAATTAGCATCGTCTGTGGGAATCTCGCCTAAACTGAGACATTGAAATGGTGGAACTAGGAAAAATTGTTGAAGATCGTAATTCTGCTCGAGACATAGCCCATGGAGAGATCATCACCATGGCTAAAGAAGAATTTCAAGCATTAGTAGATCAAGCTGTGCACAAACTCAACTCTTGAAGTACTCAACGCCTCGACGGAAATGTCTCTTATTACTAGACGAGTGTGGATGGGCCCAATAGTTCCTCTCCCTATTGCCTTCGCCAAACAAGTAAGGTTGTAGCCCCAGCTGAAGAACACTCTGAGAAATCAACGGCGAGAGAAACATGACCACCAAATCAAGGCAAAAATAAAGAACCTTTATTTGATGAAGTCACACCCATCTCATCTCAGATCTTAGATGATGAATTATCTAGTAATTTTCAGGTACCTTAGCTCAGAGATAATAATGGATTCACCGATCTCGAAGATTGTTGGTGTAGGAAATACTAGATGATCGAACTAGGGTTTTGATAATGGCAAAGAGTTCAAGTTAAGTTTATGAAGTTAAATAATGAGTTGAACTAATAGTGCAGGTAGCATAGGGAAGTCCTAGTTGTAGCTGGACAAAGGAAGTCCTACTCTGGAGGGTTGAGCAAGGAAGCACTGGTCAAGAGAATTGGGTAAGGAAGTTCTTGTCAGGAGAAGTAGGCAGGAAGATTTGGATGATCAAAGCACCAGGCAGGAAAGTCTATGCAGGTTTGGAGGATTGGACGTCTAGTGGTTGAAGTCCTGGGGGCCGAGGGTCAGAAGATGAGCAAAAGTTCAACAGGTCTGGAGGACTGGGTTGGCAAAGGTAAATTCTATCAAGAGGAGTGGGTGAGGACGCATTCCCAGGAAGGAAACAGTGTTGGTGTAGTTTGTGTTGGTGCAGTTTGCACTAACGGTCAAACTCAAGTTTTGATGAATGACAAATAAGTTAAAGTTAGGTTTGTTGTGGGTTTAACCTCTTTACTAAGTGTGCAGGGTCGAAAGACTTAGAACCAGACACCAGGCTGAAGTCCAGGGTGGTTGAGCCCTGGCAGGAAGTCCAGTTGGGTCCGCGGAGCCTGACAACTGGCCGAAGACCAAGTTGGTTGAGACTTGGCAGAAAGACCAGGGTGGTTGAGCCTTGGCAGGAAGTCCTGGTGGGTTAAGAAGTCAAGTAGAGCTGCACGAGGTAAGTGAGGTAAGTCACTGGAGGAGCGAACCAGTGAGGACGAGTCCAATTTTGGACTTTAGGCGCGGTCCAGTCTAGACCCATTTGGGTGATCTAAACTGAGACATGGTTAGATCCTGGTCTGGGAGACAGGATCTAATTAACTTTGAAATTTTATCTTAGTCCAAATAAATTATGCTAGGATTTACTGTTGGACTAACATGATTTTGCAGGGGTCTTTTTGCAAAATCTATTATTTTGCATAAAATTTTATTTGGTAGTAAAATATTGTTATAAAATAATATTGCATATATAATCAAAATTAATCTTCATTATTATTTTTTTGTTAATATGAAAAGGATTTTATTAAATGATAAAATTATTTCTATTTATAATAAATATTTTGCGTTAAAGAGATAAAACGTAAATTCTTATCTAATAAATTAAATGCTTCTTTTGATCACGATAAAGGATAAAAATTAAAGCTTGGATCAAGCTTTTGCAGATAGGATTAAAGCAGCAAAATTCGGATCTTGGATAAGCCTCAATTTCTATATAAAGGAATTTGCCGAAGCTTTGCAAAGAATCGTTGCTCTTTTGGAATTACGTCAGTGCTTCATTTAACATTCTCGGCGCTCAAAGCTCTTGTGCTTTTCCGTCGTCTCCCTGCTGCAGTCGAGGCTCTGACTCGACTTCGTCGACCGCTGTCGGAAGACTGACCCCAACATCCGAGCTGCTCCAGATATTCTGTCTGTGTTGGGTAACGAACTTTTTTTTTAATTTCTTTGTACTTAATTATTAGGGAGTGTGGGGGTGTCACACTTCCTACCTTGTATCGGATCACTCAACCGGGGGTTTCACCGGTTGAGGATTTTAGTGGATTGCCCAACGTAAAGGTTCAAGGAACCTGGGCCTTCGAGTAGGAGTCGCCGAAGGCTCCGAACGAAGTAAAATCGCTTGTGTTCTTCTGTATTCATTTCTCGCTTCGTATTTCTTATTTTCCGCTGCACGCTTTTTCAAAGCTTAACTTTTCTAACTCTGATTTTAAACGAACGAATTTTTAAAAAGCACGTGATTCACCCCCCCTCTCACGTGCACTCGATCCTACAAGTGGTATCAGAGCCCGGTTTGCTCTGAATCGGTGCAACCACCGTAAGAGCCGGGGGAGATCCATATTTTTTATCGTGTTTCGTATTTTTTTTGTACAATCTAAATTAGGCATTGGTGCCTGAGTTTAGATTTTTTTTTTCGTTCGTTCGTTGGTTTTACTCGAATCTGGTGCAACACCATTCGAGTCGTGCCTAAGTTTAGATTATTTTTTTTTTTTAGATTCGTTGGTTTTTACTCGAATCTGGTGCAACACCATTCGAGTCATTTTTTCTCTATTATACCTCTTCCCGCACTGCTAATCCAAGACCCAGTCTTGGAACTTTTGTCTGCTTTTTTTCGTGTGTGCAGGATCTAAATGGCCCAAGGCGAAGGCTATAGCACCGCTCGTCCTCCTCTTTTCAATGGGGAAGACTTTCCCTATTGGAAGAGAAGGATGGAGGTCTATCTGAAGACCGACATGGATCAGTGGTTCGCAATCCAAATTGGATATAACCACCCATGGACGAAGGTGCAATGCCCCACTCAAACCAGAAAGATGGAATGCTAAATGAAGAAGGAGGCACAAATTGAATTCAAGGCCCAGAATACACTCCAGTGCGGACTTAACAAAAGAGGAGCTGAATCGAATCGGCCCAACCAATTCAGCTAAAGAGCTATGGGATAAACTGATCGAGTTGCATGAAGGCACAAACGATGCAAAGGTAACAAAAAGAGATTTATTATTAAACAAATTCTTTAACATAAAAATGCAGGAAGGAGAATCTGCAAGCCAACTCCACGCTCGCATAAAAAATATATTGAATGGACTGCACTTGATTGGGCACAAACAAGAAAATAGAGACATCATCAGGTATGCCTTGAACTCGTTTCCTAGAAATTCCTTATGGGCATCTATTATAGATGCCTACAAAATTTCTAGGAACCTTTCAAAAATTAATTTAGATGAGCTATTTTGTGAACTTGAATTGCATGAACAAACTAACACCAAGGCCGAGAAAGGTATTGCTCTGTTTGCAGGTTCATCTAAAGAAGCTAAGTCAAAAAGCAAAATTCAAGACGAACCTGAAGATGAGTCAGACTCTGACTTAGATGAAGAAGAACAAATTGTGAACTTGGTAAGGAAAATGTTCACCAGGAGAAAAAATAAATTTTCAAAGAAGGACATTCAAAAGATGATGAAGCCCTCCAGCACAGAAGGTAAAAACAACATAACCTGCTTCGGCTGCAACAAAAAAGGACACTTCAGACATGAATGTCCTTACAAGAAGGAGGACCAATCCAAGAAGAGCAAGAAGAAGAAGGCTCTTCAAGCCACTTGGGACGAGAGCTCGGACGACTCCGACGATGAACCACCGAAGAACTCAAGCTACCTCGCGCTAATGGCAACCGGACCTGGATCGGACTCGGAGCTCGATGAAGATTCCGAATACGAGTCGAGCCAAGAGGTCGGACTCTTTTCGGACGACTCGACTGAGGTATATTTAGATTCGATTAATGAAAAGTTTTTTAAAATTATTTCTGTTTTAAATAAAAAATTGCTTGCATCCGAATCTAGGGCTGATCAGCTCCTTAAGGAAAATCAAGACCTTAAGGAGCAATTAATTAAAGATCAAACATTAACTAAACAAACCCAAAATCAAACTAAACTTGAAACTGAAAACTCCACCCTTAAGGGTGAAGTTCAAAAACTTAAGGATTTACTAGCAACTTTTACAACCCGATCCAAGAATCTTGACCTTATTCTTGGATCTCAAAAGGGCATGTATAACAAATCAGGGATAGGGTACAAATCAGGATCGACCCAAAGATCCTTTACCTCTTTTTTTCACCCCCGCAAAAATCAACGAAAAGCGTGGGTCCCGAAAGCCTATCTAACAAGGCAAGTAGGGCAGAACCAATATTATATTCCCCAAAATGACATCCATTACATTAACCCTAAACACCCTACCTATCATTTAGGGGGAGGCACCAAATTAGTTGGCACCTCAAAGTCAGCCTTTACCCATTTGGGTACCTAAGACTAGTTAGATCAGGGTGTGTCAATGAGTAGGTTAAAGTACAACTTCCTTAAGCGGCTTTGTCTAGAAAGTGGTTGTTGTTCCAATAAGGCTTCGGCCAAAGAAGGCCACTGTGCCTCGCCACTACCTGGAAGTCAATTATTGAAGTATACTTTTAAACTACTACTTGTCAAACCTAAATCTAACAAAAGGTCAGATCAACCTTTATGAATAAAACTCAAATTTATTAATCATTTTATTTAATTATTCAAACAATTATTGCAAATTCAAGCTCATCTCACACAAATCATAGGATCCCTAATATAAATTGATAATGCAAACATAACTTAATAAGATGAAAAGGACAAAATTAAAATAAATTATAATTAAAATTAAAATTAAATTCAAATTAAATTAAATCAAATTAAATTAATTAATTAAATTAAAATTCAAAATTCAACTTGAATGGTAATCCTTAATTAATTCAATTCAACTCAACATTTAAATTCAATTCAAAATGCAAATTTAATTCAAAATTTAATTCAATTCAAAATTCAAATTAATTTAAAATTTTTATATTTAAAATTCTTTTCCACAAAAACAAAAATATGTTTTTTTTAAAAAAAAAATATTTCTAAATTTTAAATTGTACTTTCAAAATTCTCTCTAAGTTTTTTAAAAAAAAAAAAAAAAAAATCTTTCTAAGTTCTTAAAATTCAAAATTCTATTTTCAAAAATCTTTCTATTTTTTACCGTGCTTCATTTTTGTTAACTATGAACCTAAATTCAACCTAAATTGGTAAAAATTTAATTTTTCCTACTTAACTATAGGAAAATAAATGGATTATTGACAGTGGATGCTCCAGACACATGACTGGGGATCCCACCAAATTTACAGAACTCAAGTACAAAAGACTAGGGACCGTTGCTTTTGGAAACAACGGTAAACTTAAGGTAATTGGCCTAGGTAATATTGAACTTGAGTCTGATTTTATAATTAAAAATGTCTTACTTGTTGAGAATTTTTACTTTAATTTACTAAGTATCAGTCAATTGTGTGATACTGGTTATAAGGTTAGGTTCTTGTCCAATGAATGTCTGATTAAACACACTGACAACCCAGGCATCACACTTAGAGGACATAGGCACAACAACATTTATGAAATTAGGCTAACCCGTCCCTTAGTAAACTGCCTTTTAACCCATAAAGATGAGACTTGGCTCTGGCATAGGAGACTTTCACACACTCACTTCAGAAAACTACCTAAACTAAATGGTTTAGTTAGAGGACTACCAAAATTACCTAACCTTGAGTCAACCTTATGTAATGCTTGCCAACAAGGAAAACAAACTAGGTCAACCCACAAACCAACTAATCAAACTCAAACTAAGTCAATTCTTGAATTAATTCACCTAGACCTATTTGACTCACACGGAGTTAAATCGATTGGTGGAAACCTATATTGTTTAGTAATCATTGATGACTATTCAAGATTCACTTGGGTAAAATTCCTAAAAAATAAAGATGAAACCTTTGAAACTTTTAACCACTTTTGTAAACAAATAGAAAATGAAAAAGGAATTAAAATTAAAAGACTTAGGAGCGATAATGGTGGAGAATTCAAAAATAAAAAATTCAACCAATTCTGTTTAGAAAATGGCTATCATCATGAATTCTCCTGCCCTAAAACACCTCAACAAAATGGAATTGTAGAAAGGAAAAATAGAACACTACAAGAAGCAACCAGAACAATGCTTAACGAATACAACCTACCTAAATATCTTTGGGCTGAGGCTGTTAGTACAGCCTGTTATGTACAAAATAGAATAACTATAAATAAAAATCTAGGAAAAACTTCTTTTGAAATCTATTATAACAAACAACCTAATATTAAGTATTTAAAAGTATTTGGATGTAAAGTATATATATTAAATACTAGAGAACACTTAGGAAAATTTACATCTAAGGTTGAGGAAGGTATCTTTGTAGGTTATTCCCTTACCAGTAGAGCCTATAGAGTTTATAACAAAACTACCCTAAGAATTGAAGAAACTACAAATGTAAAATTTGATGAAAAGTCTAGCCCAAATGACTCTAATCAAAACACTTACCAACCAATTGATTTTGTTAGGTCCAGCACTAACCCAGATGAAAACCCAACTGAGGACCAAGACCATGATCTAATTGAACCTGAACCTGAACCTGAACCTAACCAAACTAGGACTGTCCGTGTTAGCTCAGCCCACCCAACTGATCAAATCATAGGTGATCCAGAACTAAGGGTTCAGACTAGGTCAGCCTTTAGAAACCTTAGCCAGATTGCTTTGATTTCCAAAATTGAACCCAAGTCTATAGAAGAATCTTTACTTGACCCTGATTGGATCATAGCTATGCAGGAGGAGTTAGCCCAATTTGAACGTAGTCAAGTTTGGGACTTAGTACCCTTACCTAAAGACAAAAAGTGTATTGAAACCAAATGGGTCTTTAGAAATAAACTTAACGAACAAGGTGAAATAGTTAGGAATAAGGCTAGATTAGTTGCTAAGGGGTTTAGCCAAGTAGAAGGACTTGATTATGATGAAACCTATGCCCCTGTAGCTAGACTTGAGTCCATTAGGATGCTTTTAGGTTATGCAGCCCATAAGGGGTTCAAGTTGTATCAAATGGATGTTAAGTCAGCCTTCCTAAATGGACTAATTAAGGAAGAGGTTTATGTAGGTCAACCCCCTGGTTTTGAAAGCTTAGAACACCCTGACTATGTTTTTAAACTTAAGAAAGCTCTATATGGACTTAAGCAAGCCCCTAGAGCCTGGTATGAAAGACTGTCGAACTACTTAGTATCTAAAGGTTTTAACCAAGGTAAAATTGACCCAACACTATTTGTTAAGACTCTAAAAACTGATATTTTTATAGCCCAGGTATATGTAGATGATATAATATTTGGCTCAACTAACTCAAATTTCTTACAAGAATTTATAACGTTAATGGAAAATGAATTTGAAATGAGTCTAGTAGGCCAGTTAACCTTCTTTTTAGGGCTACAAATAAAACAAACTAGTGAGGGTACGTTTGTCCATCAACAAAAATACACTAAAGAATTACTTAGAAAATTTGGAATGGATAATACCAAAGAAATTAAAACACCTATGGCTACCAATCAGATCATAGATAGTGACCAAAAAGGCAAACCTGTTGACATTAAGTATTATAGAAGTGCTATAGGTAGCCTACTTTACCTAACTGCAAGTCGACCTGATATTCTCTTTGCAGTTAGTATGTGTGCTAGGTATCAAACCTGTGCTAAAGAGTCACATCTAACCCTAGTTAAAAGAATATTTAGGTACCTTAAAGGGACAGAAAATTTAGGAATTTGGTACCCTAGAACAGCCCAGTTTGAACTTATTGGATTTTCTGACTCAGATTATGCTGGCTGTAAATTAGATAGAAAAAGTACCAGTGGTGGATGTCAACTTCTAGGACCTTCACTAGTTAGTTGGTTCAGTAGGAAACAACATTGTGTTGCCCTTTCCACCACTGAAGCTGAATACATAGCCATGGGGGAGTGTGTAGCCCAACTACTCTGGATGATGCATACCCTAAAAGACTTTAACCTAGATTTTAAGAAAGTTAAAATTTTTATTGATAATCTAAGTTCAATTAATCTAACTAAAAACCCAGTCCACCACTCCAGGACTAAACATATAGAAATAAAACACCATTTTGTTAGAGATCATGTAAATAAAGGGGAAATTGAACTTAACCACGTTGAATCTAAGGCTAACCTAGCTGATATATTTACTAAACCACTTCCTGAATCTGAATTTAGCAACTTAAGAAGATTAATAGGAATGTGTGTTGTAGACTAGGACTGACCGGATCACTCTTACTTTTTGAAAAATTAGCTCATAAATTCTGGTTTACACTTAGCTCAATTTTGGTTAATTAGCTTGAATTTTTTTTAAAAAAAAAAATAAACTTGATTTTTGAACTCAGACTTTCAAAAAGTCATTTTTTAAACTTAATTTTAATTTTTAAAATTAATTTTAAAACTTGATTTTCAAAAGTTGGTGGACTTAGCCTAAGCTCGACCCCTAGACCTGCATGAACCTATAGATTTAGAAGCCGCATCTCACAAAGCACATTAGGTATAACTTGTTTGTGTTTGCCACAACTTAGAACAATGTGAGATGCATAGGGTCTTGCCTGGACTTCAGAATGCTTAAGTCTGTGCATCGTAGCAAGTCTGGGCGTTAAATACCACCTTCACATTGATCAAGTCAAGTAGTCTTTCTGTAAACTTAAGCTAGACACTAGTGCTTGACTTGACTAACCTAGTGAAAACTACTATCCTCTAGATAGTTAGCTAGTAACTGAGGTTAGACATCCAAAGTGGGCTAAAATTCTTACTTGGTTCAGGGGGAGTTTGAGTCTAACTTTCTATACTGTGTATTCTAACTTTTCAAATAAATGAGTTAAACATTATTTTAAAAATAATTTTGGAAAATTTATCTTTGAAAATAATTTTGAAAATTTATCTTTGACTCTCCCTCTGAATCAGTTCAGAACCTTAGTCTATTTTTAAGCACTTGAATGCCTATTACTTGAATGCCTATTACTTGAATGCATGTTCTTCATTTTTTTTGATGAATGCCAAAGGGGGAGGGTTATAAGGTTAAGAGTTAGAAATTAAAACAATTAAAATAACCCTGATTTTAGAGCATGTCATTTGCATATTATGTCGTTACTTATTGCTTTAACATGTTATTTTTCTAACTTTAACCCAGGTTGTCATTGCATCAAAAAGGGGGAGATTGTTGGTGCAATTTGCACTAACGGTCAAACTCAAGTTTTGATGAATGACAAATAAGTTAAAGTTAGGTTTGTTGTGGGTTTAACCTCTTTACTAAGTGTGCAGGGTCGAAAGACTTAGAACCAGACACCAGGCTGAAGTCCAGGGTGGTTGAGCCCTGGCAGGAAGTCCAGTTGGGTCCGCGGAGCCTGACAACTGGCCGAAGACCAAGTTGGTTGAGACTTGGCAGAAAGACCAGGGTGGTTGAGCCTTGGCAGGAAGTCCTGGTGGGTTAAGAAGTCAAGTAGAGCTGCACGAGGTAAGTGAGGTAAGTCACTGGAGGAGCGAACCAGTGAGGACGAGTCCAATTTTGGACTTTAGGCGCGGTCCAGTCTAGACCCATTTGGGTGATCTAAACTGAGACCTGGTTAGATCCTGGTCTGGGAGACAGGATCTAATTAACTTTAAATTTTATCTTAGTCCAAATAAATTGTGCTAAATCTTTAAATTGATTTATACTAACATATTTTATCATGATTTATTTGGTATATGGATAAAATTAATTTTATATGTATAACAAAATTAATCTTTATTATTATTTATTTTGTTAATATAAAATTTTATTAAATTTTTTTTTATAATTTATTTACCTTTTATAATATTAATTAAAATTTAAAGAGAATAAAATAAATATTATTTAAATTATTCTTTTAATCCTGGATAAGACGTAAACTGCAATGCTTCATCAAGTTTTGCAGATAGGAGTTAAAGCATTTGCAGATCTTGATAAGCCTCAACATTCCTATATAAAGGAATTGGCCGAAGCTGCATGAATTGCTCTCTTTGGAATTTCGAACCTTTCAACGTCATTCTGCTTCACGTGATTAATCCGTCAAAGCTCTTGTGCTTCTACTTCCGAGTCTTCCTGCTGCAGTCAAGGCTCTGACTCGACTTCGTCCAACCGCTGTCGGAAGACAACCCCAACACCGAGCTGCTCCAGATATTTGTGTTGTTGGGTAACGAAGATTTTTATTTTAATTTCTTTCGTACTTAATTTATTAGGGAGTGTGGGGTTGTCACACTTCCTACCTTTGTATTCGGATCTACTCAACCGGGGGTTTTTGTCCGGTTGAGGATTTAGTGGATTGCCCAACGTAAAGGTCCAAGGGACCTGGGCCTTCGAGTAGGAGTCGTCGACGGCTCCGAACGAAGTAAAAAAATTACTTGTGTTCTTTCTGTATTCATTTTCTCGCTTCGTATTCTATTTTTCCGCTGCACGCTTTTCAAAGCACAACTTTTCTAACTCTGATTTTAAACGAACGAATTTTTTAAAAGCACGTGATTCACCCCCCCTCTCACGTGCACTCGATCCTACAGTCCACTACCATATACTCATTATAACAATATACCTTTTCACCCACATTCTTTTTAATATTAACACTCATTATTTATGGGTCCTACCGTCCACTCAATCATCTTAAAATTATATATATTAAATAACGACATTTTAAATGAACTAGCCGTTAAAAAACTAACCATTTTATTTAATTTTTAATTTTAAAATTTATAATTTTTTAATAAAAATTAAATCTAACCGTGTTAAAACTAACTATTTAATAAATACAATTAAAAATAAAAAATAAAAAAAAATACATGTGGGGTGGGCCAGGCAGGGGGCTGGCCCACCCCACCCCACTGCACTTGAACGAGTTCAAGAGCTTTAACGCCCCACATTGGTGTTTAACATCAGTGGGCGTTATAACACCCCCAATTAACGTCGCATTGGGATGCTCTTAGGTCACATTGAATACTCTACTTAATCATAAAAATTATTAGATATTCAAAATTAACTATTTTCCAATCCTATATAATCAAATTATTTAAAACAATTTTATTGTAATAATCTCATTATTAACCATTCGAATAAGATCTTTTCATTTAGAATGTAACAAAAATACATTAGTAATTTAAAATTAAAGATCCAGACTTTAATTCCTAATCACGAATAAATTTATATTATACTTTCAATATTATCCTCTTGTATAAAATGCTTATATATAATATTTAAAGTCATAATAATAATCTAAGAATTTTTAATATTTATAAGATATCTATAACATAGATACAAAAATATTATTGAAAAAAATAAAATTCAATTATTTATGTGTATATATCCCAACAGAGTCTATCTTGTTCTTGTGTATGATTAAATTGATGAAATAAATACTATAAATGTGTTATAATTTTATTATCTAAAGGAATAAGTTATGCTTATCTTTACTCTTGGTTGATAGTTCTCTCTTATATTACTTGCTTTTTTTTAATGTTCCAGTTGTTTATGTTTGCTTATTTCATGTTAAGATTTACTAATTAAATTTATAAGATATAATTATAAATAAAAAAAAGTATGGCCTAGGGTAATCCCCTTAAAAACTAAAACTACTATATATAAGAATCTTAATGAATTAAATTATATAATTAATTATGGTAAACAAATAAATGATAGATAGATAAATTATGAGAACTTCAACATTTTACTCTAAAGGAGCTCTGTGATTACTCAAATTAAGTTAACAAGATAATGAATGCAAAATCTATATCATGAAACGTTCGCTCTACATTGTACAATGCATAACTACTTATGTTGAAAAGAGAATTAGATAAATTACTATAATTATAGAGCATGACTTTAAAAAGGTTCTTGAGTTTTTCCATTCATTTGTAGGCTTCAACCATTTAAATTCTTTTCTCAGTAGGTGGATTATAGCCTTTCATATTGTAAGTTACAAACAACCTTCTAAGCTTATAGCCAACCACGGCCTTAGAACAACCTACCAACTTTTTATTGACCTTGGCCTCTTAATCTTTCAACTCAATCCTATCAAATTTTGAACTCACCAAATTCCTATTAAACTTTAATCTTACAAATAATTTGTTAATTTTCTAGTCAATCTTGACTTTTAATCAATCTCTCAATCTTCTAACTCCACCTCGTTGAATCACAATCTTTACAACCTAGCAAACTATTGATTGAACTTGACCAACAATCTCACCTTACCAAGCTTTCCAAGCTACATAGCATATGCAACTTACCAAATACATTCAAACATACAAAAGCATAAGATAAAACTAAGTTAAAGCCTTTATCAACCATGTAAAAGTATCCTAGTCAAATTCAACCACTTAAAGCATAATTACAAACAATATGAGCAACTCAAAAGTAGATACTCCAATTGTTAAAAAAATACCGTATATACAATCAATTCAATTATTTTATCGATTCAAAATCCCATAAAACCAAACTAGAAAAATATATACTCAGACTCCCCCTTTAAAATTTAATTATTTATCAATTTATTAACATGTATCATTAATGTATGTTCACTTATGCATCCTAAGAATTAAATTGATTATTATTTAATTTATTAAAATTTTCAATTAATTTTTTTAATTTTTAATTATTTGAATAAGTATAATTTTAGAAACATGTTTAACCGATGGAATAAAAAAAAATTTACAAAAATCTTTAAAATTATATTTAAATCTAAAATTAAATAAAAAATATTCTATGAAAATAAATCTAGTTAAATGATCCTTTTAATTTTTATGTGTTATTGCATTGACCTCATAACCACCATCGATTCGGAATACAATTTACATGTAATTTCTCCTGATGGAAAAATAATATTCTCAAAATATTTAATAAAGATCAAACATTTTAAAGAAGGAATTTCTCGAACCATATAAGTAATTGCATCAGTATTTTTTTATATCCATCCTTCCATTGCAATCAGAAGTGGAATTCCAAAACATATAAAATTGCAATTAAAAGCATGAAAAAATTATAAAATTAACAACTCTAAATCATAACTATCAATTAAAAAATGACTCTCAATTAAAAAATGATCAAATGATCTCAATCATTCAAAAAAATTAAAAAAAAAACACACTTTATCCCAACAGTTAAAGACCACCAATTTTAACTAACAGAACCCAACATTAAAAAAAAAAAAAGAAAACCCCTAATCGACAGAGCATCGCCAATAGGATGATTTTTATTAGGCCACCTACTACCCTACTGGGCTAGTTATGATTCCGGTTCAACAACCAAATCAACAGATATCTAACCCATTGACCTGATTAGGAGCCCAAGCCAAGCCCAAACCGGATCCAACGTGAGGTTGAACCCGATCCCCAACCAGAGTGGATCTGCTTTATAATATAGCTTTTAAAAATAAAAAACTCCTTCAAAAACAAAAATGATTGTTTTTAAAACAAAATCGCCGCTTATATTCATGCTGAGTATATTTTCTTGCTTTATGTTTTATTTTTTAAAATATGAGAATTGAAAGACTATCAGATTTTAGAAACGGCTCAAATTTCAACTTTTGATCTCTAACTCACGTTGAAAGTGAGCACGTCACCATCACATGAGAAAATTTTAAGCAAAGAACTTCTTGCATCGATAGGAACCTGTTTCATGTGTCCCTGTTCAAAAAATACTGAAAACTTTCATCATTTAAAAAAATAAAGATTTTTAAAAAAAAAAATAAATATTTAAAACTAGCTTTTAACATATTTTAAAATTATTAAAAGTGAATTCTGCGATAAAAATTTATTCAAAAAAGTTATTAAAAATAAAGTAAACAAAAGCTTTTAATTTTTAATGTGGTAGGTAAAGTAAACTAAATTAGGACAAAAGCAAACACATACCAGCTAAAGTTCTGACGGATAAATTGAGAAGATATAGCTGCCTTAAGGAAATTAAATCTTATGGAAGTCCCTATGTTAACCTAAGAAAGATCGAAAATTCAATGATTTGCCGCCCTTGTAGCTGAAAGAATAGCATTTAACCAATTAGAATAAGATCATATGTTCCTCGTAATGGGATATCTTACTGTAACTCACAAGCTCAGAACTAACTGTTAAACCTGATTAAAATGAAAATCAAACAGAATATTTTGACTCAAGTTTATACAGTGGGCTTTGTAAATATTAAACGAGGAATATATAATTCATGTAGCATACAACTATAAAAACCTTCTACGATTTGATCATACAAGATAGAAGAAGCAATTTGGACTGAGATGCATTGATAAATCATGGTAAAAGAATTTATTTGTAGAAAACAAACATCATAATCAAGCATCGGTATTATGTTGTTCTACGAGGGGAGATGCTTTCAAACCAATCACGAAATTGTTGTTTTTGAGAGAACATAGATAGCCAATTAAACAATAAAGTGCATGGTCACGAAACATCACAAATTTCTTTCGAAACAGAAAAACGTGTAGATAAACTGATTACAAATGGGGCATGTCATAATAGCAAAGCAATACTAACCTCAAACGTAGTACGGACAAGGAGCGCAAGCAATCTCCCACAGCATTGCACATGGTAGTTCCAAGATTGAGATAAAATGATATTCAGAAATATAGTAGTTCACCTGTATAACATTCACCCGTATCCAGTATGGAATTTAAGGAGAAGATCAAGAAGCAACTAAGAAACTAGAGCACAATTATAATAAGAAAAAGAGATTGAGAAACACTAGCATAAGATTCAAACCTTTCTTTCAAGACCCAAAAGTAAAGCTACAATCCAACAAAATAGACATAACAAGTCAAACAGAATCCGCATGTATTGCAAAGAGGGGGAATACTACGATTACAAGCAACGCCAAAAGAGAACATAAGCCCATGAGGTAGCAGATGTTAGAGCATTAGATCATGGATAGATGGGCAAAAAAGTTGATGCTAATGGTTAATTAAATCCATTCTCAGTTCCTGCCTGGGCACTCCCTAGCAAAGTGCCCGGTCTCGCCACAGTTATAACAGGATCCACCACCGCCCCCACCATACCTCCCCCCTCCGCCTCCACCCTGGTATCCGCCTCCACCCTGGTAGCAATCTCTAGCAAGATGCCCCATCTCGCCACAGTTATAGCAAGCACCACCGCCACCTCCATTGCCACCTCCACCGCCACCTCCGTTGCCACCTCCACTGCCGCCCTGGTAACAATCTTTAGCAATGTGTCCAGTCTCACCGCACTTGTAGCAGGCACCGCCAGAGCCTCCCCCGCCATAACCTCCTCCCCTTCCTCTCCCTCCGCCACCAGAGCTGTTGAACCCGTAACCTCCTCCATAACCCCCGCCCCTAGATAATCCCCCTCGGCCCCCACCATAGCCATCCCTCCGGCCGCCGCCTCCGCCACTACCCTGGACCGAAGATCCATCCGGGCCGGTGACGTCGATGGCCTTGGTGCGCCCGTCGTCCCCCTCGGAGAGGGAATACTCCACGTTCTCGCCCTCGGCGAGGCTCCGGAACCCGTCGGATTTGATGGAAGACTGGTGAACGAAGAGATCCTCCCCGCCATCGTCCGGCGTGATGAAGCCGAACCCCTTGGTATCGTTGAACCACTTCACCGTGCCCTTCGATCGGACCGCCTCCTGCTCCATTGATCGACCAGGAGGAAGAGGATGACAAACACGCGAACAGAGGGAAACCCTAAAAGGTTTGTCTCACGCGCACAAGGGCGGCTCTTGGCGTGGGCGTCGCTTGTGGCGTGGTGTTGCTGATATAGAGGGAGGTGCGAGACTGCGGGTCCAGACGGCTGAAATCCAACGGGCAGGAGGAAACCGATGCAAAATATGAGCCGTCAGATTTGCTAGGTTTTGTATCGGGGAGGAGAGAAGCCACAACGTAACGTCGAGACGAATGGATAAGAAGGGTTGGAGATTTGGCATTAATTAATTATAAACACAGAAATTCATAAAAAAATAAGTATATATTAAAAATGATAAATCTCAGTTAGTGTCAAGGATTCAATCCCTGGAGTGTCCGATCTGATTCTATAGAAATTTTCTACCGATCACTAGGGTAAATCGGGAAGCGCATACGACAGTCAATCCAGATGCCCAGCATCCTTTGATTGCGTTTCTCATTTGAAGAAAATTTTTTGTAAATACGCTGTAGCTGGGGATCAAATCATAGATCCCTAGGTCACAACCTGAAACAAATATATATTAATTAAATCATACGTGTGAATGTATATATAAATCATGTGCCATAATAATAAATAATAAATAATGCCAAGTAGTAATCGATTTGAATAATTAGTTGCCCGAATTGGTATATATCAATTATTCAAAATAAATATCATCTAAAATAAGTGAGTTTGGTTGACTGGCATCTCATCTATTTTTACCTATAAAAGAATTCCCCATTAACTTGTATTGTCCAAATCGTTACTCCTTCCAAAAATTTCATTAAATATTAATTAAATTTTATATATATATATATATTATGCATAATAATAAAAAATAAATAAATTATTCTAAATAGTAATTGTACCAATGGGCACTAATATATAAATTATTCAAAATAAAATATCATCTAAAAATTATAAATTTATATAGGGTACAGACATCTCATCTATTTTTATCTATCAAAAATCCTCAGTAACTTATTAAAATGGTGGCATCCTTATGCGTCTAGCTCAAATCATTCAAGCATGGTTTAATTTCTTTTTTATGAACTTGAATTTGAATTTGAATTTGAATTTGAATTTGATTCACTTGATTTCTTTTTATGAGCTTGAGTTTTTTTTAAGTTTGACTTGAACATAATTCGTTTAGATGCTATCAAATTCTCAGTTCAAACTTATTTAATTATTTAAAACTTTTATATTTAAGTTTATTTAATTGAATATTAAATTTAATAATATAAATTTATTTGTTTATTCTAAAATTTTCTTTTTTGATTTAGAATATTGATAGAAGTTTTATTAATGAACATAGTTCACAAATATTATTCACGACTATTAACGAGTTGAACACATATGTGTTTAAGTTTATTTGTTTAATTTAATTAGTTGTTCAAGTTTATTTAATTTATTTAATTGATCTTATGTGTATTAAATGAACATAAACATGCTCTTATCAAATCAAATATCAAGTTAACATTTGATTCATTTACAATCCTACTTAAAAGGAAACTCAAACGCCAAACAATTCAACTTTTATATGCAACTTTGCTCTTGCACTTAACTTTCTTCGAGTGTCCGTGTCCATTACAATCATCCTTTGATAAAATTCTCAGGGGCTCTCTATAAGACTAAGCTAACCAAGATCAAAAAAAAAGGGCACCTTAGCATTGTTGAACATATCATCAAAGGGTATTATGAAATGCTTGGAGAGTTTATGCTTCTAATTTTAGGGTTTTATTTTGTCGCAATGAGTTTTAGGATTTACTATTTAGGATGCATTTTAGGATGTTTTTATTCAGTTTTAAGTTTTATATTCTTTAATGTTCGTGTAGTCATGTCATTATTTGGAGCTTTAGAGGATCATCTAGTGGTGCTTGTTAGAACCGATGGAATCAAAATATCTCCATAATGGCATGATATTGTCCACTTTGGGCCTAAACCCTCATGACTTTGTTCTTGGGTCTCCCCAAAAGGTCTCATACCAATGGAGATACTTTTCATCCTTTTAACCCCATGATCTTTTCCATGTACTTTAGATGTGGGACTATGTTTACACCTTTACAACCCAATAATCCCCCCCTCAAACAAAGGACCACAGGTCCCCCCTCAATGTCATTTTTTAATGTTTGAATCCTCGACCTACCATGACTTTTTGCACCTCGGTCCACCCGACCTACTAGGACTTCCCACCTAGCCGCAGCTAGGACTTTTTGCCCCTCGATCCACCCGACCTACTAGGACTTCCCACCTAGTCGCAACTATGACTTTTTGCCCCTCGATCCACCCGACCTACTAGGACTTCTCACCCGGTGTCTGGTCCTCTTGATTCAGACACGGGAGCATCCACTTCCATTGTTTAAGATTCAAGCCACATGGTTAGATCTGGATCATGGCTCATCCGGCGATTAGTCCGGTGAAGAGCGGTCTCGCTCTGATATCACTTGTTATAACCGATGGAATCAAAATATCTCCACAATGACATGATATTATCCACTTTGGGCCTAAACCCTCATGGCTTTGTTCTTGGACTCTCCCCAAAAGGTCTCATACTAATGGAGATATTTTCCATCCTTTTAACTCCATGATCTTTTCCATATACTTTAGATGTGAGACTTATTAGTGCAGGAAGCACTAGTAGATCGAACCAAAATTTTGATTATGGAACTAGAATCAAGTTAAGTATGTGGTTTGGCTAACCAAGTTGAACTAAGCTTACAGGAAACACAGGTTAAGTCCTAGTGATGCTAGGCATGAAGTCTTGGCAGAGTCAAAATGCACCAGGTGAAGTCTGGGCTGGTCAGGAAGACCACGCCGCAGCAGAAGTCTGGGCTTGGTCAGGAGGACCAAGTTGCAGCGGAAGACTGGGCTGATCAGGAGGATCAGTTGTAGCACAAATCCTAGGGGGCGAAGACAGAGCCGAGCACAAGTCAACAAGTTAGGAGGACTCTGTTGGCAATCAGGTAAATTCTCCCGAGGGGAGTGGGTAAGGACGCGTTCCCGAGCGGAACATTAGGCGTCGGTCTAACCCAGGGTCTCACTGGAGATTCGAAGTTAAGACTCGTAGTTGGTTTAGTGAACCAACTTAATCTTTTGCATATTATTTTAGCTAGCATCTTTTGCAGGAAGAAAAAGTCAGACGAATGCGAACTCCGGACGAAAAATTAGATTTTCGGGTATGGAGTCGACTCAGATGGGTTCTGGAGTCGACTCCAGCCGAGTCAGCTGGAATCCAGAAGTCAGCGCGTCGACTTTCCGCCAACTCAGCCTGGAGTCGACTCAGGTAAGGTTTTGAGTCGACTCAGGGTCAAAAGTTATCGCAGCTGACGCCACCACAACTGAAGTCGACCCAAAAGTCAATCGGAGTCGACTCAGGGAGGATAACGGGCGAAAGAGATAAAGACTTATCTGCCACGTCAGCTGGAGTCGACCCAGATGGGCATCTGAGTCGACTCAGGACGACTATGTAAGGCAGTTGCGACCAGCAGCCGAGAACAACACTTTCAAAGTCTCCGAACTTCGTTCTCGCGACTCCCGAGCCCTCAATCTTTGACGTCGGTGCTGCACCTGCTCCAAGCTACTCAATTATATACCGAGACGCCGAGATCAACCTCCAAGGAACGACTGCGTAAACTAAAGTTCGGTAACTAAGTTAATACTGTATTTCAATTACTTCGAAGCTTGCAATCGATTTCTGTATTGAATTTTTTGATACACTTGCTGTCGAAAAGGGGCAAGTGATTTAGTGGATTGCCCAGAGAAAACGGTCAAGGACCGTGGGCCTTGGAGTAGCAGCGTTGCGCTGTGAACCAAGTAAAAACAAACTTGTCCATTATTTACTTTGCATTTTTACGTTTCCGCAATCGTACTCTGTATTCGCTTCTGTACGCGCTTGAAGTTTTGTGAAAATCGAAAAACGTGCAACACGCTATTCACCCCCCTCTAGCGTGTTCTAACGATCCTACAGGACTATGTTTGCATCCTTGCAACCCAACAGTGCTAAATAGTTATAGATGAACCTAAACCCATAGAAATTTTAAAATGATTAATAGTTATCGGTTCTCTTGTATGCCACTTTAGATTAATAGTTTTGGGTGTTGGCGTAGTCTGTCTTCAGAATTTTGATATTTGACAATGTATCTAGATTTGATCATTTTGACTAAGGATTGATCTAAACTGACCTAATATTTAGATGTGAGTGAAGTCTAGTTAGGTCAAAGTTAACCAGATGACTAGTAAGGAAAGTCCTAATTAGAGACTAGGTAAGAATGCCCTAGTCAGTGAGGGTGGGTAAGGAAGACTTGGCAAATTGAGAGCACCAGGCGAAGAGTCTAGGCGGGTCAGTAGACCAGACATCTAATAGGTCAATAGGTCAATGAGGACTGGACATTGAAAGGAAAGTCCTCGGTGATGGGAAAGTCTTGAAAAACCGTTCCGGTAGATTCTTGCAGAACAAAAATTTTTCCGAAACGATCTCAAGTTGCCCGACGCGTTTAGATCGTTGGGCTCTTGTGTTTGGTTTACAGAATCCAATATAAAAGCATAATTTAATTAAAGCAAAAATATTAAATTATACCTTTCTTCCGACGTTTCGGAAGGACGAAGTTTGTACCCGAAGACCTCTTGATCTTCTGCCGTATTCCTCTCCTCTTTTCGAACGTTGTGTGGGCAACGATCCTTCGAGAATTTTCTCCACCAGAATTCTCCTCCGATGGCTTGCTAAACTTCCTTCCTTCTTGTTGAAGAGAAGAGGAAGAAGAAGGGAGTAAAGGGTTGGCTTGCCGAAAGCTTCGGTCACCAATTTCGTGTTATCTAAAACCAAGCCAACCCCCTTCTTTTATAGCCTTGTCATCCCTTATTTATGGTATAATTTAAGCCATAAACATGGTATAATTGATCCATAAACATGGTATGATTTGAATCAATCAAATCGGAGAATTTTGGAATGATTTCGGAAGTTTCCAAATCGAACCCGCGACCTTTAATCGATCAAACAATCGATTAAACTCCGTAACTTTTTCTCATTAACACTGGTAATCGATCAGGTGATCGATTACCAGGCTTGGTAATCGATCAACTGATCGATTACCTGCCTTCGTATGAGAAACTCTGGTAATCGATCAGGTGATCGATTACCAAGGTGTGTAATCGATCACCTGATCGATTACACTCCTTGTATTGGTTCGAAAGACTAGTTTCTTCACGAATTCTTCCACAGTGGACTTGAGGATTCCCAGAGGCTACAACAGGGACCCAGAGGAGGAATTAGTTTTGGCCTTCTGATGAGCTAAGGCTTCCCGTGTTCGCCCCGAACACACAACCTTAGTTCATCAATAATAACTCATGCCACTAAAGAGTTATTATCGAACTACCGCGCCAATCCCATATTACAATATGGGCTCCTTCTTACTATCAGTATATTAGTCTCCCTGTGTTTAAGATATCGTATGTCCGTCAATTAGAATGAGTTACTGACAACTCGTATTTAATCGACATCTAATCCAAGAGTAGTACCACTCAACCTTATTATCATGCGGACAAGGTCCACCTGCAGGGTTTACATGATAATCCTTATGAGCTCCTCAAGGGGACATCATCAACCTAGATTATAGGACACAGTTTCCTTTTATAATCAACAACACACCATGTACATAATACTACTTCCCAACTCATCGGGCCTATTGATCTATCGATCTAGACCTCACCCTTTGATGAATTAAAGAAGTACATATTAAGCACATGTGTTTGTTATTATATCGGGATTAAGAGCATGTACATCTATAGTAACAGAGGTTTAGTTCGATTATATAGTCAGTATAAATCGAACAATCCTCAGATGGTCCTGCTCAATACACACTAAGTGTACTAGTGTAATTCTATAGTCAAGACAGACTAAGACCAAATTACACTACAACCACTCCGATGGTTTGTCCAATCCATCTTGGTTGTGAACACTGTTTATAATCTACAAGGGACTGATAACATGGTCTTCTGTGTGTGACTCCGCACACCATGTTAATCTACAGTATAGATTAAATGGACACTGTAAAATATTGACCAAATGTGATTCTCATTTCAGAATGTTTATTTACATAGCTAGGATTCTAGTATACATCCCAACACTCGGGTCAGAGGATCGGATGTGTCACTTCCCGAGAGACGGTTGTCTGAGAAAATTTTGGCAGAATCTCCCCTATAACAATTCAACTTTCCTGAATGCATTTAACATAGGACCCACACGACCACTCAACAACACAACATATCTATTAAATCTACTAAACTATATAAATAAAGATCTACACTGCCACAAACCACATATCCAACACATGCATCTAATATAGTAACCACAACAATAAACCAATCCACATACTCATACCAACAAGGTATAATCATCAACAACACAATAGCTATGTAACAACGAAAATCCCAAAGCGTATCGATATGCATCACAACTAAAACAAACAACAAACCCACAAGCAACGATAATAGAAATTTCGTAGCAGAATATAACAGGATTCAAGTCCACACAAATACGAATGTAAGTCCAAACCAGAGAGACGCACACAAAACTCCACAAGTCCACGAATAACGATCATAGATCCAAATACAATCCGAAAAACCACACAAGGAAAAACAACGACTCCTGCTGTGAGATGGGGCAGTCTAGCAGAACTCCAAGCTTCAAGTCAACCTCCCTATCTACTACTTGGGGAGAAAGATAGGAAATCCTATGGCCTGGATAGTGAGTATAAAATACTCAGTGCAATACTAGATAAAAATGCACAACATATATATCAACATGGATATCAAAGATATACAGTCTCTCTAGATAATACATAATGAAAAAGGTCAATACTACATAACAGGTAATAGGAATCATGCAAATTCAAACAATGCATGTAATGCCACACAATGCAACAATAATATATCAAACAAGTGCACCACACACAAAGATGCAGTAAATAAACAACCAACAAATGCAGTAAAATAACCTACTAACAAATACATGCACATATATAACACACATCACAGACAACATGCATGGTTACTATCTGTTAATTTGAGGGGTGCCTTAAGGCAATCGCCTTACGGTTATAATATTTATTGGATAAATAGTAATTCACTATTTGAGTACACATTCCATATGTGTTTGATTGAATCTAAAACTCAAATACTGAATATTCGCAATACGATTCATAGCGTGAGAGAATTTGTGATTGGATTACAACTTGTAAGCATCTCTATACTTGTAATTATGAACGTATTGAAATTATCCCTAGTCGAGAAATTGATGAGCGTGGACGTCATCGATTCTGTCGAGACTAACACGTTTTGAACTCCTTGGTTTGCCAAGCAGCTGATCTCACTGTTGTCGACATTAGATATTGAGAGTTAAATGTGGATGCTGGTTGAAGGTAACCAGTTCATTGGAGTGACATGTTTTGAGACATCATATGATTCGATATATATGTCAATGAAGATCTCAGTGCAGCTTAAGTGTGAGTTTCCTTTGACTTGTGGTATTCAAGTCACCTTGGTCATGGAGGCTTATACTTTGACATCTTAAGCAAGCATCTCCGAGGAGGTGTGGACCCGAGATGATTGGGTATAAGATGAAGTGCCCGAAGGTGTTTGAATAGCCTGTTAGTGAGAGCCCTAGAGCCAATCATATGATGATTGTTGTATGGACTCATTGTATCATATTTCTATATATTTATAAAGGCATTTCTTTATGGTTATTATACTTACTTGTATTGGTACCAAATAACTAAGTATAATAGCGTCCTTGAGTAGATGGTTCATATCTATATCAATCGATTGATTGAATCGATAGTGAGATGATATAGAGAATACTACTCTTAAAGATTCCTAGTCAAGTATTAACATTCAGGGACAATGTTAATGTGATGAGACTAGCATGTAGGTCAACACGATGACTTGATCTCACAAGTCATGGATATGAGATATCAAGTTGACACATGGGTATGCATTGGAGAATGTATACTGAATGACCCGCCATGAGAAAGTATCGTAGATCGTTATATGAGTGTCATATACTTTCTCATGTGGCTATTAGTATGACTATTAGTCCTTGGACCTGAAGTCACCATGGTTCCCAACATAAGGAGTTGCATACTTTGGCTTCATCAAACGTCATCCGTAAATGGGTGGACTATAAAGGCGATTACTAGGTATGTAACAAATTATATGGAATGATATGAGTGATGTAGATGGGATCTATCCCTCCTATATAACAGGAGTGATATCATAGTTCTTGATAGAGTAAGATCACTAAGTGCATGACCATGCCCAAATGAGTCAACATGAGATGTTGAGCTCATTTGATTGGAGTGAATCTACTTGAAGTTCAAGATATAGATTGATTAGAGGATGACACGGTCTATGCCTCGGTTTGATCAATCATGATATCATGGATAGAAGGACATGGTCACGTATTGTGAGAGTCATAATTAGTAGTCACTATGGTGATATTCGATCTCAACATTCTTGTAACTTGGGTAGCAATGATGTATTGCTAGATACCGCTCATTGTTTATGGTGATGAACATAAACTTGACTTGATGGTTAAGTTTGACTTGACTTTAATTTATTTAATTGATCTTATGTGTATTAAATGAACATAAACATGCTCTTATCAAATCAAATATCAAGTTAACATTTGATTCATTTACAACCTACTCAAAAGGAAACTCAAACGCCAAACAATTCAACTTTTATATACAACTTTGCTCTTGCACTTAACTTTCTTCGAGTGTCCGTGTCCAATACAATCATCCTTTGATAAAATTCTCAAGGGCTCTCTACAAGACTAAACTAACCAAGATAAAAAAAGGACACCTTAGCATTTTTGAACATATCATCAAAGGGTATTATGAAATGCTTAGAGAGTGTTGGGATTGGTGCGTTCGCTAGAGGGGGGTGAATAGTGATTTTTCGATCTTGCCTGCGAAAATATTTAGCAGAAGCAAAATAAAACAAGAAAGAAAAGATCAATCGCTAACCCGTTCGATTTACATGGTATCCACCTCAACGAGGTGACTAATCTAAGGATCCATACACACAGCCGATGATTCCACTATGTGTTGGGATATATACCAGAATCCTAGCTATCAATGTAGATAAACATTCTGAAATAAGAATCGCATT
>NC_133868.1:2486055-2516089 GCF_044706935.1 Curcuma longa | reverse complement strand
ACAAGGATTTATCGAAACAGGTTTTCTAGTGTTTCCCAACAATAACAACAACTATCATTCTACTATTCAGATGGCTCTGTATGAGACTTTGTATGATAGACCTTGTCGATCTCCGGTGATGTGGGAAGAGGTTGGTAAGAGACAGTTGTTGGGTCCGCAGGGTATTCAGCAGGATGCCGAGCTTGTACACGTTATCAAACGACGTATGTAAGAATCTCAAGATCGACAGAAGAGTTATGCAGATCAAAGACAGAGACCTTTGGAGTTTTCGTGGGCCACCGTGTATTCTTACGTGTATCACCCACGAAAGGGGTGAAGAGGTTCAAACTGAGGGAGAAGTTAGCTCTACGCTATATTGGACCATTTAAGATATTGGAGCGGATTGGCGAGGTGACAAACCGCCTGGCATTACTAACGACACTTGCTGGTGTTCATAACGTATTTCATGTCTCCATGCTGTAGAAATGTGTGCCTCATCCTACACATATTTTGAAGGAAGTACCTATTCCTCTTTAGTCGGATGCGTCTTATGAGGAAATTCTAGTGGGGTTCCTTAGCCATAAGGAGCGGCAGTTGTGGAACAAAATCATTCGACTTGTAAAAGTCGGGTGGTAGCACCATACAAATGAGGAGACTACTTGGGAGCTGGAGGATACTATCCGAGCTCGATACTCTCATATATTTACTTGAGGTATGATTTTAATTACTATGGTATTTCTACACTATAGTATGACGATAGTAAATTTGGGGATCAAATTTTTATTAGTGGGGGAGAATGTAAAATATGAGAAAATGGAACTCGTCTTGCGAAGATGAAATGAACGAAACTGATTTCGTTCAAATTAGATATCGTTTGGTTAGTGAACCAAATCATTCAATTTTGAACCAAATTGAACCAACTTAGTTTGGTTCTTGATGGAAGAGGTTTTTGGCAAAATGAATACAATGAAAAGCTTCATCTTGGGAAGACAAATTGAACAAAATTGATTTGAGTCAAATCAGAGGTTGTTTGACTAGTGAATCAAGCGAACCAAGATCAAATCCGATTTGCTATAGTAGAGATCTGAACCGAACCTAGTCCGGTTCAACATGAATTAGGTTTTTGGGTTTTCGGTAGCCGCGTGAGATTAGGATTACTATAGGTCCTCATTATAAAGGGAAATCATGATTTTTGCCCGAGTTGAGTTCTGCGAACACCGCCGACGCCTCTGTTCCTCCTTCCCCGCGACGCGACGCTGCTCTTCGTTGCTCGCCGTCCACTGGAGAGCCGCCGTCGTCGATTGCCCTATTCGTGTGAAGAGGACTCACGACGCTGTCTCTTGCATTCTGATCGCACGATCGCTTCTTCGTCTGCAGTCGGTGTCGACATCGAGGTGGGCGCGAGTGAACGGAAGCTCCGACCATCGGACCCCTTTGCTCATCGGGAAGAGTAAGGGTTGTCGAGCGACAGCGTGAAGTGACAAGGGAAGCTCGTAGCTAAGGGAATTGATCGGTAAGGGTTAAATCTTTGTTGATTTCATTGAATTTCTTTAGATTTTTGAGATCTCTGTGCTCCATAGCATGAGTTGAATCTGATCAGTGGTGGACGATGATCTTGATCGTGGAAGAACCGAAGTTGGGCTGAAGTCTAGGGCATGGTCTGAGGTAAACTCTTTGAAGCTAGTTCTTGTAGGTTGTGTTGTTTTGTTATTTCGGTGTGATTTGGATTTTTAGAATTCGATTTTGTGAGGATGAGGATTCTGAATTTTTAATCTGTTCGTGCTGTGGGTTTTCAGTTGTTTCCTATTTCGGGCTTGCTTAGATCTGTTTGATTGGAAATGGTGATCGGGATTCTCGATCTGTTAGGAGGTACTGTTCAATTGAGAATTTCTTGAATTGTTGGTTGGATCGGTTGATTGTTGTTTGAATTGATGGAGCTAGGTATTGATTAGAATTTGGGGTTGATCCGTTTGATGGATGGATCGGGTTTGTTTTGTTTAGGTGTTGATGTTGAAATTCTGAATCTATTGGGAGTGGTCTTGTTCTGTTCGTGGTTGATCGGATGGTTGCTTGATGTTGAGTTTTGCTTCGGTGTTGAAGGATTTTGTTGATGTTGAATCTATTTCAGTTGTTGATGTTGAATCGATTGAGTAATTCTAGTAGGTTAGCTTACTGAATTGTCCTAGGTTGATCAAGGTTGTTGGATCTGTTGACGGATCTGATTTGGTTGGATCCGATTGATCAAGTTTGTTGGATATGTTGACGGATCTGATTTGGTTTGATCCAGTTAAGGTTAACCTTAGATTCAGTTAGGGTTGGACTTGTTGTAGAATTTAACATATAATTGTATTTAGTGGTGCTATATATTATAATTGGTAGGACCTTGATTGGTAGATCTTGCTACGTACAAGGATCTTATTATCCGGGGGGTTCTCATATCGATATTATACATGATTATTTTTCGTTGTTAATCATCTTGTTGTTATTCTTATTACATTCGTTGCTTGATACTTTATTAATTAATCTTGGTATGATTTTTTGATTGCTTCCATACAGTCGCATTTTATTGTTGATCTGTGAGTGATGACTTGTTCTAGTTGATGTTGATTATGCCTAAGTAGACATAAGCCTCATTTGTTGAATTGAGCATCATGATATATACATAATAGAAATAGGTGTGGTTGATTATTATTGTTGTTGACACTCACTTGACATTGTATGATAGTGGTACAAGAGTGAGAGCAATTGTTGCACTAAGTTGGGTGCAACCAGGACCAGCTAGATAACTCTCCTGTGATATCCTGCTCGCTCCCCACTTGATTAGTAGTGATTTGTTGTTGAATCGTCTGTAGTTGTCCTATTTGGCACCCCAGTTCTTTAGTTGGGTGTCTGGGGTGGCGAGTGCAGATAGTGACCATGCATAACATATGTACATGCATTTGTTGGTAGTTGTTTACTGCATTTATAGTTGTTGCACTTGTTGTTATATGATTGTGGTTATTGCACTTGTTATATGATTGTGGTTGTGCACTTGTTGTTATATGATTGTTGCATTTGTGTGACATGATATACATTATTCTCGTATTGTATAATACCTGTTAGTTGTACGTAGTATGTTAACCTTATTCGTTATATATCGTATGGAGACTGTATATCTTGTTGATTCCTTATATATATATGTTGTGCACTTCCATTCTAGTATCCACTGAGTATTTTATACTCACCACCCAGACCCTGGGATTTTCCTTTCTTTCTCCTCAGGTAGCAGATAAAGACGTTGTTTGAAGCTTAGAGGTCTGCCAGACTGCCCTATCTCACAGTAGGAGTCCTATTTTGTTGGTTTATTTTGTATGTTTTTGTTGATCTGCATTGGATAGTGGATTTGGCCGTATTGTATGGATTTGGATCTTACACTTATGTTCGTATTGTATAGACATAGATCTTGTTAATTTCTGCTGCGGATTTTCTATTGTCGTATACTTATGGAGTTTTGTCGTTTACTTGTTGTGAGCATTATCGAAGTGTTTTGGGATTTTCGTTGTTGCGTAGTGATATGTGTTGGGTATGTGGTTGTGGCCATGTGGGCCTTTATCATTGTAGTTTAGTAGTTTAATTACTTGTATTGTACTAGTAATCGACCGTGTGAGCCTACTATGTTTCTATGTATCAAAGAAAGTTGAATTGTTAGAGGGGAGATGCTGCCTAAATTTTTCAGACGACCGTCTCTCGGGATGTGACAATAATGTTTACCCATGAATTTTACGATGAAAATTATTTGTTTCTAATTTTATGATGAAAATTATATTTGTCACTAATTTCATTAATGCTGTGCGATGATTTTTTTTCATGACTATTTTTGTTGTTGATTTGTGATAAATTTTTTTTATAATTCGACTCTTAATCTATGTTTTTTTATAGTGTTGGCAGTAGCAACTGATGGGACCCAATACTGAGATATGACGAGACATGATAAGACACTCGCACATCTTAGACTACATGTTATGAGATTTGTTTTTTTTTATACTTAAATGTTATTTGTTTTAAGTATTGTGTAAGGTTGTTACACATGAGATTAATACATTTCATATATCTTAAATATTTATTTACATATGATATTTTATCTTAGAAATAAGGGGTTATTTTTAGATAATATTAAGGTTTATATTTGGATGATATATATTTATCTTTCTTAAAAAAAAATTGATAATGGTAAATTGCACTGGAATATGCCCGTTGGGCATTTAAGAAGGCCGGGCCGTCGATTGGCAAAAATAAAAGCGGCCGGGCCGTCGATTGGGAAAAATAAAGGCGGCCCATGTGGAGACCTTGGCAATGAGTTGTTACCCGGTCTCCGACTTCCTCAACTGCCTCTTGGCCGCCTCCACCTCTATCATCAGCCTCTCTTCCTTTTCTTCTGCTATCTCTCGGTTTTCAGCTCTCTCAACTTCTTGCTCGACCGTTCGCCTTCATAACTGCATGGTTCTCTTTTTGAGTTACTGCAGTTGCCCTAATCCGTGAAAGGGGCGGATCATTAAATGATGGCTTTAGCGGCGAATCGAACCTTCCGAATCTCTCTCTATGCCCAGTTCGGCTCACTGATAACTTCTTCGTGGTACTTCGTTTGTACTGCACTTGCCTTTGTAGTTTTCTTCCGAAAATGTCCTCTATATGTATGCATATGAAAATTTTGTCGCCTTTGGTCAAATAAGTGGAAAGGTTTTTTTAGGAGAAATTACATGATATTTGCATTTCCTTTGTATTTTGTGCTATTTTTAACTGAAAGAATGAATTTTGCAGTTCCTAAGTAATTTTTTGTTTTATGCTCATCTTGATTTAGGACGAAGAGCAGACGTAAGATGTTGGGTTCATTTATAAAGGTTCCGAGGGAACACGCCAATATCATAAAAGCAGTAGCATTTTCATCTACAAGTACACGCAAAGGGAAAGAAAACAATCCAATCGTAAGAGGAGCTCCCAGAGCGATAGAAGATGATGGTAGCTGTTATGAAACCAGTCATTTTAATGAAGATGACAGTCCCAGAGCGATAGAAGACGATGGTAGCTTTTATGAAACCAGTCATTTTAATGAAGATGACAGTGAGTTATTTATACCCCTGGGAAAACTTCTTAGTTGCTAACACATTTTGCTTCTGTATTATGGCCTTTCTTAATTTCTTAAATTTCTTCTTCTATCTTTTGTGATTTATTTTCTGACATTTTTATCCTCTCTAGTTCCCTATGTTAGCTTGGATATCTTTTATTTCTCTTAAAGTAAAGTAGATATAGACTTAGGCTTCTTTTCTATCACATGAATAATCACCTTGGGTTGTTAGACAATAAAAACCATTTCTTTCATGAAGAAGCTGTCGATATAGTTTTGGCTTGCATGATTTCCGCCAGTAGTAGAACACAAGTGAATGATGTTGAGTTGATGCAAGTATGGCTTAGTATATTGTTCCATTTTAGTTGACACAGGCAAAAGTTGCCGCTCCTCTTATTGACTCAAATCAAACATAATCATTACAAGGTCGCACTAGCACAACAATGAAAATGCTGAAGCATGTGCCTCTTCTTCCTCTTGCTTCCTCTTTCTCTCTTCTTCTACCTTGTTGGTGAATGAGCATATTAATTAAGAGAAGTGGCCATTGCTCACTTCTCTTTTTGTAGTCAGTAAATGAGATTGCTCTTCAACACCACTGGTTTGCTTCGTCATGCTGAGATTGCGGGTGATAGTAAGTAATCGACTCACTTACTTCTTTGTAGTGACCTTTCTATGATGGCATAATATTAATAGTTTAAATTTCATTAACCTCAACTTGTTGATACATTATTTTCAATCATCCTTCTTGTTCCTCCTTTTGTATCATTAGCTTCTTCTTTCAGCACAACTAACCTGTGTCTACCTATACCATGCGTCAGCACAGGTTGACACCGGCACACAATCATTTTGGTGAGGGACTGAAACCAATATCAGCAAGAAATACAAACTAGTTTAAATCAGTGGTTTTGGAGCTTCTTAAGATGGACTATATTTTCTCTATGAAGATAATGCTTTTGTTTGTTGTCCTCTTATCGTGCACTTCTTCTGCAATTAGATTGAGTTGGATTATTGATGGAAAATGAAGATAATCTGGAGTTTAATGATATCAAAAATTGTTCTCCAGATAGCATGGAGTATGCTGTGGATAACAATTTTGAAGTATCTCTTGGTGAGGCTCAAGATTCTGCTGTGATGACCAACAGTGAGACTGTAATGGAGAGGCCCATTAAGCAAGAAGTTGAGCAAATAGCAATTGAATTACTTGCTGCAAGGTTAGCACTTCAAATCAGGCCTAGACATGAAAGTTTTTCGTCAAAAAGATGAACCTAAGCTTGGAATGTTTTTCATTCACATCTTCACAAGTTGTTCTGTTCGTTACATATTAGATATTGTATCATATTGTTTGTTAATTTTTGATCGATTATTGGCAACTAGAGAGTATCTCTCGATTCTGCTTTCTAGAAACCTGCACTACCTGTTTGATATACATTTTGTGGACTTTTCTGCTCGGGAGTGCTTTATATTGCATTTCTACATCACATTTTATCTGCATGATTAAGTTATAATCATGATGTGATTATTGACAATGATGTCCCTCGATAGAGCATTTACAGCGCTTGAGCTGCGAAAGAAATTACGAGGCAAGAAGTATCCTCAAGATGTAGTTGATGCAGTGATATCCAGTGCAAAAGAAAGGTAAGTTTCCAGTCTTTTTTTAATCCATGATGTATTTGAGTGTATTCCTATTTAGTGCAACTAGGAATTGCAGTAACATTTATGATTCTTAATATGCTTGTTGAATGAATAGTATTAAGACTAAGAATATTGACTATCTTATCTTAAATTTTTTTGGGTAAAATCTATGCAGAGTTTTGGCTGATTTTTATCTTTTGACAACAAAGTGTATATAAGTAATAATCGAATGCAAGGTTTTTCTTTGCATACATTTTTTTGCCTAATGGAAATAATCACATTTTGATGTTCTATCAATGTCAAATGGAAATGGCTCACATTGCAAATGTTAGTTGTCAGGACTAGGGGAACTAGATGGTTCATGGCTTTCAACTTCCAATGTAGATGATCTTTCTTCCTTGGTTACCCTGTTGACAGGCTATGGTTCTTCTTGCAATGCTTTTCTTGAGGATTTATGCATTGTCAAGGAATTTTCATGGAGCTTAACTAGCTTGTCCCATAACCCTTTTACATTTGCATACTCACCAATCCTACACAACATTTCGTTAGATAAAATACTGACATATAGTTTTTTTTATTTTTTATTTGACTTATATTTTTAAATTTGTTTTTTGTCCCATTTCTTTTGAGTAATCTCTCCCTTGTGTTTTGGTGTTTCAAATCTTTTTTTGATTAGTTCAACATTCAAACTCTATCTTGATGTGGTACCTCCATCCTCATCTTCCACTAGTCTAAAGAAAACTTGTACACTAGAGGTGGAAGAATAAAAATAGTCCCATTTCTGTTGGATATTTATTACATTAACTCGGAGTAATTACCCTGATAACACTTGTTAGGACCGATGACACCATTAAAAGGAGTGATTGCGAGTAGACTTGAGGTCCAAAAATGCTTTTGATGCAAATACAAGAGTTAGAAAAGCGAAACATAAGCAAGTAAATCCATGCTAATACAAATTGATTTAACATGGTTTGGAACCCTTAGGTTCTTATGGACTTGTAAGGTGAGTCCACTATATATTTTCGTTATCGTAGGTGAAAAAACATTTATAAAAAACCTTTTACAATGATACTAATAACAAAGCAAAAAACTAAAGTTGAATTGAAAAGCACGAATGGGCTCACAGGTAATGATCTTAAGGTCTAGAATAAAAGACTAAAACTTACATTATGAAAAAGGTAGAGCAGGATAATGGTGGGTTTTTTGTTGTAAGAACCATTGCCAACTTGAAATGACCTTGATAAGCTTCACTAGACTAATCTATCGATCACGAAATTCCTACCTATTAGTTGTTGTCTTTAGTTGATTCCAATTGACTTAAATCCCACCCGTCGACTAAATTGGATAAGATCTCTTCAAATAGTCTAATTTTTAAACGTAACATTTCTATTATATTGTTGCCATATATTCTTGAATATTTATGCTTTATTTTAGATTCTTTTTAAAGTTTCTTCACCTTTAGAATTTTCTAGAAAGGAGTTAATCGAAATAAGAATCAAATTTATTTATACAGTGCGTCTTTATAATTGTTGCATGTTAGAGAATATTATTGTTCATAGACCACTTAATTGCTTATCTTTATTCTGCTGCATTATTCTGTTAATATTTTTAGAGTAAGTTTTTATTTGTTAAAGCTCATAAAATTTGTAATGCTATTCACCCCTTTTTATTGTCGAGTTCGATCCTACACTAACAAGTGAAGGAGGACGTATGTTAAGTAGGTGATGGAAGTCCAAGCAAATCGTGGAGGATTAGATCCTTGGTAGTGAGGAAGTCCTAATAGGTTGAGGAGGATTGGTTGTTAGGCAGGTGAAGAAAGTTCAGATAGATTGTAGAGGACTAGAGAGGGTGATTGGATGCCACATAAGGTTAAAGTCTTAAAGGAGTGAACTTTAGGCATAGGAAGTTTTGGCAGATCAAGGATGATATGTCTGAGCAAGCGAAAGTCTTGGTAGGTCGAGGTTGGCTAGATACTTAGCGATGGATGAAGTCTCAAAAAGGAAGCCTTTAGGAAAGGGAAATCATAGTAGGTTGAGGTTAACTAGGATACTTGACAAGTCTTGATAGGTTGAGGTTGATTTGTATTAGGTAAATGAGCAAATCCTAGAGACATGAGGTCTCTTAGCACCACATGGATTCAACTTTGAAGTGGTGGGTGCTAGTGGTCGGAGTGAAGTAATCGATCGATGAACCCAAAACCATGTGGTTTGGTCGGATTTGAGGTTTGTAGCAGTTGATTGAGGTGGATGGTAGATCGATAAGTTTGGGAGGGTTGACTTATAAGTTTGGGAGAGTCATTTGAAGAATACAAAACTACAAAAGGCTCTTTAGGGATTTGTGGCTTAGAGTAGTCGACTGATACAGATAGCTGATGGAGGAGTCAACAGGTCAATCAACTAAGCGTCAAGTAGAAGCAAACAATAAGAATCATTTTTGTTGAACACTTGCTTAGATGATGATGAGCATATTATTGGTGTTCAAATAGAAGTGAGCAACAGAAATATGTTTCCATTGTAAAGTTGGCTGGGACTGACGAAGTAGTTGACTGATGCCAAATAGGAATCTACAGACGACTTAGGATGTGAATAAAATTGTAGCAACGTTCGAATTTTTTGTTACTACAATGGAGCAGTTGACGGGAAGGCATCAAAGAATTGATTGATTAATAGATTCTAGGATAAATAAAAGCCTTATTAAAGGGGTTTTGTGGAGAAGTTTAAAATAGGATTGGTTCCTGGGAGAGTGCTGCGATATTCCAAGGTAGGGAGAGTGCTGCTATATTCCAAGACTACCATAAGCAATTTAAAGTAAGAAAAAAGCAATCAAGATTTCTTTTGTGTAAAGTTTATTTACTTGTATTGATGTAAGAATAGATGATTATAAGTGGTTTCTCTACCTTTGGAAGGTAAAAAATAATGGTGATTTTAGGATTGATCCACCAAAAGTGTCACGCCCCGCACGAACTAGGCTTGTCGCAATGCTAGCTTCGCTCGTTGCGCGTGAACTGTAACAATGTCAGAGCAAAATATAGAGTAAAACTAAATAACTTGACTATATGCATACCTCTGGAATAACTCCCTTAGTGTTATATATATATCTCAACAATTAACCTGGAGTCAAAGAAAAGGGAGAGTGAGCACAAAGTGCACAGTGGAGATACGAAAGACGTGCATGAAAATATTAATAAAAAGATCACCAACATCTTGTATCTTTTATAATTTCCATGTCATTCATCTTTTCTTTTCTTTTTTAATTAATATCATCCGTTCCCATTATTCTCTTATTTTATTCGATCACTCAGTATAGCCTGTTGAGTGGGTGAATCACATATAACATCCTCAACAAGGATGTGTCGTATAAGTAACGATGAATGACCTGCATTCCACCTAATATGAACACATCATGTATAAATGAAAATCTCAATGTGAGCGACCTGCAACCCATTCGAGAAGGATGCATTGTATATAAGAGTAAACGACCTACAATCCACTCGTAATGAAAAGCATCATATGTATGCACATATACATACATAAATCGGGTGAACGACCTGCAATCCACCCGAAAAAGATGTATCGTATGTTCATATTGTAACGGCTGGTGATCCACCAAATACGAAATACGTCATGTGAATGCACATATACAAACACACATATATATATATATAGGATGAACGACCTTCAATCCATCCGAAACGTGTCTCACATAAAAATAGGATGAACAACTTGCAATCCATCCCGTGAGATGCCTCACATAAGAATTGGATGAACGACCTGCAATCCATCCTATGAGGAAATTTTATCTCAATTTATTCAAAGTTTAGACATACTCAGAAAGATTCGAAAGCTCTTTCAAATTTCAGAGCAAAGAGTTCTCTATTTATAGAGTTATTTCCCTCATTACTTTGATATAATTAATCTCATATCTTTTATAACAATTAGAATTGAGTTCCATGACACGAGAGATATATTCACTTCTCGATTAATTTGGTTGAGAAGTCATATACTTCCTGTAAGCGTTGAGCCGAAATTATTTCATATGGTTATATTACTTATTTCAGTCATAAGAACTGCAGGAATATAATTTATTAATTATATTCCTCCTCTCTTATTTTCTCATCATAATTTCGGATATCCATCATTAAGTTTTATTATTAATTTTATTTTTAAAAGCAATAACAAATCGGATATGAAAAGGAGCAAGTCATTTAAGAGATCAAGCAAAATAATAGATACATGCTCTTTATTATTTTGCTACAAATAACATAAAGACATTATTTACTTATTATTATTAAACCTAAATGTCTTGCAACGGAAATCAATAATTAGAATAAAGTTGTTAATCTACTTCCTATTCCAACATACAATTACTTTGAATTTAATCAACATCAAACTTGTAAGGCATTTCCTTAAATATTTGCACGATAAATGGCATACTTTGTTATATCATGCTAAGGAGGTATAATTAATTCATACCAATTATATCAACTTGTCCTCCCATTAGAAAGTTATCTCACGGTGGAGATAGATTTAGCAATAGGATATGCTTTAGAAGGTGTTACTAGGAAACAGAGAGAAACAAAGAATAGCAAATCATGCACGAAGATACAAAAGAATCAAGCAAGAAACTCCACCTCAAATCGAAGGGTCTTCGTTGTAGAGCGTTGGCGACGCAACGACGGTAGCGTGACGACGACGGTGCAAGGACGACGACGGCGGTGACGACAACAAGGAGCAAGGACGGAGACGGTGGCGATGACGACGACAGGGAGTAAGGACGGAGACGGTGGCGATGACGACGACAAGGAGTAAGGATGACGGCGGCGGCGTGAGGAGTTTAAGGGTGAGAAAAGAATATTAGGGTTTAGGGTTAGAGAGGTTTTAAAGTGGATTATTTGCATTTTTGCATAAAGGTCCAATAAATTTTAAAATTTATAACTAAGTCTTTTTTTATTTTCACGTTATAACAACCTACCCCCCTTAAAATAAATTTGGTCCTCCAAATTTGTAGTTTAATTTCGTAGTTTATCTGAAAGAAAAGATGAGAAAATTCTGGTCGCATGTCTTCTTCACGCTCCCACGTAGCCTTTTTATCGGAGTGATGTTGCCACGTTACTCTCACTAGACGCACCCTCTTCTTTCGAAGTTGGTGCTCTTTGTGCTCTAAGATACGGACTGGATGCTCCTCATAAGTAGCATCTAGATAATCTAGAGGTGTCGCCAAACTCTCTAACACATGAGACGGATCGAAAACATATTTCCGCAATATTGAAACATGGAACACTTTATGAACTCCTGCTAGTGAAGGTGGTAGAGCAAGCCTATAAGCCACTAGGCCCACCCGTTCAAGAATCTGAAAGGGCCCAATAAATTTATGTGCTAAGTTACCCTTAACACCAAATCTCTTTACTCCTTTAATAGGAGATACCCGAAGGAATACGTGATCCCCTTCGAGAATTCTAGCTCTCTACGTCTCTATTTGCATAACTTTTCTTACGACTCTGAGCGGTCAACAACCTGTCTAATCATCTTCCCCATCTCTGCATCCCTCTTTGAAGGCATTATGCGCCAAGTAATTTACATTCACCTACTTCATTTCACAACATCAGAGATTTTCAAGCTCGATTATATATATTGCTCTCTAAAAGAGTTACTTAACTATTGTTGTTATAATCGAACACTACTAAATATAGATGTTCTTTACAACTATCTCTAAAACCTAAAATACAAGCTTACAAGAGGTCCTCTAGATGTCAATTGGTTATCCGTTTAAGGTTGGAAAACCCAACCGACTTGTAATTCAATCTTCTAAAGTCATTGAAAACTTTGCCAAGAATCTGGACGAGACAAGAGTCGCAGTCAGATATAACAATGAGATTCTATGTAGTTTACTATTTCTCAACTATAGTGTAGGATCATTGAATGAACCTAGAAAGAACTAACTCAATGTGCCTATCTTATTTGTGTTTGACTATAACCACATTGGTAGCCTAATAAAATATTTAAATAATAAAACATACACACCCAATATAAACACAAGCATAAGCATAAACCTAAACACAAGCACAAGCATAAATACAAACACAAACACAAGCATGAACATAAATGCAAGCACAAACATGAACACATGAACACAAGTACAAACATGAATATAAACACAAGCACAAACACTAAACAAAACACAAAATTTTTAATATAATAATCTCGGGACAAGCATGAACATAAATGCAAGCACAAGCATGAACGCATGAACACAAGTACAAACATGGACATACACGCAAGCACAATTGTACCTACTCTACGACCTATGATCCTTAGGTGGGTCATTCCTAAATTTTTCTCTTTTTCTTCTTCGAATATCTAAGAAATCTCTACAAATCTATCAAGTTACAGTAATAATCACAATTATCAATAATGTAATGTAGACCATGAAAGAATGATCATTGAAATGAGCACAAGAACTCTTGGTCAGATTCTTCTCACAACTTTAGCAACTCGTAGAAACTCTTTTCTCCTCACTTTGTTTACAAGACTCTTTATGAGACAACTTTTTTTTTTTTCAGAGTTCCACAACTACCGTCACTATGAGCATCTGGATCATTTGATCACTGCAAACTCCAATGGATCTCCAATGGCTTCTATTAGGTTCCTACCATTACACCTCATCTCTAATATCTTGTTCAAATATTAAAATCCAATTAGGTCAATTAGGTAGCTGAATACTCCAACAAGTAAAGTTTCTCTAAGCGGTCCAATACCTCGATCTTATTCAAATTCTAAGTCCTCTTATTGTGATACAACGAACCGAAGAAGTACTTTGTTGTCAACACTCAGGAAGTACTCGATTGGGAGTTTCTAAATTTTGTTATATCATAATTGACACAGTCTGTAGGAACACAGATGAAAGACATCAATGAAAAAAAACAACAAATCCACTTTTTTTTTCTTGTTTCTTCCTACTCGACTTAGGACTCGACTTCTCGAGTACTCGATTGCTTCCCGACCAGTAGCTCTGCTCCCAAGCACACAAAGTCTCCCATTTAAGCATTTTGGCTTCACGCTCGAGTACTCGATAATCCACTCGGACTCAAGAAGCCTTTGTGCCACTCAGATCTTGCAATACTTAGAAGTATTTGGCTTTGACCAGAGACGACCCTCTTTAGTTGGTGGCGCTTGGGTAATTTGGCACTCGAACCTCGTAGATCTCGGCTCTCATCCAAGCACACGCATGGAAGCACTCGGGAGGCTTGTTAGGAGGTAGTCAGTAGATGCTTCCCACTCAAGGTTACTTAATCTCGGCACTTGGCATCTCTCATGGGAAGCACTTGGCACTCGAATAACTCAACACCCAAACCGCTCGAACTTTGCGGCATTCAGGACCACTGGGGAGTGTTCAACGTTTGGCTCGGCAGATGGCTGACTCGGCCGCTTCAACACTCGACAAAGCATCCCTGTTCAACACTTAGCTAGCTTAGCACTCGACCTAGTTTTGACATTCAGTAGTTTGGCTCATCACACGACCAACTCTATGATTCAGTCAAGTCGGCAGTCGAGCAATGTAACCTCTCGGACATCTCATTCAAGGCACAAGGCATCTTGACAGCTTGGCTTGGCAGCTTAGTGCAGTACGACTTTCCCTGACAACTCTGATAACCAAGTAATGCAACCCAACCGATCTACCTTGACAGTTTGATATTATCAACTCAGGCCTTCTAAACAAACATATTTGCATTTACTTGCACATCAGTTACTAGTAATCAAAAGACAAATGACAATATTTCCATTTTGTATATCCTTTATATTTCTGAATGTTATGTTCATGAAGATTGAAGAATATGATTTGAAAACGGTTGGTAGAGCAACCTTTGTAAATGACAAGACTTTAGAGGTTGGTGTCTTCCTACTCTAGTCAAGGCATGCCAAAAGGAAGTTATGGGTTTTTTTTTTTTCCTCAACGAGTAGAAACATGATCAGTGGTTGCCCTAGAGGCCACAAAATTAATAATTCAAATAAAAGAATTTATATATGACTTCTAAGTTAGTAGGACTACCTGCGTACCCTGCTAAACATTGGACTGTCAAAGGGGGTATAATGTAACTCATGTACGAAAATGAGACACAAGTTGTTGGGATGATTTTTTTTCCATGTGTGCTAAGTACTTATCTTAATATTGAGCTAATGGTCCCATAAATACTATCAAAATAGTTATTGATAACTATTAAAATTTACACATTGGTTTATAGACCAACTCCATAACTCAAGGTAAGTGGAAGGAAGAAGATTGTTTGTTTCAACCTCTAATCATCAAAACTCTTAAGACTTTAAGAAGGGGATGAAAACAAGGTGAAAACAAACAAAGTGATCAAAATTTAAATTATCGAGGCCTATAACCCAAAACTCAGCATGCTAGCGGTCATAGCAATGCATGTTACTCGATCAGACGTACTTGTAATATGACCAAATCATAAATCAAATTTTAACCTCTCTAAACCAAAGTTATAATCGTCCGATCAAAGTGTCAACCAAAATTGCATCTATTATAGAGGATTTCTTGATCCAAAGAGCATACATCTCTTAGTCTTTCGGTTTCATCGAGCCAAAGCTACGATCATTCAATCGAAGTGCTCACCAAGATTGTGTTAATTCTCGAGGAAGAACTCAATCTAGAGCTAGGGCTACAACATTCCATCAGAGTGCTAACCACATCACACTTGTTCACGTAAAATGTTCAATCTAGAAATACACAAGACAATCTAGGATAGTAACAGTAGTATAATGCATTTTACTAGATTAGAGGAATGCATGACCCATCTATAAAATCAATCATAAATCAAATTTTGGCCCTCAAAATAAGAAACCAAACATGTCTGATTTAACCGATTTACAATTGCAACCCATTCATAACAATGAGATGGATCAACTCTACTTGCTCAACCATTATAGAGACCCCAATTAGTAATTATAAAATAAACCCAAGATGTCTCACCAAGAGAGCACAAGGTCAACTTGAGGATTTAACCGAAACATGCATATGCATAGAGTGACTCTAACTTTACATGCTCTAACACACCCTAAACCTAGGCTCTGATACCATGTGTCACGCCCCGCACGAACTAGGCTTGTCGCAACGCTAGCTTCGCTCGCCGCGCGTGAACTGTAACAATGTCAGAGCAAAATACAGAGTAAAACTAAATAACCTGACTACATGCATACCTCTGGAATAACTCCCTTAGTGTTATGTATATATCTCAACAATTAACCTGGAGTCAAAGAAAAGGGAGAGTGAGCACAAAGTGCACAGTGGAGATACGAAAGACGTGCATGAAAATATTAATAAAAAGATCAATAACATCTTTTATCTTTTATAATTTCCATGTCATTCATCTTTTCTTTTCTTTTTTAATTAATATCATCCAATTCCCATTATTCTCTTATTTTATTCGATCACTCAGTATAGCCTGTTGAGTGGGTGAATCACATATAACATCCTCAACAAGGATGTGTCGTATAAGTAACGATGAATGACCTGCATTCCACCTAATATGAACACATCATGTATAAATGAAAATCTCAAAGTGAGCGACCTGCAACCCATTCGAGAAGGATGCATTGTATATAAGAGTAAACGACCTACAATCCACTCGTAATGAAATTGCATCGTATGTATGCACATATACATACATAAATCGGGTGAACGACCTGCAATCCACCTGAAAAAGATGTATCATATGTTCATATTGTAACGGCTGGCGATCCACCAAATACGAAATACGTCATGTGAATGCACATATACAAACACATATATATAGGATGAACGACCTTCAATCCATCCGAAACGTGTCTCACATAAAAATAGGATGAACGACTTGCAATCCATTCCGTGAGATGCCTCACATAAGAATTGGATGAACGACCTGCAATCCATCCTATGAGGAAATTTTATCTCAATTTATTCAAAGTTTAGACATACTCAGAAAGATTCGAAAGCTCTTTCAAATTTCAGAGCAAAGAGTTCTATATTTATAGAGTTATTTCCCTCATTACTTTGATATAATTAATCTCATATCTTTTATAACAATTAGAATTGAGTTCCATGACACGAGAGATATATTCATTTCTCGATTAATTAGGAGGTATAATTAATTCATACTAATTATATCAACTTGTCCCCCCATTAGAAAGTTATCTCACGGTGGAGATAGATTTAGCAATAGGATCTGCTTTAGAGGGCGTTACTAGGAAACAGAGAGAAACAAAGAATAGCAAATCATGCACAAAGATACAAAAGAATCAAACAAGAAACTCCACCTCAAATCGAAGGGTCTTCATTGTGGAGCGTTGGCAACGCGACGACGGTAGCGTGACAACGACGGTGCAAGGACGACGACGGCGGTGACGACAACAAGGAGCAAGGACGGAGACAGTGACGATAATGACGACAAGGAGTAAGGACGGAGACGGTGGCGATGACGACGACAGGGAGTAAGGATGACGGCGGCGGCGTGAGGAGTTTGAGGGTGAGAAAAGAATATTAGGGTTTAGGGTTAGAGAGGTTTTAAAGTGGATTATTTGTATTTTTGCATAAAGGTCCAAAAAATTTTAAAATTTATAACTAAGTCTTTTTTTTAATAATATAAGAATGATGAAACACTGTACCATAACATATAAAGCCCTTTTGGATGTGAAAACACCCAAAAAAAAAGATGAGTGTTTTTATGCTAAGTTTGTCATGTATGAGTCTAAGCCTATGAACAAACCTTAAACAATCAAATTCTCTCAATAGTAAAGGAAAAATAATTTGTTAAGATAAAAATATGACAAATATATATTATCATTGAGTATAGAAGAGGCTACATGCTCAATTTGATATGATAAAATTACATTTTTCCAATGTTTCTTTTGTACGTATGTTTGAAACTTCATGACATGTGCAATATGATCTAGGTGTGGACTCTTGCATTCTACAACATCATTTTGCTAAGAAGTTTATATGCATGTAGTTTGGATGTTTTAAGAAATGCAAAAGTGAATAAACGTTGATTGCATGGTATCAAAAGCATTATTGATGCATAGAATTTTAATGTAAATGGAAATTTGTGTCTGTATTTTATAATAAAAAATTACGACTACATCAAGGTTCCCAATACTAGCTATTAGTAAGCACACCCAAGTCACAATCATCAGCAAAGGTTAAAAAGTAATGAGATTATTATTATTAGAGAAGGATTGGAGCCTCATATGTCAAATTGGAGTTAAAGCAAGATGAGGCATATTCATCATTCATGACTACTGGAAGGAAATGATAACGATTCATGATAATGCTTACCAAATTCGTACTCTTCATATTGCAAGTTAGTAACTGAAGTGGAATATTGACAAACTCTTTGATTTTAGGAACAAAAGGATGCTAAAGATGACACCATGGTTTGAAATCTTGTATCGTGTCAAGCAAAACGATCGAAATGTATCGTTCTAGTAAATCACCGAAACTCAATACCATTCATTATCAAGGTTCAAAATCTCGAGACATATCGTATTTTCGATCTTTGAATAGAAAGATATTGTTCTAGTATCGTGCTAATGATCCAATGTATGATACCAGTGACAGATTAGATATTGAAGGAGGAATAAGATGAAGTAAAGAAAGGAGACATTACCTGTACTGAGTAGTATCGAGTTTGATAATTTATTAGAATGATATGTTTTGACTATTTTGTCTGATATGATATAAGATTTAAAATCATAAAACACAATGGATATAATAAAGGATTACGTGACAATCATAATTAGATTTTATAACAGTGTTAATGAATCGTAAGTTATGGGAAACTTCATAACATAAATAAAGAAATTTGTCTAATAATATACATAAAAAGAGAATTACTAGCAATAGAAACAATGTGGGATGTTAAAGAGTACAAACCAATTCACAATTATTTGTCATGTGTAGATGCACTCATGGTTTAAAATTTTGAACCGTGTCAGAGTTTCTGTCATAGACTGAAACGATACGACTTCAGTATCGATACTATTTTAGTAGTTTTTCAATTTTTAAATATAAATGTTAGGCAAAAACAAATAAATATATATTTTTAAAGAAATTTAAACATTTATATAGAGATTAATTAATAGATAAAATAACATAGAATAGTTTCATAATAATCTCATAGAATTTTAGAATTTTTCTTATTTTTTACTTTAATTTATTTTTATTTAATATAAAAAATAATAACAAAAATATTAATAAATATATAAATTAATTATTAATTTATATAATATATATTTATATAGTTACTGTTTATAAATATTCTATATAATATGAATATTAAATACTATAATTTATATATATAATTTATATTACATTCTAAAATCAAATTTATTTAGAAGATTTAAATTTATATGTTTTTAAATTATTTTAATAATTAAAAATTATAACATTTTTTTATAGATTTTAAAATTATTTAAAAATTTTAAATATTATTTTAAAATATCAATCTATTTTAATTTATAAAATTAATTTAAGATTTGATTTTGAATAAATTACAAATATGAATTCAAAATTTTCAATTAAAATATTTTTATTTCTATATTTTTAATAAATAATAATAAAAATATAAATTTATATATTATAATTATATTAGTTAATTAATAGTTTATTTAATTAATTATTAATTAAAATAATATATATAATTACTGTTTATATAATAATTAATTATTAATTAGAAATTATATATATTTTAAGAATACATTCAAATATATATATATATATTTTAATTTGATTTTGAATAAATTACAAATATGAATTCAAACGTTTCAATTAAAATATTTTTATTTATTATTTTTATATATTTTAATAAAAATAAATTTATATATTATAATTATATTAGTTAATTAACAGTTTGTTTAATTAATAATTAACTTATAATATATATAGTTACCATTTATATAGTACTTTATTATTAATTAGAAATTATATATATATATATATATATATATAAATAATACATTACATATATATATATTTTATAAAAATTTTATATAACACTGATATAATAAATATAATAGTTATTATAACATATAAATATATAACATTTAAATATAACAATTTTAATTAAAATCGTTATATTAAATTTTAAATAAAACCATATTCCATCTCTTGTCTCGTGATTTCACTTCCATCTTCCAATTCCATCGTCTCTTGACTTTGCCGCCCTCTTCTACTCGTGATTCCGACCACCAACATCTCTTCTCTATTTGAATAGAAAATTTACTATCATATTTGATTATTCGAAGAAGAGTGATCGCCGCCTCACCACCACTATTGATCTCTCGTCGGTTGCCCTTGCCGATCGCCCTCGCTGACCTAATCTTTGGCGTATACTGTGCTACAACTCGACGCAATGCGATGATGCATGCGAAATTCTCATGCGCGTGTTGTGTTAGTAGGGTGTTGGTGTTGGTTCGATGTCGGAACGGTAAAAACTGTGTATCGGGCGGTACGGCTCGGTATTTTAAACCGTGGATGCATTTGAATTGAGTAACCATGCAGTCTTGAATTTTACTAATTTTACTATAGAAGCAATGCTTAAGGTGGAGATAGTTTAGGAAATTTAGATGAACAAAATGAGTTCTGAAACAAATCTTTAAAATTGTTCATATTCGACCAAATGAATAGTTAGTGCTGTGGATGTTGGCACATATTCAGGAGATGAGGATGCTATGTTGATTTTAACAATTATGTGTGGTGGGTAGCTGTCCAAGACTTATCATAACAAGAATCTTATTGATGGTTGGTGAGACAATGATGGATACAAGAAGAATATGAAGTACATTGACATCCAGAATCTTGCCCTTCATCACCACAACCTCGTCTAGCAATATTGATGATTCAGATAGAGAAAGGGAGGCAACATGTGTGTTGGTAGCATGAAAGATTCAACTTAAGACATTTGATAGGGATGGTATAGCATGGGAAAGTAATTATGAGTGGACTGTGTTGTGTTAATTATCTAGGCCAAAAAATCATTCTACCTATTGAAATATTTCAAGTGGGCATTTGAAAACGTAAGGCTTTATGGAGATTGGATGATATAACTTAGCTGATCTTACTTGCCTTAGAGATCAATGAAATATTATGGTTTTGAACAACCATCTTATGTCAAATTAAAAATATTTTCATATGCATGATATATTTAGGAGACATTTTGTTCTTGAGAGAATATTTGCCAAAGAGTGTCCATTTCTTTTGAAGTAGAGAAACACATCACTGGTGAATCTATTGTTGATTCCATACTGTTGAGAAGCCATGTGAAAACTGTAAGAGTGCTGTGCTAAGTTTGTTGAGATGGCTATCAAGGTAATTGGAACCTTTGACTTTAATATTTGGATTTGCTAACACTATTGGTTTTAGGATTGATGGTGGAGGCCGCTATGGTGGTTGAGAAGATAACAAAGACACATAACTATGCAGGTTTTAGATGAACTTAATGGGAAAGAGTTAGAAATGAGTTTTACATTAGGAGAAGAATATAGAAGTGAGAGGCTTAGTTTCTATGAGAGGGGTGAATCCCTGCATGGACAGTCAGTTTGTAGGAAAGGAGCATTTCCATAAAAATCCACCTATGGTTGAGTCTACACAAAAGGAACGAGTCTACGGAGAAGAGGGGAGGGGAATTAGTCTCGAATAGAGAATCACACACGGCTTCATGAATCAAGATCAAGAACAAGCAGGTCTGTCAGAGAAGCAAGCTCTGCAAAAGAAGGGAGGTTGGTGAATAACATGTCTGTCAGAGAATCTCAGTGGGAGATTGCATGTGGTATGAGAGAGAAGGGACAGGTCTATCTGGAAAAGTAACATTGCAAATGTGAATAACAATGGGAGGGAGGCTGGGGAGCTACGGTGTTTAGTTATGCCAATTGAAGAAGGGAGGTTGGTGACGAGTACATGGATAAAGGGTAATAGAGGTGGGGGACTAGGAGAAGAGAGATGGAACAACTGTGAGCTTTTGGGTTGTGTGTTGGCAGGAAAAGAGGAGAGAAGCAAGCTTGATCTTTTGATCTCAACATAAGAGGTGAAGAGCATAATTAAGAACATGCTGGAAAATAGGTGAGAAGGGATGGACAAGATTTACACAAGGGACAACCTTGTCAGGAAGTAAGTACTGAGGCAGCAATATGGTTGGTAACTGGGTACACTTTTATATAAAGTAAAAAAAAAAATTATCTATTCTATCAAAGATAGATATACACTGTATTTGTAGACTGTAGATTAACTAACTTATCTAAAAATTAGAACATTTGATTAGGTACATTCTTGACATTCATGTGGTTTAAAATTAGGAAATTTTATATGCTTGAATGTTCTAAACCAGAAGCTTAAATTTTGTAAGTTTTAAGAAGTTGTATTTTGAAGCAGTCGAGACAAAATAATAAAATTTATATTATTGTGGGAATCAGTTAGCCGATTGTTTATCAAATGAGTAGATTTAAGTTTAAAATTGAATCATAGTTGGACCTTTAAAATGTAACCTAACCCCAACTTATTAGTTTATCTTGTGAATTTTCTTTGTAAGATCATTCATATTTCTATATGAAATTGTTTATCTTCTGGAGCTGCTTCAAGTGATATCAAAGTACCATGAAGACTCCTATTTTAACATATGGCATTTCCTTGAATTCTAAATTTTCTATATATTATTTACTTGCACAAATTGGCAATTTTTTCACTTGAGTCATCTAATTTCATGCCAACTGTTGAAGGGGATTATTAAATGATGGTCTCTATGCGGAATCCTTCTCTCGTTCTCGCTGGCTGTCATTAAGTTGGGGCCCAAAGCGTATCAAAAGGGTTAGCCTCAACTCCTCATTTTCATGTCATTCGATCTCGTGAATGCATTTATTTGCTAATCTTTCTGCAAGGTATGCCTGCTTGTGCAAATTCACTTCTGATACTTGTTGATATCTTATTCCAACTGGAAGGTTTGCCCAAAATATAGATGAATTGTTGAGATGACAACAGCATTCCTTGACATGATTGGAGTTTCTGTTATAACTTGTGAACTGGCTTAACCACAATAGTCCAGTGCTTTTTAAAGTTAATTATAAGCAGCTAATGTTAATTTCTAGATGATTAGATATGTTTACTTTCACTAAGTATTTGTGAAAGTACTTTTGTTTCTTTCATTTTGCTGTCAAAAGGTTACGTAATGGTTTGGTGCTCCGGCAGGTGCTTGTTCAGAAAGGGGTGAGTGAGACGGAAGTAGACACAGCAACAAGAGAGGTATTCCAGGAGGATGACTCTGGTGACAAATATAGAAGTACACAACACGGAATCTCTGAGCCTGCATTGGAACGCCTCTATGTCAAGGCCACCAAGCAGTGGCTCCGAGGTCAAAGCTCATCTCTTGAAAACCGAAAGGCAAGGATCATGAGATGGCTGCAGTATCGTGGATTCAGCTGGGGAGTGACTAACATCATTCTGAGGAAGCTTTTAGCTGAATATCCTCCATGAGTGCACTTGGTAGAACTAGTTCAGTAGTTTTTGCTCAGATTAGTTTTACTGATGCATTTCTACTTGCTGATGGTGTGCATGATCCAGATGAGCAGATGTATTTTTTTTATTGTTTTTAGCAATATAAATTACTTGAAGACATGCAAGCATTATAGTTTTTCTATTACAAACTGCTGTTGGTTTATAAACTGGTACCCATGAGCAGATGTTTTTTTATATTGTTTTTAGCCATATAAATTACTTGAGGACATGCAAGCATTATAGTTTTTCTAATACAAACTGCTGTTGGTTCATAAACTGGAGCTGTCCTGAAGTGATGAGGAAACAAAAAAAATGCGTTCATTGGAATTGCACACGAATGATGTTGATATCTTTCTAATCCAAACTTACTGTAGATGAAACCATGTATAACTGCTCCATAAAAAAATGATTTCTTGCTCGCTCCCCAACTTATTTTCGAAAACATACGAGCAATATTGAAGACGTCAGAGTCCATTAACTTGTGTCGATGCTTCCCTCGTATGTAATTTTTTAAAGAGGCTGGAATGCCAGATTCGACGGATGAGAGCAGAATCTAAGTTTCAATTGCTGTCCTATGAGTGAAGAATGCAACTGTTGGACGACCAGAACGTCAGATGAAAACTGGAAAAATCATCCTAGTGATTTGTTTCCTGTCAAATAGTTCATCATTGAATGGATAGCTCGAATTCAATCGGTGGCGGACTCTTTAAATTCTTGGCATTCTTGACATGCTCCATTAATTGTTGAGACGCATTTTGGTGGAATGACTCACCCCTCTTAGACTAATAATTACTAACTATTTTATCAACACTTATTGAGATACCCTTTGGTTTCGATTTTTTTTTTTCAAAAGGCGCATTCAGTTTTCTAAAATTTTCAAATGCACTTTAGTAGTTTTACCAAAAGGCTCACTTAATTCCTACAGATCCCTCCCTCAAACAAACTCTAATTCCAACTCAATTTCCAAAGCATCTGATCCGAAGAATATCCGAGCTACCCAAACATCACTTAGAGTTTTGTGCTTGTCAAATCCTATTTTACACAACTCTTCCCGCTCATAACATTATTTGGTTCAGTATAGCAACCTAGGAAAAAGTTGAAGATTATTTTTCTACAAAGAAGTCTGATTATGATTGATATATAATCTACGTTCTTCTCATTTATTCCCTTCAAGGCTTTCACACGTATATTTTCTATCTTTTTTTATCAGTTATCATCTTGGATTTATTTATGTTCTGAATGAAGAATACAAGATATACAATGACTTTGTTTATATTATTTTGAAATATTATTTTAGAATAGTTTGCAGCAATTATAATATACATCTTTTTTAGAATATATTATTTTAGGGTTTATTGTCCATTAGTATATAGTTCTACATTTTGGAAATATAGATTGATAGTGTGTTTACAATTATTATAATGCTATTTGTATATGATAACTAATATATGGAGTTAGCCCAAAGGATTTAGGATTCTTTTTTATTCATTATATTGACATGGTAATGTCTTTATAATTCTCTAAAAGAAAAAGAAATTGTATGTGCCCACCCAAAAAGAATAATAATAACAATTTTAAAAGGTTTCTTCAATGCTTCATCATATTGGGTGGATGCCCACAATGGTATTGGTTTCTCTAACTCAGCAATATAGTGGTGTTGATCTCTTTAATCTAACAACACTACCTTTCTGATCTCTTCAACTTAGCACTATAATGGCATTGATCTTTCCAAACTAGCACTAAAGTGGTGTTGACCTTTTTCCAATCGTAGGACCTCAGTGGTGTTGATCTCTCCATCATAGCACCTTAGTGGTGTTGTTCTGTCTAACCCAACATCATAGTGGTGTTAATCTTTCCAAACCGTTATAATCCCTTCAATCCAGCAACACAGTAGTGGTGGTCTTTCCAATCCAATATCAAAGTGGTGTGCTGGTCTCTCCATCACAATACCCAATTGTGTTGATTTCTCCAATCCAACATAACAATGCTACTGTTCTTTCTAACCCAGCACTACAATATTACTGATCTTTCCAATCTAGCACTATAGTCGTTTTAATCTCTCCAATCCAACACCACAAGGGTGTTAATCATTCTAACTTAACACCAAAGCATCATAGTAGTGTTGATCTTTTCAACCCAGCACTAATATGATATTGGTCTCTCTAACCCAAAACCACATAATGCGATACATTGATAGTCTTTTGCATGGGGAGTCATTACAATTTTGACAATAAGATAGGAAGAAATATAGATTTGGGCCACTCAAATATAAAACACTCAAAATGGATGACATAACTATGACAGTGCTAATGTCGTAATACTGATTACACCTAGTTTATTCATTTACTTTTGGCATGTACCTGGTTATTGTACACAAACAATGTAATTTGATAACTTAATGATATATTTTTTTTAGGAGTAACTTTGTATTTATGAGCATTTTTTTGTGGAAAAGTGATTTTTGTATGATAGTTTTGTGATATGTCATGAGACATTGGGTTTACAAGATTGTAGCTGAAAATATCATGGTCCAATGACAAATATGTTGATTTTGGGTAACAAGTTCTCCATAGTTTAGAAGGTCATATGGCTATGAGTTGAGGGCAAGATGACACTCAATGGCTCAACAGGAACCTAATGCACTTGGATCGAGTCCAATCAGAGATGCATATAACTATTAATGAATTTTGATCGAAATTCATTGATGAATCTAGAGATATAGGATTACTAAAACTAGGGCAAGGAGAGAAATAGGGGAGTGTAGGGAAGGTAGTGCGATTTGTGCCAATTGATGTTGGGTGTTTCTATACGCATTTTAAAATTTTATTTCAATAAATAAGCAGCAGAAGTATAATAATCTAAATTATTATAACACACGCATTAAACACATATAAGGATATACAAGTCCGCAGACATAATCGTAGATAGACAACATAAATAAATTATACTTATTAGATGATATGAAGTGAAAACGACATCAACTAGCAACCTTTAGAAAAGTTGCCTCTACTTGTAACCACGTGGAGATCTCTACGAGATGACTTCACTAAGTTACGTGTCATGCCTCCGTTTCTCTATGTGCGTTTTAAAATTTTATTTCACTAAACAAGCAATGGAAGTGTAATAATCTATATTATTATAATTTGTGCATCAAAAAATTACATGAGGATGCACATGCATGCAGACATAATTGTAGAAAAGATGACATAAGTAAATTATACCTGTTGGATGATACGAAGCGGAAACTACATCAACTAGCAACGTTAAGAAAGATTATCTTTACTTGTATCCATGCTGAGATCTCCTCGAGATGACTTCACTAAGTCACGTATTGTGTCTCCATTTCGATACTAGTTGAAGGAAGGAGACAAAGTGATATGAGAGAGAGCCTACGATTTGATTCAACATCCGGCGGCTCAAAGCAACTTGACGATATGAATCGAACTGAACAGAGGTAATTAAGCCGCTGTTCGAAGGTCAGATAGTTCGATGCCAATGGCAGACAACAAGTCTAATGACGTGGGTGTAACGACCCGGCCCGTCCGCCCATGGGAACTCTACTTATCCCGACCCCTATTTTTCTGTGGGTCATGGACCGTCGATCATCGACCGTGCCGTTACCTTACTAGGACTTTCCACCCCTGCCCAGTGGATTTTTGCCTTCCCCAGATTCGAACTCTAGACCTACAGGCTAAAGTACTAAAGTTCCTTGAATCTGGTAACCAAGTGAGAAGCTCACTCCTTCCATTTACAATATTCGACCTGTTGCTGCTTGCCATTGTAGACTTGTTGCTGGGATCGACCTTAAGGGAGATATTACTATTAGGGGACCCGATAGGCTCGCCATACATATAAGTTCTCAGGAGAGGGCCGACTATAAGGGTAGATCTTTCTACGTTTTGAATAGGTAAATGGCCCCGTCTGATAGAACTTATATGTATAGCGGATAGAACTTATATGTATGGCGGAATTTAATTTCTTTTAGGGAATTTACTATATTTTTGTGTATTGGGAATTTAGATTATATACAGAACTTAACTATATGTTGACTTTATTTTAGGGAGTTAATATAGTTAAATTACGGAAATACACCAACAGAGCTATAATTTCTTTATATTCATTTTAGGGAATTTACTATATTTTTGGGTATTGGGAATTTAGATTATATACAGAACTTAACTATATGTTGACTTTCTTTTTAGGGATATATCGGGAACTTATATTATATACAGGCGGAATTTATATTGATTTTAGGGCCATATATTGGGAACTTATATTATATACAGGCGACCCTAATATATTGGGAACTTATATTATATACAGGCGAAATTTAGATTGATTTTAGGGCCATATATTGGGAATTTATATTATAGTAAGGCGGCCCTTACTATATATTTGAACTTATATTATAGTATGACGACCCTTACTATATATTTGAACTTATATTATAGTATGGCGGCCCCACTATATATTTGGCGTAAATTGCGTAGCAGAGGAGATAAATAGCCCCAAAAGCTATTGTAGACTAATCCAATCGACTCAATTTACTATATTAGGGCCCTTACTATATATTGGGGAGATAAATAGCCCCTTTGGGGCTATTTATGACTAATCCGCCTGTATATAATATAAGTTCTCCAAAAATATAGTACAGGTAGCAGAGGAGATAAATAGCCCCAAAGGCTATTGTAGACTAATCCGAATCTCCCCAAAAATCTAGTAAATTACGCAATTTCACTCCTATGCTACGCAATTTCACTCCTCAAAAATATAGTAAATGTAGCAGAGGAGATAAATAGCCCCAAAGGCTATTTACGACTAATCCAATCGCCAAGTAGTAAGGGGCTATGCAGAGGAGATAAATAGCCCCAAAGACTATTTACGACTAATCCGAATCTCCCCAAAAATCTAGTAAATTACCCTTACTATATATTGGGGAGATAAATAGCCCCAAAGGGGCTATTTATGACTAATCCGCCTGTATATAATATAAATTCCCCAAAAATCTAGTAAATTACGTAATTTATACAATTTACTATATTTTAGGCCATGTTAGACTAATCCGACGTACTCATATTTTTGGGCACGACTTGCAGCAAATTACTGGTATTACGAACTTAATATATAGTGGGGTGTACCTGATGATAGTAGTTCTCTTCGGGATCGACCAATAATATTAGGGAGATATACGACCCGATAGGCTCGACTATAAAGGAGAGGGCGTAAATACCATTATCATTCGCAGCAAATTACTGGTATTACGAACTTAATATATAGTGGGGTGTACCTGATATGATAGTTCTCTTTCCTCGCCTACTACAATATTTAACTAGATAGGCTCGACTATAAAGGAGAGGGACGAGACATACTTAACGCACTCAACGCACTTATTTTTGTGAGAACGACGGGCTCGAGCGTAAGCTCGAGGGAAAGAGTTTATTCCAAGAGTGAATGGCCATCGGATAGTAGTGAATGGACGATAGCCACGTCGCGATATTGACTTTCACCATTCAGTGGTAAGAAGGGGTTTTTCTCACTCGTGCTTCTCTAGAATAGAAGAGTGTTCTTTGGGGCTTTGAGTATTCCATCGGTGGCAGCATCTTGCCCGCATATGAACGAGTTCCATATCCGATACGACCGCCAGTCCTGGGGTGGATAGAGATCCTGTGCTGCTTTCTTCAGTTGACCAGTTGATTCACCTAAAGCAGTGTAATTGATTCTTCTCGTTCGACAAGATTCTCTAGTCGCCGATCCACTAGAAGCTCCACCCTAGCCCATGGCAAAGGAAGAGGGGGTGGTTCATTTACTTCTTATTGGTCGGAACACATTGACTAGGAACGGGGAGTGGATGCCTCGTATCGGGACAGAGCAGACCTTGGACACGGCGTTCTCACTCGTACCTCGACTCGTATCAGGTACGGAGACCCAGATCCCAAGGAGGAGAGAGTGGAACACATGCATGCTAATTCCGGAACATCTATTCTTGGAACACGAGCAAATGGTGGATCCGCGTGCGATAGGTTATGGCTATGAGTTGGGCCCACCCACTGGATATAGAACTAAGCGAAGTAGCTGGATACGCGGATCAACCGGTGGATGGGTCAATTGCTTTCATGGGTCCAGAAACTCTAGGTAAACTTGAATCGCTTATTCGACTATCACCCTCCGATGATGAACTGCAGTAAACTCATTGAGGGATGCAGTCGGCGGCCTCCCTATCCTAGATGCCTTTCTGATGGTACCTCTGCTTACTCATATGCTTCTACCTTTGCGTGTTGGAACGTTGTTGCTGAAGCCTCTATCTATCCTTGTTAGATCACGTAGAACCTCTCAATCTCGTACCATGAACTCAGTCTGAAGGGGAGCTGGATAGAAATGGGGGAAGAACGTCTGGCTCCGGGACTGCTGCGTAGCTCTATAGCTTCATTAGCTCTTACCTGATGCCACCATCTTCCTTCCTTTGGATCCGTCCAAGATGATGAAGTGAGAGTCTCATCCTTATCGAGACTACGGGGTGAACTGATGGATTCTCTTCGACAGTCAACTTTCAACCTCCATGCGTACCAAACGAATTCACGAGAAGCCCTCCTCGCACTACATCGCACGATGAGTTGAGTACTGATGTCCATATGGTCGAGCGCTACACCCCCTCAGGAGGTCAACGTCGCTATCTACGCTCAACTACTCTCGCCCGCAGTAGCAGCAGTCCTTAAGTGCATTGTAGTTCATTTGACCATTGTAGTTCCGTTGTTTGACCTGAACCAGGTCATTAGACTGAACGACTATGCCGATGGC
>NC_133868.1:2476735-2485955 GCF_044706935.1 Curcuma longa | reverse complement strand
GTATTCATCAGAATAATAGCCAAGGACGGAGGAAGAAGGATACCTCATGACAGAGAAATAACTGTTGCTTCTCCTCATATTCCTTGCTTCCACCGCCGGTTGTAGCTTCTTGACAATCGGTGTTTGGCCAGCTAAGAAGGTGGCTGGCCAAACCCTTGGATGTCGATGGAGGACCACCAGATGGATGCTCCTTTGGATGGCAGCAAACACCTTAGGTGCCCTGTGTGGGCAACGACAAGGCGGAGGTGGGTGGCAGCTGAAGAGGAGAAGAGGAAGAGGAAAAAAATCTAATCCTTAGGGTTTTTCTAATTCGTTAAATCTCTCTTCTTTAGAGATATATTTATATATCTTTAATGGATTTGATTTGTGAATCAAAATCTATATCTGTTAGCCAAAATCAAACCGATAGCCTTAAGTTTAGTTCAAGATCAAAATGTAGGGATCTTATGCGAAAAAATTAAAAATAAATGTAGTTGAAAAATCAATCCCTCCAGAGATCCATGCAATTACATTATACATGTTTATTATATAGTTGTCACCTTTGTTGTGTGAACATAACAATCTCGGCATCAACTTTGATTCGACATATCTCAGCACGATCAGAATGGTCGTGCCTCTTCGGTATCCATATGAACATGTCATTCGTTCGTCGTACAAACTCAGCCTTCGGAGAAGAACCACTTTTGTTATGCTAGCAACTTGGATGGTTTGACTAAAAGGAGAAGAAGACGAGACTAAAAAATGATCATGCACTAAATGCATAAAAAATGACCTTTTGTATTCCTTCAATGAATACAAAAGCTCATCCAATGAATATATTCAATGAATACTATTGAATACAAAGGATCCAATGAATACAAAGAGTCATCCAATAAATACAAAAGGTTTTTGCCTTTTGCTTTCCTTTTCATCAATGTTCTATTAATCTCTATTAATAGACATTAATCCTCTTTAGTGATTGAGTCTAATCCAATGAGCCTAATTTGAATTAGACTCAATCCAATAATCCAATAGTTGGATTCATTTGAGTCTAATTCAGATTAGACTTAACCCTATAATCTTAGGGTCCATCATATTTTAGTCAAACTAAAATAAACTCATCTCCAAATCAACATATTCTTTGTATGTGACCCAATAAGTTCTCATAACATTGACAGTGTATCTAAAATAATATTTTAGATACATAAGCAATGAGTGACATCTAGCAATACATCATTGCTTCCCAAGTGATGAGAATGTCGAGATCTTGTTGGTGTAGGGGGCACCAAATGATTGAACTTAAGTTTTGATAATGATAAAAGGTTCAAGTTAAGTGTGTGAAATTATCTGATGACGGCTTGGCATAGGAAAGCCCTAGTTGCGACTAGGCGGTGAAAGTTTTAACTAGGGTTAGACTTGATTTACCGACTTGAGGACTAGGCAAGAAGACTTACAGGGGTGGAAGACGAGGCATGTCTGAAGGATTGGATATCTAGTGGTGGAAATTCTAGGGGTTGAGGATCGAGGCTAAGCAAAAGTCCAACAAGTCTGGAGGACTTGGTTGTGTAAAGTAAATTCTTTCGAGTGGAGTGAGTAGACTAGGCAAGAACCTTAGACTAGTTTATTAAAATTGTTTCTTTTGTGTTTTGCACTAACTTATAATATGATCTTTATGTTCTTGGTGCCCTAGTGCACCGAGGTGGTGCCCAAGATCGGACGTTATCGCCATGAGGTCTGTGGTCGGGATACCTCAGCCTCTAAGTGCCTCAAAGGTTCCAGGCGTCCCCCAATCTGGATAAGACGTTGCGAAGTCAAGGTTAATTCGGAACCTCAGTGTCAGCATTCCCATCAGTGCTGAGACCCAAACTCAAGACTCAGGGTCAGGACTCGAGGCCGAGATGCAATCAATGCATAAAGACGAGTGGGTGCAGAGGTTAGGCTTTGACCTTAAGGACAATTACCATCAGGTCCTAGGGGTGTTGGTTTCTTAATTACCCATCTCTTGAATATATTTAATCATTCTTACTGATTCTACTACTCCCTCTTTTCGCAATCACATGCTAGTTCATAGACTCTACTATATCATAAGTCTTTCCAATTAGTCTAGTGAAGGAGGTGTAGTCTAACTGACTTGAGTGTTTTTGATCATTCATGACACATTTCGTAAACTAAATCATAGACATAGTTTTGAGATATTTTTATTATTCTTCGAATGAAATAATCTTACAATTTCTTAATTTTAAAAATGAATCGATTTTATAACTATCATGCGGAGATAATTGATTTCTAGGAAGCTTCGCCAGAAGGGTATGAAGTGAGAGGTTAGATAGGAGTAGACAACCAGTAAAGTAGGGAAGCTTCACCAAAATGAAATGGATGGGCAAATGCATGGTCCCAAAGTTGGTGCGAAGGCGACAAAGGGATGCAAATTACATGCTGGAAATAGAAGGGAGGGCATAGACCGTGAAAGCGAGGGCACAGAGAGCATGATCTCTTTTTCCCATTAATTTATCCCTCTGTAAAGGGAATGAATAGGAGTAGACAACTAGTAGAATCTTCACCTAAGGGGTAAAGTGAGAGGTTGGATAGGAGCAAACTGTAGACATCTAGTAAAAAAAGTAGAAAAGCTTCAACAAAATGAAATTAGGTGGACGAATGAATGGTCAACTAATATTATTTTTTTATTTTATAATTTAAATATCTAATTTTTTGAATTGATTAATTTTAAAGAGGACCAATTCAGTCTATGAAAATTTTTTATTGACCATCAAAATAAATTTGAAAACTACAAATAGAGCATAACAGATGATTTAGTATTACGAGTGATTCGAGTATCATTTACGTCAATTTAAATTAATGTGAAAAGTGATAAGGGGATGCAAATTACATGATGGAAATAGAAGAGAGGGCATAGACTTTAAAACGAGACAGGAGAGAACATGATCTCATTTTTGCCATTTGTCCTTTTGTCTCCCAAAAGTTATGATCATCATCTGTAATCTATCGCAATTACAAGATTCAGGATTATAAATGGCTAGATCGGCATGTTGCATGCCCAAAACTGAAAGAATGTGCCACACAGTCAATTCGCATCTCACATTTTGTGACATGCAAGGATTCATCAAAATACACCCTTTAATATATAAATTCATGTATTATTTTATTGCTTGTATTTATATGAAAGATAATCTACATGGAAATAAATTCTATTTCTCAGGTTCATTTTCATATTATTATATACTTCTAATAAATATGAATTCATCTTTTATGGCATATATATGATACCAAAAAGAACCTTTATGTAGTATCTCAATTGCAAATGCAATTTAAAATATTATGACTGCTTATTATATAACCAGGAATTTTTGAGATAGTTTTTTTTATTTTATATATGATTTTTTTTTTCATTTTTTCCTTTTATGACTAATTATTAATAAAACAACTCTCACTTCAATAAATTTTGCTTCTTCAACCAAAGCCAAGGAGTGTAATAGTCTTAAATTGTGATTTATATTAAGCTATATTTTCTCATGGTTTTCTGCATCAGTAATTATTGGAATCAAACCTCAAAGAAGGCACAAATCTCCCAGAACTCACCTCCTGCAGGAATAGTTAGTGTCAGCATCCTGCTGCTATGATCAAACGTGAACTCTTCAACAGTGGAATTAATTGTGCATATTTTGGGTTTTATGCTGGAATAAGCTCCAAATGAACCACATCCTTTCCCTTTTATGCGAATTAAGCACTGAGAAAGATCATTGGTGAAGTCCACAGCTTTAATGGATCCACCAGAATTATACATTTTGATGAGTCCAATTGGTGCAAATTGGATTTTTTGGTTGTAACTCTGAAGAAATGAAAAGGGAGAGGCTAAATATAAAAGATAAACGAAAAAATTGTTTAAGGGAAAATTTTCAAATGTATGGTTGCTGTAATGAGGAAATGCTCACCAAGATTGGAGAAATTGTATAAAGTTTGGATTGCAGACTTTTTAGTGAAACATCAAGTGAACCATTCTTTGGCAATCTGGAAAGCGAACCTGTTATTTTGGGGAGAGAGACAAAAAGAAGAACAAAGAAAATGTCAGAATCCTTGATTGATTCACACTCTTTTTCCCCTTTGATTTAATGAAAAGTTTGCATGAATGCCTTTTTTTCTCTACCATGAACCAATGTGTAAATTATGATGTCTGTATTTTATGAAACAGAATAAAGTGTATCGAAAAAAGAACATACTTTATACATGTTAGAGAAACAATTAAAATGAATAAGAAGGAAGCCAATCGTATTACCATCAGTGAATGAATATACGGCACAATCACCATTCCAACCATCACCAGCAACATCTTCAAGGTATTCAACATCACAGGGGCTAACATGACCAGTGAGGTACGTTTCCTCTGATATTGTGGTAGTTTGAACTGTAATGGATGGCCATAACCCTGCCCCTTGGCAATTGAAAATTCCAATTATTCCCGTAAATTTATTGTGATTCCATATCTTCAGTAGACTGTTCATTAGAGAAAGGCAATACTTATTCCTATGAAAAATTAATTCGAGCAGGAGTTGCATAGATGAGAAATATACCTTTTCCCATCCATAACTGGATCATTAAATAGGCAATCATGTGTAGGCCTCCCGGGATATTTGCATCTGAGAACTGATCCATCGGGGAGTACAAGCTTTCTAAGAAGCTCAAAATCATGTTGATTTGGTTTGTCGCTGGGATTAGGCTTTGATCATTATATCTGATTGTTACCCGAGTTTTACCTAAAAAGTTATTGTGCTCAAGTTTTAAGATACAATATTTACCTGATATAGATTCCACAACCACCTATAGCTCTTGCAGTTGCATGGAACTCCGCAGCATAGTGGAGGCTCTGGAATCAAATCTTATGGCATGAGAAGCAAGAAATAAGAATTGCACAATAGATCATTGGACACGAACATTAACATAATGTCGAGGACTACCTAGAGCGCTCAGTTTTTTTGGTAATCCTAACTTATAAGGGACATCGTGAAATAGCTGCAAGCTTTTTGATCAACTCATATAAAATCTAATAACATATAAAACATATTACTTTCTACTTTCACACACCGTCATGCAGGCATCCAACTTTTTTACTAATAAAAGTAGCAAAGACTCACATAAAACATATCCCAGTCCGGCACCATCACTTCGCCAAGAAATATACTGTTAAATGCGACAGCAGCAACATGCAATGTCTGTGATGACAGGTTCCTTGGCATGTAGTCATCTGAAGCTCTGGTAATAGAACTCACTTTTGAACTGGAAGTTAAAAAGGAATCTTAATGTACAAACACTGTTAAATCGAAGTAAAATAAGAACAGTGGTCACTTTTATGTTTTCACCTGTATATTGAGTCTGTGTTGTGTCCCATGCAACAAATAATACTGTTATCCGTGAAGTTTCTTGAGATCGATTTTTCCAGGGCTTGATGAAAGCAACGAGTCAAGGATACACGGCCACCATTGTTTGATCCAATTGTTTCTAAGACATTTTGTACATCTACTTTAACACCATCTACATTCTGTGACCTAAGATAGCTATGCTGATCGTCATAATACTCAAAAATTTTGGAAGGGTCTATCATGCCAACCCCATACATTTCCATACAATCCATGGTTAAATCTCTCAAGTGTGAAAGATTTCCTGGTGATTGAACAGGATAAACTATCTTTGAATTGTACTTTTTTGTTTCTGGTGCATTTGGATCAACTCCTCCCCAATATCCCATTAAAGCATGCCAAACGTAGACGTATCTAATTGGTGTTTGATGAAAACGATTTAATTGGTTAGGGAATTTACTCGATCAATGTACTTGGCAATTGACAGGACATAAAACAGAACATACTTGATCCTGTAGGTTTCCTTTACATAGGTAACAAAATCCTTCAAGGAAGTGGCTTTTCCAGTTGAGCCTCCACCAGCTGTTCCCTTGAATTTATAGTTCTCTTTCACGCTAACTAATCTAGCTCCATATCTTGATATTTGACAGTAGATAGTTATAAGACAGACAAATACATGCTTGCTGGGCCAAGGTTGATTAAATGTAGGAAAACTTACTGAGATCCTTCAGCGGCTGGTTCACCTTCTTTTTTGAATTCATTTCTTGTGTCCTGCCAGCCGTCATCTATTAGGAGGAATTTTGGTGGAGTGCCACCTTCACATAAACTAGATCAACACGGATCAGTAACTACCATATTGAAATAGGTAAACATAATGAGAAAAAAATTAAAGATTTCACATTTGACACATTTATCTGCAGAGTCAAAATTTGAGATTCCTAAGTTAATTTAAACTAATTATCCAAATTATGAATTTTCAAACAAATTTGTCAATGTTTAAATGTATTGAAACCAAGTTTTATTTCTGGTCTGAAGATTGACTATGAACTATAAAATGTTCATATATAAAATTTAGTGTTACATTTATAGATACCATGATTTTTGTTGCAGACAGTTATTAGTCTACAATAAATATTCAGAAATGCATGAGTTAACTGACCTCTTTAGGCCATCTTCAATCCCTTCGGGATGAACATCAAAATAGAAAGCATCCCAAGTACACCAACCAAACCAATCAAGAATGGCAGGTTTCTGTAATAGCAAATTTGGCATCGCAAGTTGGAAAATGCTGATTAATGATAACTGGTAAACGACCTCAACTTGCCTGTTTTTTTTCACGCACAGAAAAGGTTCCTTTATGTTTTTCTAGCATTCTGTAAATGACAATAGATCAGGAGTTAATGGAGAATTTTCACAAAATTACAAGCCTATAACATTTAATTAATAAATCCAGATATTCTTCTGTGTTCGGAGGAGTCCCACATCATAGATTCCTTCATGAGGTCAAAAGGATTGTCGCCATAATTCACAAATACTGCTTCTAGGAAGTGAGATTCTGTTGTTGCCGGATCACCTGAAAGGGCAAACTAAACATAAGGCCTTGCTTAAATATGGTTAAAATATGAGATATCAAGGATGGCTATGAGATATCTACCACTTTCAATGCAGAATTCGAGTTCATCAGAAGAAGTTCCCTGCAAACTGCTTCTAAAGCAGCCATCCAGCACAGGCAAGAAAAGTATATAGTGTTTAGGATCATGAGAAGTCCTACCGCGGCCTCCATCAACAGCTATATCATGTGTCACCTCAAGAAGTAACATTTGCGTCTCAAAAGGTACATCACTTCCTGAAGTTCCCCATCGAGGAACCATCCAAAAAATTTTAAACCTGAAAAGGCAAAGCAGTCGGTGGTTCCTGCATAGTGGAATCATAAAAAATATTTCTCCATTATTAATTAGAAAAAAAAATCAACATTCTACTATTGTTTTTTAAAAAAAGGTGCTTTTCTATTAAACATCAAGCGGTAAGGAATTCAAACACATCAAGCCTGTATCCCAAACAGACTGAGCAATCAAAATTGAAGACGATGCAAAGGAAAGGTTTGTGAAATCTGCACCACGTTTTGAATCGAAACAATGATGTATTATGCTCAGCATTTACCTTGGCCTCCACAATAACTTGTGAATTTAACCGATTTATTCAGTAAACTTACAATTACATTTGAAGGCACTCGATCATGAGACAACCAAAAAATCATAAAACCCAAAAGAAAAACTTTTTTTTTTACCTCAAAACGCCTAACTTGAAGACGTGCCGGGAGTCCTTTCTATCGGAGACCGCGCCCAAGAACGCAGCCGGAGCATCCGCCAAGGGATACGTGGCGACAACGTTCTCCGGGACAACCGTGAGCGCCTCTCGTCCGTTAATCCGCAATGCGCCGTCTTTGATGAAAGGGGCAACAGCAGCTGCCGCAGGCAAGCACACACTAGTCTTCAAAGTCGTTCCTCGGTCGAGTCTGCATCCATGTCGATGGAAGAAGGGATTGGTGCAGAAAAAGGAGGAGCGGAGGCGGAGGCGGAGGGGAGGCGGGAAGGATGCAATCATGGCCTTTGGTGAACTTGCTGAGAACAGGAAGTCTACAGGAGTTTTGTGGCCGTTAAGAATGGGTAAGCAAATCGATGGTGTGCGGCCAATCACAGCCTTTGGATAATACATCTCTTTCTCTTGTGTTTAAACTAAATGAATAGAAAAGGTTTTGATCGATTTGACATTCTTCGAATTAATAAAATATAATATATTCGTGTGTATATATTTTTAAGGATTAATCGCTAAATATGTCGTACACTTTATATATCTCAATAGATCTATTATGAATTTTCAAATTTAACTAATCTTATTAAATACTAATAATAAGCCTATGAAAACAGCATCATACTTCATCATTTAATACCCAAAGTATCTCTTTTTTTCTCTTCTGCAACAAAGGTGAAATTCGTCATCCTAACAGCCCCATACGATCGGTCTCACGATCATCTATAAGGAAATAAATCAAGAAATTACAGTTGATCACGATGGAGAAGGGTATTATCTTAACTTCGCCAAGATTCGAATTCGTAACTAACTCAGCTATACTCCGAGAGCAAAATTATCTGGATAAATTTTTTATAATGATCGGTACCACCGTCGAAACGACCTCATAGTCAGAAAATCCTACTAAGAGGTTTTTTGGATGCACGATTCTACTATGTTTATAAGAGGTCCCACTGCCGAGATAGCATCTCAGTTAACAGACCCCTCAAAGGGGATTTTATTTATTGCTAAGACAACTCGAACTTGAAACCGACAACACATGTCTCCATTGTTCCGGCTCCTCGCCGACGATAGCCTCACCACCAGGAAATAGGAGGCCGCGTCAACCTGCACTTCCACGTCGAGGAGAAAAGCCCTGAGGGGACAACAAATGAACGCACGGGTCAGCGGGGCGCCGGGGGATCCCGGCGTGGCCACTCCGACGCTCAAGTCAGGCAACGAGTAAAGAAGTGTGTCTTCGAAAAGAATTCAAAGAGTTCATTGTCATACCTGTGTAGCTTATATAGAGCCGGGGGGGGGGGGGGGGCGATATTTCCGGATCTAAGTGTCGGTGATTGGCTATCAATCTCCTATTGACGTGGTAAGGATTATATTCGAGGGTTTTTGGTTATCTGACGGCTCGGATTTGCAGATCTCTATACGACGGTTATGCCTGCCCGAGGTATCTTCTCTGGATGATAGAGTTTAGACTGGGTCAAGTGGGGGACTTGGTCTAGGTCCTCATTCTTGTAGATGAACCGCCGAGTCTTGTGGGAAGGTTGGTGGGGTGCTGCGCTAACATA
>NC_133868.1:2411505-2476635 GCF_044706935.1 Curcuma longa | reverse complement strand
TGTTAGGATCGGTTGAATAGCTAGAGGGGGGTGAATAGCGTTTCTCAATTTTTCTTGATCTTTCTCTGCACAGAGATTAGCGGAAGCAAAAATATAAAAGAGAAAGAAAGAGATCAACGCTAACCCGGTTTGTTTACTTGGTCTCCACCTCCGCAGAGGTGACTAATCCAAGGATCCACACGCACGCACACACCCGATGCACTATGAATCTTCTCCTTCTCGAAAACCTCGAAGGCGGAGAAACCTTTACAACTCTTTAGATCTCCTCAAATATGATATGAAATATTGTTTAGGAGGAGAGGAAGAAAGCAGAGAATGGAGAACAAACAAGTTCTCAGAAGAAGCACAAAAGAATAAAAGAATGGCAAAAAGATTGAGTTGTTCTCGTGCAGGCTTCTTTTATAATCTCTGCAACATCAGTCGACTGCTGGCAGGGCCAGTCGACTGATGCCTTCAATCGGCAACAAAATCTCGCATTAAAGCGCATTAAATGCTTGCCAATTTTCTGCAACGTTCAAATAGCAGTCGACTGTCCAAGACCAGTCGACTGGCAACAGTCGACTTACCATAACACCAGTCGACTGCCCAGTCGACTCCTGTCTTCCTCTGGCTCGACTGATCTTTCTGTGTGCGTCTGATTTATGAGCAGTCGACTGCTGGCAGGGCCAGTCGACTGGTGAAGCTGAAAAATCCCATTTCAGCTTCTCTTGACCTAGACCTCGACCTTCAAACACCTCCCACAGCCTCATGCCTCCCTGCACTAGCCTGAGATGCTTCCATCAGCTTTGTCATGTCAAGTCTTTGCCAGACCACCCTTGGACTCTTTGCCAAGACCACCCTTGGACTTTTCCTTGCCAAGACCACCCTTGGACTTCTCCTTGCCAAGACCACCCTTGGACTTTTCCTTTGCCAAGACCACCCTTGGACTTTTCCTTTGCCAAGACCACCCTTGGACTTTTCCTTTGCCAAGACCACCCTTGGACTTTTCCTTTGCCAAGACTACGCTTGGACTTTCCTTTGCCAAGACTATGCTTGGACTTTCCTGCAAACTTGCATCACACATGTTAGATCAACAAGAATTGCCTAACTTCAAACATAGTTTAGCCAAACATTGAAACTCAATGCACTTGGGGCAACTATTGCACCAACACGACCGTGTCTATTCTCTCCTTGCCGTGCTTCCATTGGCACGGGCGTGTGGCCAAACAAAAGACCAACAAGCCTGGGCCGTGTCTCACTGGCACGGTCGTGCCAACATCCCTCATCAGCAGTAGAAGAGGCCGTGTCTACCAGACACGGCCGTGCTTTGAAATAGAAGCCAGCCGAGACTTGGCCGTGCCTCACAGGCACGGCCGTGTTTCCAACAAGACTGAAGCAACTGCTGTTGGCCGTGCCCACCAGGCACAGCCGTGTGTCAAAACAGAAAGGTCTCAGCAGCTGGCCGTGCCTCAAAGACACGGCCGTGTCCAGCTAAAGAAGAAGAGACAGGCTGTGGTCGTGCCTCACAGGCACGGCCGTGCCTTCAAACAGAGCCAAGCCAAGTCTGGACCGTGCCCCAGAGGCACGGCCGTGCCCCAAAACAGAAGCATGACTGCCTAAGGCCGTGCCCCCAAGGCACGACCATGCCTCTTCAACCGACAGTGCCCACACTGGGTCGTGCCTCCCAGGCACGACCGTGTGAGCGGGGGCGTGCTGACTCGTGACCTGCATATAAATAGGTCTTCTTAGTGACCTAAAAAAGGGGGGAGACCTTGGAGAGCCACCGGAGCTGTTCTAGAGCCACCGACGCCTGTTTCGGAGCGAGATTCGACGATCCATCCACCGATCCGACTGCTCCATTCCATCCTCATCCCATCTACGCAGAGTTTGCAGTCCGAGGAAGAAGATAAGTCTTATTTCCTGCACTTCATTGTTGTATCTCTGGATTAAGATGTATTCCTTCCTTCCTTTGTATTGTAAACTCCACGATATGGAGTAGTTCCCTAGATTCTAGGATGTAGGATAAATCAGATGTACTGGATGATTGTATTTTGGATTTGATTAATCTACCGTTTTCAATGATATAATTGTCTATTGCTTTGTGGATTTATGCTTATGTGTTGAATGATAAATTGTGTGTGTATGAATCCATGAGGGTAGGGATTGATTGTGGATTGAGGAATCATTAGGCCGTACACCGGGGCGCTTCGTGACAGGAAGAATGCCTTGAACCGAGCGAGTTTCCGAGGGGTTTCTTAATTCATAGTTAATTCTTATGAGGGATAGTTAGCGGTCATCCGTTGTTGGGGAGAGGTCCGTAAAAAGATATCCTGTGACAGGGGATAGGGTTCTTTTAGTACTCCGGGGCGCCTGAGTGACACGGGAATGCCTTGAACCGGGCTTCTAGAACCATCTCAAACCGACAACGAGTGACGTAAGAACACCAATGCTTTATTCCGAGGATACCTGACGAGGTCGAATTGGATAAATTGGTTAACATCCCTACAATTGAACAATTATTGAGGAAAGGTAGAGGATCCAAGTCAATCAATCCATACTCTGAGGAGTCCGAAGTCCTAGGATCGTTTCACAATCCAGTGTCACAGTCGATTCCTTTCTCTGAACTCTAGGATAAAGTACTTTAGAACACTCCCATCTCCCCCACACAACTCATGCTCAGTTTTCTCTCCACCTTTTTGTGCTAAATCTAGTAAGTAATTCCACGGTCCCTGTGGATTTGATGTGCGTAGGATATATAACCATTTCTTATACTTTATTCGCACATCTTTATGCTTTTCATGCTGTATCTTATGTATGTTACACCCTTTACCTGTGCATTTGGCATTGTATTCTTTATTTCCTAGTTCGGAGGACTGCTTGTGTATTTGTGTGTTTCAGGACGGAAAACGGAGCAAAACAGGCGAAACGGAGCACCTATTGAAGATATGGCAAGACAGGGTCGTGCCTCATAGGCACGGCCGTGTCTATCACCTCCAGGGGTCGTGCTTACATAGCACGGGCGTGCCTCCAACCAGAGATCCAACAAGCCTTGGCCGTGCCCCAAAGGCACGCCCGTGCCTTCCTCCTGCAGCAGCAAGACATGGCCGTGTCCCTCAGACACGGCCGTGTCTCCCAACAGAGAAGCATCTTCCCTTGGCCGTGTCCCTCAGACACGGCCGTGTCTCCTCAACTGAACCATGCCAAGTCATGGCCGTGTCCCTCAGACACGGCCGTGTCCTCTACCAGAGAAGCGCCTGCCTCAGACCGTGCCTCACAGGCACGGGCGTGTCTCCCAGCAGAGTACAGAATTCCTATGGCCGTGCCTCACAGGCACGGCCGTGCCTCAAGACAGAACTTCAACTCTTCTTGGCCGTGCCTCACAGGCACGGCCGTGCCTCCACCACAGCTGGGCGACCACGCCAGGCCGTGTCTCCCAGACACGGCCGTGTGACGGGGGCGTGCCTGGCCGAACATAAGGGTATTTTGTGGGGGCCTATAAATAGACCCCCTTAAGAGCCCTAGAAAGGGGGGGAGACTTTGGAGAGCCACCGGAGCGTGCTAGAGCCACCGACGCCTCATTCCGGAGCTAGATTCGACGATCCGTTCATCCGTCTTGGACACTCCATCACATCTACGCCTCCACCTTCGCAGAGATTGCAGTCCGGAGAAGAAGAAGCACATTGATAAGTCTTATTTCCTGATTTCTCTTAGATTCTTGGAATAGGATGTATTATTTCCATTCTTCTCTGTATTGTAACCTCCCCGATATGGAGTAGTCCTCCAGATTCTAGGATGTAGGAAGAATCGGGGTTATTGGATGATTGTGACTATGGATTTGATAATCTACCATGTTCTATGATATGTTTGTGCAATTGCTTTGTGGATTTATGCTCTATGCTTGTTTGATGATATGCTTGTGAATAGTATGAATCCATAAGGGTAGAGATTATTTGGAGTTTGAGGAATTCTTAGGATCGTATACCCGGGACGCCTCGTGACAGGAGGAGAGTCTTAACCGGACCTTCCGAGGGATTGCTTAAGCTTTGAATAATATTTATGAGGGATAACTAACGGTTGCTTAGTGTTGGGGAGAGGTCTCTAAAAGGATACCCTGTGACAGGGGGTAGGAATCTAGTAGTATTCTGGGGCGCCTGCATGACACAGGAGAGCCTTGAACCAGGCTATCTAGAATCATCTCAAACCAACATAAGTAACATTAGAACACCATTGATTTATTCCGAGGAAGCCTGACGAGGTCTAATTGGATAATTTGGTTAGAATCCCTACAATTGTGTAATCATTGAGGAATGGTAGAGGATCCAAGTCAATCAATCAATATCCCGAGGAATCCGAAGTCCTAGAGTCGCTTTCCACAATTGTCATAGTCGAATTATATCTTCGGGCTAAGGTTTAGGAACTCTAGAACACTCTTTCTCCCCCACACCAAACCATTTCCTATGAACTCTCCACTCTTATTGTGCTAGGATAGTAATTAATTCCACGGTCCCTGTGGATTCGATCTTTTATTACTTGGCGACATTCCGTATACTTGCGGAACACGCATCAAGTTCCGTTGTAAGTTTTCTGATAGAATGAACGATCGAAAAGCGACAACGTGCTATTCACCCTCCCTCTAGTGCGTTATAAGATCCTACAAATGCACCAAGATATAAGAGCTCCAATAACGTCAGCTCATATCATGCCTGACGAACTGTCAGATCTGAGCAATCGCCAAAAGTATGTTGTACATGTGCTCTCATGGGTACCATATCCATCTCTATAACTCTTCATCTCAATATCAGTCACTCTATTATGTGTACAAAATAACAAGTCTGTGTCCTATGTCCACTACAAGTAGTCATGTCATCCTCCTGATGTGCGAGGGTAGGCCTCCAGATGTCAGCCGAATCCTCTTGGAGCTACCTCCATCATCCTCCAGCATCATCCAGTATGCAACATCAACAAGTCACACAACCATCAGCTACATCCACTCGCGTAACATCACCATCATCCACCTCCACCAGCAAGCACAGCCGCAGCTCGGCCACCTCAACCAGCATCGTCCAGCAATCCTCTGCCCACGGTCTACTCTAGGCACTAGTCATCCACAGCATCCAACCGTCAGAAGGAACATGTCCTTCACTCCAAGGCTAGCAAGTCCAAGGAGCTACACATTTTGAGCAAGTGACCAACTATCAACGGATTTGGTATGTCTTTACCGTAGCCGTTACTACAGACTAAATAGGCCATGTCAGTGGACTTATTCACCCTCATAAGCTTTTTGGCAAAGTCTCAGCCATCAACGTATTTGGGATGTCTTTACCATGAGCCGTTTGATACAGACTAGAAGGATCTAGTAAGGTAGGTCCATGCACCCAAAAACTATTTTTTTTTACAATGCGAATATGTATGCATGAATGTATGTGGATGTAGTATGTATGTGAATGCAAATACAATGTGAAGATAAATAAATAATGAGTCATACTCTAGTATGTGTGCTTATCTAATGATCACTCCGTGTAATATGTATGAATGTAAGTGAATGAATATACATGATGCTGTGTAGTGTGCATGGCATGTATCCAATCCCAAAGACATCTCGGTCCGCTATGGCCTACTCCTGCCTCAGCTCTCGATCTGTGTAAATGCCCAATGCTTGGTACACGTGTGTTTGTACTCGCCGAATGAGTGTCACCTCGTCCAATCTCCTCCCCTCATGCATGTTACGATTACGGGCCCCCCATATGTGATGTCCCAGAGCCGCTAGAGCATTGTGTCATGCTAAAGTGGTAGTGGAAGTCCTCCTGTACTACCGTCTGAATGTCCTTAGTGTACTCCGGTATGTAGTCATCTCCGGCCTCATGTGCAACCAAGCTCGTATCTATCCCCACAGGTGTTTGGTGGTCTCACATCTGAAGAAAACATGCTCCAGGGTCTCCTCCTCCTGTCAACAAAAAGTGCCTATCGGGTAAGTAATCTTGTGGGGCATGCACCGACAGTCTCCCTCGTGCTAGCAACCACAGTGTGAAGGTATGACTCGACTGAATAGAGTGATGTCAAACTGTCTTCACCCACGGTTGTCTTAGCCTGACACCTCAGAAGTGATTAGATGCTCGTCGAATGCCCCCCCCTACAACTGCTGGAACTATGATGATATAAGCTGCCTTGCCGCTGTTGGGTTCCTTGCAGTCTCCAGGAGTCTATCTCTGATGTGAAGTAGTTGCTTAAGGAGTGGAGAGTCACCATGGCTTGCTGTCCACTCCTATAGCCCCACTCGCTGCAAGTACCGATGATGTATCTATCTGATCCATAGGGCATCCTGCCTGTCTTGAATGTGCCATATAACCTTGGCCAATAAGGCAAGGTTCCATGACCATAAGTCCCTTAGGCCAAGACCACCCTCTGCTAGCGGCAGACATAGCTCTGTCCACGTGATGAGTGGACGTTGAGTAGTCCACATAAATGATCTGCAGATCCCATAAATGCGATCTATGACTCTACTGGGGATGGGCAGCATGGATATCCAATAACACTCGACTCCCTAAAGAATTGAGGCCACCAGTTATGTCTTCCCTGCATATGATAAGGTAGCCTTGGGCCATGAGGTGACCTCCTCGTCAAAGCATCTAGTAGCGTGGTATAGTCCGATATCTTGAGATTTTGAGATGCAATGGGGATCCCCAGATATCTGAAAGGCATCTCACCAAACTAAAAATCTATAATGCCTAGAAGACGGTCTTGAGTAATACTATCGACCCCTGCCATGTACATGCATGATTTGGCCAAGTTGGTCGTGAGCCCTGCCATCTGAGAGAGCTGTCGCAGACAATCTACTAGCTGTGTGACAGAAGATACATCTCCTCGTGATAGTAGTAGTAGGTCATCAACATATATCAAGTGTGTGATCCCAAGGTGATCACACTGTTGGCGTTCTGGATCTCCGTCCTGCGTTCCGGATGCTATCCGCTCCGAAAAGCATAGAACCCCACAGGATAAAAATTTTATCCCGCCAGGATCAATTGACAAAGTCTACAAAAGACTAAGTCAATCGATCCTTCAGGATCGTCGATTCCTAAATTACTTAACTACGGTTTACGACTAGTTCTAGGTACAAAAAAAATTGTAGAAAAATAAATCATACCAGAACCTTTTAGATGACCTCGAAATCTTCCTCTGTATTCCTAACTTCTTCCTAGACATTGGGTGGACAACGGACCTCCAGAAATAAAGGAAGTTCAATCTTCGGATGATGATGCCTTGGATCGCATTGCTTCTTCTCGAAGCAACTTCGCCTTGTCTCGTCTCCTTGCTAGGATCCGGCCACCACCTTGGAGAAGGAGGTTCGGCCACCTCAAGAGAAGAAGGAGAAGGGGGCGGTGGAAGAAGAAGAAGAAGAAAAGAGGGAAGAAGGGGCGGCGGCAACAAGAAGGAGAAGGAAGAAGAGAATTTTCCGAAATCGTTTCGATCTCTCTTCTCTTCCCTTGATTGCTCTTGCCGTCCACCCCCTCCCCTCTTTTATAGCCTCATGCCCAAGACCAAGCTCTCTTTGCCAATTCAAAATTTTTCTTTAATTTTGATTGATTCCGCGAACCAATTCTAAATTATAGAAACTTCTTAAATCCTGGCCTTTAGATTGTCTTGCTTGGTTTCTAGCCGTTAGATCTTTTCAGAATTATTTAAAAATTAATTCCAAACCTTATCTTAAGTGGCCGGCCACCTTGGATGGGATTTGGTTCAATCCGTGAACCAACTTTATATTAAAGAAGAAAATAAATGTAATACCCGAAATTTCCTTCGATAATTTCTGGATAATTATGCATATGATAGAATTATTTATGATAAAAAGGAATGAATATTTAGGCAAAAAGGAATGGCCTAAAATGTTGCTTGTAATGGGGTGATTCATGAAGGCTTTGCTATAAAGAAAAGAAAAAGGAAAGAAATGTGGAGGTGCCAAGGATTGACCCTTGGACCTCTAATATAGACAAGCCAAGTTAACCATATGAGATAGTAATTAATTCTTGTTAAAGGATAAGGGAAATGCTTGTTAAACCGAAGGTTTATGGTTCATTAAACCAAACGGAGAGGAATTAGTGGGGTTAAGTCATGGGATGGGTGGGGAGTTAGCCTCGACTTAACTTCAATCCTCTTCCTTTATAAACCCTCCTCCTCACCGCAAATGAACCTTTTTCCCTTCGCTCTCTTCTTCTGTTCTTCTTCCTCTTTGGCCGAAGGTCTCGGTTGTTCTTCCTCTTGAGCCGAAGGTCTCTGTTGCAAGGAAGGAAGAAGGGAGTGGTTCGTTGTTTCGGGTAAACCGTAGGAATTCGAAAACTAGGTAAGTTCCTTCTCACCTGCGATATAATAGTTAAGATAAAATTGTATGTGTTGCTTAGTCATGTTTTACCTGTTTAAGATTTGTAACGACGAGCTTTGATAACGATGTTCGATTCTACATGTTTAAGATTTACAGACAGCATGTTGTAGTTAGGTTTTATTTTTCCTGATCGTATGATAGTTGTAATAAGGTATTGTGTATTGTATTGTATTGTATGTTGTTAAACCTAGGCTACCCTTAAACAATCGATCTTGTTAAACAATCTATATATGTTGTTAAGTTAAATCATATACTGTTAAGTTAAGTTTTCGATGTTGACAAGTTAAATTACGATCATGTTTAAGTTAAGTTATGATATCATATTTAAGATTAAACTGTTTTAGACTAAACTGGTTTAGACTTATATGTTGCTAACTGAAATGGTAATCGAGTTAACCTGAACAGAGGGACTGGTAATCGACCTGTTGGTCGATTACCAGAGAGTGTAATCGATCTAGTGATCGATTACACGTTTTAAAGAGGAACGGAAATCCCGACTCTTAATCGATCACCTGATCGATTAAGAGGCCGTAATCGATCAGTTGATCGATTACGAGGCTGTAATCGATCGATTGATCGATTACCAAGCCTACTGTGGACTTCGAAATGAAGGAATCGATCTTCTGATCGATTAAGCTCTGTAGTCGATCGTTTGATCGACTACAGAGACCACTGTGATGAAGATTTGAACCGAACCGACCCCTGGATCGATGTAAACCTATCAATTGATCTCCCGATCGATGATAGGGATCTAAATCTCCTGATTCGGTCGGTTTAAGATTAATGAATTTAAATGTAATGAAGAAAGTACAACCAAACCTAGGTGAAGGTTTAAATGTTGTTAAGCGCTATGTTGCGTAATACCTTATGACGAATGGATCGAATATGTATGGCATGAATGTTCATTATGAATGAAAGAAAAATGTTATAGAACATTCATGTTATGATGGAAAAAGAAAATATAAAAAGTATTTTACTTTAAATGAAAGGCTTATACCGGAACCTGAAAAGGAATCCAAAGGGAAGGGCACCCTAAGGCAGCCAAACGCCCCTAGGTCAAGACCTAGTAACCGTGTAGTCGGGATTAGCTACCTCGTACTACTTGGTATGTGCGCGCAAAAGAAATGAATGGGTACAAGCCAGGGATCCCCAAATATGAATGATGATTATGTTTATCTATTAATATAATATTTTTCAAGAAGGCAAATGTTTACAATGTCAAATGATTAGTTATGCATGCTTAATAAATGTTAAAGTGCTTTCATGTTGCCATGTTCGATACGTGATGTTTTATATGACGATGGATTTTGTGAGTAGGAAAGGAACTTACTAAGCGTTATGCTTATAGATACTTTCCTTATATTACAGATCCAGTTAACAGGTACTGAGCAAATGGGAGGCAGCAGGACAGGGCTGAGAAGATGTGTGTGGTGGTGACTTGATTAAGCCTTGGCCATGAGAACAATGTTATAATTTCATGTTAAACAATGTTTTTAATTATCATGTCTAGAACTATATAACCTAGAATCTGCCATGTAACCTAGGTTACTTGTTATTGCTATTTTATTTTACTGCTATCATATATGAAACTGTTTAAAATAGTAATTATGTTTCCGTTGCATGTTTAGTAAAGTTTAGTTTTCGTATATGATAGTAGATGAATGTATGAATATAAGTGAGAACTGTAGCGTCCGTCAAGGGCCCACGTAAGGACGGACGTTACACTTCTACCTATGTACTTGAATTTACCTTCTTCCATAACCGTGGAGTCAACTCTAGGGAGCCGCTGAGATGGCAGAAACCAACTACTCTAAATTTCTGACGTCTTAGTTAAAGAGGTGTCACATCCAATCTCTTCATAGCCCACATTTTCCTCATTTTTTGTTAGCTATGCCACCCCACGTTCACCACGTGGGTAGGAAACCATCATTTCTGCTACTTAGTAGTAAAGTTGTTGTTCCCGGGGCAATGGTGCAACGGTAGGATATCCGGGTTATGACTTAGGGATCCACGGTTCGATCCCTAACTACGGCGTATTTGTAGGAATTTTTCTCCAAATGGGGAACGTAATCAAAGGATGTTGGGCATCTGGATTGACCACCATATGCGCTTCCCGATTTACCCTGGTGGTCGGTGGAAAACTTCCGTGGGACCGGGCCGGCCACTCCCAGGGATTGAGTCCATTAGACTGACTGATATTTATCATTTTTTTAGTAGTAAAGTTGTTAAACGAGCCACGTTAGAAATCCATCATATCAGGACAGGATGGGCCGACCCATTAACTTGGTAGGTTGAAAATTTTTCAATCCAACCCAATTTAAGGGGAATTGCGAGTTAGATGAGCCAACCCACGGAGCTATCAAAAATTAAAAAATATTAAAATTTTTAAGTCTAAATTATAGTTTAAATGGGTCAAGTTGAAAATTTTAAATTTATATTGCCATTTAGCTAGGTCAAGTCGACTAATTCTGAATTTTCTCTTTTAATTTTAAATAAATTTTCTCAACTCGCCGATCGACCCATGTGGGTCGCGGGCCGACCACGTGAGTCATGGGTTTAGACAGATCGACCCATTTGAATCCATCTTAAAATGGATTGATAAAATTTCAATCTATCCTGTTTAAATTGTTTGATAGAGTGGGACGGATCAATTTGACGGAGCTAATCTAAATTGATGGCTTTGCTGAGTAGATCGAAAAAATTAATTTAGTTTTATGTATCCAATTTGAACTAAACAGACACTCATTCGTTGAGTGCAATGTTAGAGAAATATAATAATAATTATCGTAGAAACGAGGCTTAAATTTTACGTAAAAATAATTATTATGTCAAATTTAATAATAACAAAATAGCTATTTACATGGCTGCTTAAATGCATCAAGCGGTCATAGATCCTAGGGAAGCTACGGTAACAAGACTTGCGAGCCTCACGATTTAGATTTTTAAAACTAATTTGTAAATATTTTGCTTAAATAATTTTATAATTCTATGGCCAATCAGTCACTATCTTGATACAAGAGGGTCAAACACCATCAAAGGACAGGATAAGCTTACTGTGAAGGTTCTTTCCCACAGATGTGATGCACTATTCGTCTTTAATCTTATAATCTATAATATCTTAAATACAATTAGATATATCTATAATAGAATTTAATAACAACTAAATATAATTTAATAACCTTTAAATTAAAGCATTTAAAATATATTGTTGATCTGGCGAGAGGGACGTGAGGTGACATAGAAAGGAGAAAAGGACCCCAGGGAAAATACGTGACGATGACATGACACGAAGCGGAGAGGTCCCGATCTCTTTAGATAGGAAAAAGGTAGGTAAAATTGATCTCTCTAATAGGAGAGCCCTCTCCTTAGTACCACGCCCGGGAAGTCCCTGAAAAACTTCATCCGAAATGCTCAACCCCCCCTATAGCCGTCAAATTGGGTTAGGTCCGCCGGGTTGGCCCGCCCCGCCAAATAATTTAGGTGGATTGGGTTGAAATTTTATCAACCCATTTTAAGATGGGTTGAGATGGGTTGACCCGCTTAGGCCCGCGACCCGCGTGGGTTGGCCCGTGGCGGGCTTGGGTTGGCCCGCGGGTTGAGAAAGTTTATTTATTTATTTTAAATTTTAAAATTAAAGTATAAAACTTAATTATACTTAATGAATTAATGGGTTTCATCTATTTAAAGTACAATTTAAGTTTAAAAATTATAATTCAAACTTAAAACTTTCAACTTAATCAATATTTAAATTATAATTTAAACTTAAAATTTTTAATATTTTTAATATTTTTTTATTTTTTAACAGGCCCGCGGGTTGGCCCGCCTAACCCGCGACCCGCCTTGAGTTGGGTTGGGTTGGAGATTTTTCAACCCGCCAAATTGGTGGGTTGGCTCGCCCCGCCCCGCCATTTGATGGACCCGCCATGGGTTAGCCCGCCCCGTCATGGGTTGGCCCGTTTGACAGCTCTACCCCCCCCCCCCCTCCCCTATCCGTCCCAATACTCTCACACCCAACTAACTAACGAACTACCGACCTCACCAAGCGATCAGCATACACCTCGATACACTGGAATAACTCCTTATAGCTTAGGCTACAATTCCTCATGATACTAAAACACATACTCTATAATCCGACCTCACTATCAGATCAGGTACCTCACTTACCACTGCCTTCAAGCTCGATCTTTCACAATACTCTGTAATTAATCTCACTAAGAGATCGGTATACGACTTGAGTCATAAATCGAGTTCTCCTGGACCTCGGCGCACATAACCTAACTCCTCACAACTTAGACCACGACTCCTCATAATAATAAGAGTGCGTACTCTATAGTCCGACCTCTTTATCATATCGGATATCCCCTCAAACCCCTACACTAAGGTGCGATCTTTTACAAAACTCTATAACCAACCTCCCTGAGAGGCCGGCGTAAGGATTAAAATATAAATCGAGCTCTCCCAGACCTCGGTACACAGTACTCAATACCCTATGACCCCCACGGCAGTAAGCTAACTGCATATGCTGACCTCATGACTTGGTCCTGGTATCGCATGTCGACCTCATGACCTGGTCCCAACATCTCATGCCGACCTCATGACCTGGTCCTAGCATCCTATACCGACCTCATGACCTGGTCCCAGCATCCTATACCGACCTCATGACTTGGTCTTGGTATCACATACCGATCTCATGACATGATCCCATCATCATATGCTGACCTCATGACTTGGTCCTGGTATCACATACCGACCTCATGACTTGGTCCTGGTATCGCATGCCGACCTCATGACTTGGTCCCAGCATCCTATGCCGACCTCAGGACTTGGTCCCGACCTCGCTCCCTTTAGTTATGACGCACATAAAGAGCTCAGGACGTACCGAGTGCATCTCATCAGCCAGGCTGGGATTACCTTGCACCTGTGCATTTCAGCCGCACATACAAATCGGTCATTCTCGACGCGGAGTAGATACCAATGGATCCCCATGTTGACTTCTTCACCCAGCGCCGCAACTTATCTGTGGATTATGAACCAAGTCCTCTTACTTGGTCCTGTGCGATCCTAGCCCTTCAGAAGGGATAATCCCTATCGTTGAACCCTCAGATCTGTAGAATTTGTCACAAGCTTGACTCGATGATTCCGCCCTCTCCACCAATCACAAGCATCAAGATCCGAAGAGATTGCTCCCTTCATCCCTATATAAACCCCACAAGTATGACAATCAAACCATCTTGAATCCTCTCTACACACTCATGTTCTCCTTTCCTGACTTGAGCGTCGGACAGGGGCGGATCCAGAAAAATTTTTTGACGAGGGCTAATAAATTTTTTTTACAATATACTAATCATTCTAAAACACTCCAAAATCATAAACTATATAATTCCACTACGATTTTTTTAAAAAAAGTAAATGTATAAATGTGTGAAAGAAAATATCCTGATCTGAAAATCCAAAAATACATATCACTCAAAATGTAGATCACTTACTCAACTACTCTCATCCTCTCCTAATCTCAAAACGGACAGAATCTCTCCAGTAAATTAGGGGTATATGAGGTATACATAATATCCCTGTCCAAATACACATCAAAACCCTTAGACATAGGGATCAGAAATAAAATATGACAGCAAGTCAAACCACTAAAAAGGAATCCACATACTCAATATGTTGTGCAATAAAAAAAACACATCAGACACAGCTCACAAAGTCAAAAACATCATAATAGCAAGTCAAACCACTAAAAAGGAATCCACATACCCAATATGTTGTGCAATTCCTTATTTCCGTTCCAGAGTAGGTTAAGCGGCTACATATTGTGACCTAAACAACCACTTTTAAAATCATATGAAGTGCAAAAGAAAATATGGAGCCAAGTAGCCAACATATAAAATCTTAAAGTCATACCTTTTTTAGTGAATTAATGTAGCTTCATTTTACATATTCTTCACTTTCACAAGGTGTCAAAACTTCTCCTGGATATCCTCTAAAATGAACCTGTGAATATAATACATCATTACATCTTATGACTTATAGCAAAAGCAACCATAGACAGAATAGCAAAAGCAACTATATACAGAATAGCAAAAGAACATACCAGGACAGCATATTAGTGTTGACTGTGGTCTATAGACCTTGTGGTCTTCGGATAAGAAAGAGGAGGCAATTGCATCCTGCGGCTTTTCATCTTTTGAAAACGTTGCAATATTTGCTCATTTTCAATCATTGAAAAGATATCCTTCTCGATGTATACGACTAGACTGTCATTCATCCACTCGTCTTCCATTCTATTGCGTAAATCAGTCTGTATCGTCTTCATTGTAGAAAATACTCTTTCAACGGAAGCAGTCGCAACTGGTAGAACTAATGTCATCTCAATCAGACGATAAACCAATGGATAAGCTTGATTTTTTAGAGTTTCAACCATTTTCTGAGCAAGAGTTCTCAAATGTTTAATTTCAGAAAAATCTGAATCTCGTCATATATTATGAATGAAATTCTGAAGTTGTTGTTCAATAACTATACAATCATTAGTTGAGAAATCCTCAAGATATAAATCACAAAGTCGAACTAGTTTTTGAACATTGAATTCAGAAAAAGAATTTCTTGGGTGAAGACATGCCATACACCTAAGCAATTCTGTGCCAACTTTGGAAAAGCGAGCATTCATCTCTTGTATAACTGAATCAACAATATAACATTATAATTTACAACAATAATAATTAATCAGTAAAGAAAATCTTATCAGCGAACATAATAATGAAAAAATTGTAGAAATAATACCTGATAGAAAATCTCCACACGATAATAATGCAAATTGGTGATAATTTACTTTCTGCGCCTGCTACGACCACCAATCAAACAATTATCATTCATATCCAATACTGGGATCTCATTCAACTCACAAAATGTATTGACTTTACCCATAATTGTATATCTCCTTCTTCCATAAATATTTGAAATTGATCTTTCACACTCTCAATCAAACTTATGGCTTGGACAATATTTTGATCCTTTTGTTGCAAGACAAGTGACAATTCATGTGTCATTCCCAATATCATCTTCATCAAGTGCAATATGAAAACAAACTCATAATTCTCCATTTTCTGAATCAAATTTTTGGCAACCCCTCTACTATCAAAAGAACTAGAATCATCACAAATATTCTCCATAACTTGTATCACTGAAGGCCACATAAATAATAGACGAACCAATGTCAAATAGTGAGATCCCCAACGAGTATCTCCTAGCCTTGCTAAATTAGTTTCTTGATTTTCACCACTGTCAGTACTAATCTCTCCACCCTCTAACATTGCAACAATTCTATCATGTTCAATTTGCCTAAGTTGATCTCTCCTTTTACATGATGCGCTCCAGTCGTATTTACAATCATAGAGACATAGTTAAAAAAATCACTCACATTGATATTACTCTTGGCAACTGCAACAATGTAACGCCCCCCTCTTTCTTATACTAATAGGGAGACGTTACGTACTTAAACTTTCCTTAACTTTTACTTATTAAATAAAATAACTCAAATAAACTTTTCTTTTTCTGTTTAGCATGCGGAAGCAAAAGAAATAAATATAAATTCTTGGACATAAAATAAATATTTATATAATTCTTGATCTTATTCCGCGGTTCCGCCGACACCACACATCAAACACTTTTCCAGCTGCCTCCTCTTTCCTAAAACTTTTCCTTTCATTTATCTGCAATATGAGGAATGCAAACTATAAGCAACGCTTAGTAAGTACATCATCTAACTCACAAAAACCATAGAAAACTTCATAATAACTGATTTATGCAAACATGAATGTTCATATCTAAACATGTGAGGGGATTTTCAAAACATACTATTTCATAATAATTAAACATACTAAACATCCATCCTTTGGGCCCTGACAAAGTACCAATGCGCGCATCCCTAACCGGTCCGGGGTAGCTAGCCACCGAAGCCGATTAGAGCGTACTAGGCACCTCGCGGCCTAGGGGCAACTTATGGAGCCCATCCCTTGGACACCTCACGGTCCGGTACTTGTCAACATCAAAATAAAGTACTTTCTTTCATATTACCATATATAACTTGTACTTACTTCTTATATCATGCAATTCTACTATTTACATATGCTTTAACAAAATCATGCATATGCTTTAACAAAATCATGTTTATGGAAAAATACGGAAAACAACGGAACTACTCATACTGCAGGTGAGAGATGTACTTACCTTATCTGCTCAATCTAGGGTTTTAACAATAAGGTTTGTGAAATCGAAGATCTTCTCTGAAGTGCTCTAACGCCTTCTCTACGCGACCTAGCAGAAATCATAATTATGACTTAACCGTAATCATTAAATTAACCTGATCTAATCACTTAACCGAGTCAAGGGCTAACCCTAACCCAAATCAATTCATAATTTCAATTAATTTGATTATCCCATTAATCCACTTTAATTAACCAATTATTAAACCTAACTCAATTAACCAAATACTAATTAATTACCTAACTTAACCATTAAATATAATTAGTTATTAAACTAATTAATCAATAATCTTGTCAAAATTAATTATCCATTATTAACTAATTAACTAATATTAAATTAATTAATCAAATACTAATTATTAATAATTAATTAAACTAGATTAAACAATTAATAATTAATTAAACTAATTAAAACTAATTAATTAATTAAACTAACTACTTAATTAATTAAACTAACCTTAATTAATAATTAACTAACCTAATTAATTAACAAACTTAATTAATCAAACTTAATTAATTAAACTTACCTTAATTAATTAAACTAATTAATTAAAAACCTGTTCTTCGTCTTCTGGGCACGGCGGCGGGCAGCAGGGCTCGGCGGTCGGCGTCAGCTGAGGCAGGGCAGTCGGCGGCGACAGAGGCGGCGTTGGCGGTCGTGCTTCTCCGGCGAACGTGCAAGGGAGGCGGCGAGGCGGCGGCGCTCTTCGTCGTCTTCTCCGGCAGACAGGGCAAGGTGGCGGCGGGAGTGGCGGAGCTCGGCGCTCGTCTTCTCCGCGTCGAAGGAGTCCGGAACGGGAGGCGGCGTTGGCGCGGCGTCTCCTTCAGGGACGGCGGCGGAATGTTGGCAGGGCAGGCGTTGCGGTCGTGCAGGGGACGGGCGGAGGCGAGCAGAAGGAAAGGAGGTCTCGTGGCTAGGGTTGGCGGCTAGGGTTCCTTTTAAAGCCTCGGCCGTTCCGAGTTTTCCGCCGGCGGAATCGGGCGGCGGCGGCGGGCGCAGTCGCGGGGCTGCGCGGACGCGGTCGCGGGAACGCGAGTCGCGCGGAGCAATAGGGAACGAGCAGAGGTTACCCGATTAAACCCAATTAAAATTAGTGCATTAAAAAACCCAATTAAATCTAGGGTTTATTAAAACAATTAAACCTATTACTGTAGCGAACCGGATTCAATTTTGGTTCGCGTGGTTCACTAACCAAACGACCTCCAATTTGATCCAAACCAGTTTTGTTGGATTCGTCCTCGCGAGACGAACCTTTTTATCTATTTTATTTTATCAAAATCTTAACCTAACTCTAGTTCCTACTCATTAATCTAAATAAACTCCTAATTGATTGACTTAATGGATTAAATCATTTATCTAACCCAATTAACTACTTAAATGCTTAATTATTAAATCTAATAATTAATCCCTCCTTAATTACGAATTCATTAGGGTTATTTATAAATTAACCCCTATCTCTTTATGAAATATTCTAAATCTAACCAATAATCTTAAGTGGGGAAAATACGGGTGTTACAATCTCCCATACCTTATAAAAGTTTCGTCCTCGAAACTTAGGGCAACTCGGGGTACTTTTATCTCATATCTTTTTCACATTCCTGATTTTTTCTTCTTGGTAAGGGCGAATACTCGGGCATTTGTGGTGACCGGTGGGGCCTCCAACCATCCTTGATTGATGTGAGGTCCCTCTAGTGTCGCATGCATTTGATGTAGTTGAGCAGGTTTACCCCCATAAGGATTTGGTTGTTGCAGAGGTGCCTGGTTTCTGGTAGGGCAGTTCTTGACCACATGCCCTTCTAAACCACAAGCATAGCACACACTCGTGCCTTGGCGGCAGACTCCTAGGTGCATCTTCCCACACCTAGAACAAGGAGGATATTTGAACTGCTTGCTTGTTGACCCTTCTTTTGAGTTATCTCCTGGAGTCCTTTGTTCCCAATGCTTCCTTTTGTTACCGTTATCAGTTTCCTTCCAGTTTTGTTGGTTACCTTGAGACTTCTGCCCTCCAAAATTCCTATTCTCACTTGAGGCTTGCTTCTGTTGCAAATTGCTGGTCTTTATGCTGTTTAAATAGTGCTCAGTGATCAAAGCACTATTAATCAACTCTTCAGAAGTCTGTGGTCTATTGACTCCTCCGGCCACATTAAGAGCGATTTCAGGTCGCAGCATCTTGAGCATCAATCTTACCCTTTCTTTTTCAGTGCTGACTAGCTCCGGGCATAAACGGGCTAACCTATTAAACTTCTTCACGGCCTCTTCAACTGATAAGTTCCCTTGTCGGAACTCCGTAAACTCATCGTAGTGTCTGTTGGTAACTCTCATGTGAAAGTATTCTTCAAGGAATTCAGTTTCAAAATCCACCCAAGTCATTTGATTCACCGTTCTCTTAGCCTTTACCCTTTCCCACCACATTCTTGCATCTCCAGCCAAACAAAAAGATGCGCACTTTACTTTCTCATTCTCCGGCCAATCCAGTAGTTCCAGTATGCTTTCCAATGTTTTGAGCCAAGCTTGTGCATCCCATGGTTCACTGGTACCAGAAAAATTCTCTGGCTTCAACTTTTGCCACTGGATGAGGTAGGCCTAGGTGGACTAGGGAGATTGGAGGAAGGATCAGCTTATCCGATATAATAGTTAGAACTCCAGTACCAAGTAAGTTTCCCTCACCTGCAGTGTAATAGCGATAACCTGTTTATATGTTTACTGTATCTGAAGATTTAAACCTTGTTTATGTTCTGTTTATGTTCTATTTAAAAGTTTTAAGACATGTTTTATTTTACTGAGTAAACCAAAATTCTATATGATCTGTGTTAGACTAATATAACGAAGGAATCATGGTTAAGAAGGTTAAAGTTGAAAGATAGGATTTGTAATAGAGTTAACTTAGTATAGGTTTAAATAGGTACAATCGATCTGTGAATCGATTAAAGGGGGCTTGTAATCGATCACTGGATCGATTACAAGAACGGTAATCGACTAACAAATCGATTAATAGGTTTAAAGAGGAAAAGATTTACGACAAACAATCGATCACCCGATCGATTAAGGATGGTAATCGATCGTCCGATCGATTACCCAAGGTTCTGTGAAAAAAACTTACACACCATAATCGATCACCTGATCGATTAAGAGTGGGTAATCGATCGTTCGATCGATTACCAAGTCTAGGAGGAAAAACTACGACATGAAATCGATTATCAAGTGATTGATTAAAGGTGGTAATCGATCACCTGATCGATTACCGCGTGTTCTGTGAAGAGACGACTTCAAATCGATCGTCTGACCGAGGGCTCCAATCACACATTACATACATACATAACACACAATACATATACATCACAATTTAGGCCATAATAGTTGAATTTAGGAATCCTGCAACCACATAGTTAATCTATTTGCAATTCCTACTTTTATCCAACCTAAATTTATGTATGAACAATGCATAAATAAACTGAAACCAAACACACAGAGCCCTAACCAATGCTCTAATACCATTGATGGGAACCTAAAGTTCCGTTCCGTTGAATTCTTGACGGACAAAAAATTTTCAGAGACAGAATCTTATCAAGTAGCCCTCATATTCGATCAACTAGGTGCTTGATCGATGCATTAAGATCATTGAGCTCTTGTGTTTGGTATTCAGGATCCATACGAAGGATTCTAAAGGGATGACTACGATGCGGAATTAATTAAGGCATACCTTTCCTGATGTGTGTGGATGCTTTGTACCTGAAGACCTCTTGATCTTCTGTTGTATTTCTCTCCTCTTCTTGGATGTTGTGTGGGCAACGATCTTCCAAGATGAATCCACCAAAACTTCTCTTCTACTCCGATGGCAAGCAAGAAGAGGCTTCCCTTTTCTTCTTTTCTTTCCTTCCTTCTCTTCTTCTTTCTCGCTTCTTTGCCACCGGCCCTAGCAAGGTTGAGAGGGCTTGTGTGCTGGCCCTAGCAAAGGGAATAGAGAGGGAACCGAAACACCAAGAGAAGGGAAGGGGCTGGAAGAAGAACCGCCGACCCTAGAGAGGAAAGGAGGGAGGAGGCGGCAAGAACCAAAGGGAGGAGAAGTGTTGGATGTCGTCGGCCTTTCTTATCCAAGGAGGAGGTTTGTTGTTCTTTTTGCCTCCCCTTCTCCTCTCTTTATATAGCTTAGCCATCATAGAAATTTAAGAAAACAATCTAACAAAATTTTAATAAGATTTAATTAAAATAAATCTAATAGAATCTCTGGATAAGATTTGTCAGTTTTTAATAAATTTTCTTTATCTTAATTTTGTTCTTATCTTAACAAAATCTTTTAATTAAATCTTATTAATTTCTTAACGAGATTCCTTAATTAAATTTTGTTATTTTTAACAAAATTAATAAATAAAATTTTATAATAAAATTTTATTCAAGAAGAGATAGAATTTCATAACGAAAATTCTTAACAGAATTTCTTAATAGAAATTCTTAACAGAATTTTTTTTATTTAACAGAATTTTAAATAATTTTTTAACATAATTTCCTATCCAAAATTCCTAACAGAATTCTAACAGGTAGATACGAGGCTTTATCAGAGGCTACAATAGGGACCTAGAGAAGGAATTGGTTTTGGCCTCCTGATGGGCTTGAGCTTCCTGTGTTCTCCCTGAACACCCAACTCAAGTCCATCAATAATAACTCATTTCACTAAAGAGTTATTATTGCACTATCGCACCAATCCCATATTATAATATGGGCTCCTTATTATAATAAGTGCATTAATCTCCCTATTTTTAAGATATCGTATGTTTGTCAATTAATTGAATTACTGACAACTCAATTAATTAACTTCTGAGTCCAAGAGTAGTACCACTCAACCTTATTATCATGCGGAACTATGTCCACCTACAGGGTTTACATGATAATCCTTATGAGCTCTTCAAGGGGACATCATCAGCCTAGATTATAGGACACAGTTTCCTTCTATAATCAACAACATACCATATATATAGCATTATCTCCCAACTCATTGGGCCTCTTGATTTAACGAATAAATCTCACCCTTTGATGAATCAAAGAAATACATACTAAGTATACGTGCTTGTTATTATGTCGGGATTAAGAGCATGCACATTCATAATAACTGAGGTCTAGTTCGATTATATAGTCAGTATATATCGAACAACCTCAAATGGTCCTACTCAATACACACAAAGTGTACTAGTGTAATTTAATAGTCAAGATAAACTAATACTAATTACACTACAAGCACTCCAATGGTTTGTCCCTATCTATCTTGGTTGTGAGCTACTATTTATAATTTATAAGGAACCGATAACATGATCTTCTGTGTGTGACACCACACACCATGTTATCAATAATATAAATTAAGTGGACGGCTGCATTACATAAAAAATGCAAGCATTCTGAATAAGGTGATTCTCATTTCAATATTATTGCAAAATAGATGTTTATATAAAAAGCAAGACTTTATAGTATACATCCCAACATTAAGATCTCTAATGTCAAAAAGTGCATGCTTTATTTCATCCTCAGTCAGATACCTGAGTAAGCTGTGATGCTGCTCCTCTGAGAGAGTCCTGCCAAATCTCATACAGCTTGGCTGAAAAGATGTGCATGCTACCGGGACACCAAGTTGAGTCTGAAAATGCGCTACAAACTCCTGTGTCACATCCTCCTGTGTGATGGCTAGGCTCTCATCTCCCTGCTCAATGGCTATAATTTTCCTCCATTTATTATTTTGTTTGACCATAGAGTGGAAAAAAGTAGTGTTTCTATCTAGGGCTGAGTATTCGGTTAAAATCAAATCGAACCGAATTGAATTAACCAAAAATCGAATAAACTGATTTTTTTCAAACCAACCGAATCGATTGAATTTTCCAATAAAAACTGAACAAACTGAACTAATATTTTATCGATTAATTCAGTTTTCGATCAAATTAAGCAAATTAATCAATTTTTTTAAATATTATAAAAATTTTATTAATTAATTAGGGATTTATAAATTTATTTACTTAAAATTTATAAATTATTTTTCTAGTTTGATTAATTCGATTTAACCGAATAAGGAATTTTAAAATTGAAATCAAACTGAATTAACCAATTTTTTTAGGAAAAATAACTGAAATTCTAAAATAATCGAATCAAATTTTTTAATTCGGTCGGTTTATTCAGTTTAATCGAATTGTTGCTCACCCCTATTTCTATCTACCTCGTTGAAATAAGTATGTTTGGCATGCTGTTGGTAGAATAGATATTCAGCTTGTGCAAGCCTATCAGCTGCCTTCCTGGCCTCCTAATATTCCTCATCCTCCCACCCTTGTGCTAGGGTCCTTTACTGTACCTCCTCTAGATGTATATAGGCACTTCTCGCTCTCTCCTGGATATGATGAAAATCCTGTCTATTCAGTTGTTTAAGTGACCCCTTCATTCTGTTGAGTTTCTGCTTGAGGTTGTGCTGGAAAGTCCTTATATCACCCCTACCATTCACTGTGTCTAATAGTGTTGCACAGTCTCTGAAAATCGAGGATGGGTGGTCCACATGTTGAAGAATTTGAAAGGCTTGGGTCGTCTTTCTCTACTATCTATAATGGAGACTAGGCATGGTGTATGATCTGAGATAACTCCTGGAGGCCTAAACTCTGCATAACTGCTCCTATCATGCTCAATCTAAAGTGCATTAACCATAGCCCTATCTAGTTTGCTCACCACATGTCCATTAGTCCAAGTAAAGTGACAACTAGTAGAGCATAGATCCTCTATACCGGTCCTGAGAATAAAATCCTGAAAGTCAGCTGTAGCATGTGTAGTCACATCCATTCCCCCCTGTTGGGGACAAGGGAGAATTGAAGTCACCCAAGAGTAGCTATGGCAGAGTCATGGTCACTACAATCTACTGTAGTCCCTCCCAAAATATGTGCCTTCTAGTCAGTGTAAGCTGCCCATAAACAAAAGTCACTCCATAACAGGTCTATAACTCTGTGATGGATAATTGTGTGAATGTACTGGTCAACCCACTCCTATACCTCCAGTGTGATGCTCTGACTGTCCCACAAAAGTAACATCCTTCTTCTAGTTGTGCCCTCTACATGTTGCTCACATTCCCATTGTCTAAATGGTCTCGGATTTCTCGAATGTTTCAAGCTCCTATCTTCATGATTGCCTAGAGGGTAAGACCCTCCTTGTGCTTGCCTTGGTCTTCCTTTCATGTGACCTAGTCTGGTTATGTTCTTGAACCTCTTTGCCTTTAAGTGAGGGGTTAGGCTGTTGATCATGCTGAAATTGAAGTATCTATTTCCCCTGCTCATCCTGATCTGATGCTTGAGCCAAGTGTGTTGCTGCTGTGTACCAAGGGGCTGCTGCAAGGTCCACTATAATAGTAGGTAGCATCTCATCTTATTTTGGCTTTGTTGGTGCTGCCTCATCACTGAATTGGGCCTGCTAAGGTTGTTGGGGAATCTGAGGTTTGGCTCTGGTGAAGGAGGGATCAGTATTTGGGGGCATGTGCATGTTGTTCCTCTCCAAAATAGATTGTGGATTTAGTTGGTAGGTTGTGGCCGTGTTTGTGGCACTGTCTGGTAGAGATAAATAAGGGAGTGCTACTTTAGTTGCCCTGGACTTACTGTTGAGGTGGCCAATTCTCAAGGACTTAGCTCATGTTTGGATGCCAATGCCTATAGTGTGCTTGCTGATATGATGCAGTTGCTCAAATTCAGGCTCAATTTCTCCATCTTCAAGATCCACAATAGCGGCAAACCCATTTGTCAGAGTAAGTCCATATTTTGTCTTAGTCTCGAAGCTAGTTTAAGCCTTCTTCTTTGCTTTAGATCGAGTTTGAATGCTGCTAAAATCGCCCTCTGTTTGGAGCTTGACTAGGGAATCTATTGTTGATCCTTGATGATTCCTGCATTGCCTTGGTTGCATGTCCTCTTGATGTGGAGCAGAATTTGTAGCTGCAGTGTTTAGCCTATGTGAATTTGCCTCTGAACTAGGGGTGTAGTCTAAGGATTGGCTGATGGAGGCACTATCTGAATAGGTGTCTAAAGGGTTGCTTCCTTGGGAAGCTGAGACAGATTGATCAGTGGTGATTGTGTCAGTGCAAGTAAACATTTGTAGAATTGGAATGTGGCTTGAGCCGCTAACTGTGTTTGGCTCAGTTGGAGTGACAGGGCAAGATTTCTGAGGTTGTGGCAGCAATTCAGCCTGAAGTGTGTAGGTGTTAGTCTGCTGAGTTGGTATTTGAAATTGAGGTGTGATTGTGCCATTCGTGTCAGTTGCAGAATGTAAGGCAAAACAAGCTGTTGAGCTGTTGGCGATCTGGATCTCCGTCCTATGTTCCGGATTCTATCCGCTCCGAAAAGCATAGAACCCCACAGGACAAAAATTTTTTTATCCCGCCAGGATCAATTGACAAAGTCTACAAAAGACTAAGTCAATCGATCCTTCAGGATCGCCGATTCCTAAATTACTAACTACGGTTTCTACAACTAGTTCTAGTACGAAAATTAGACTGCGGAAAATATAAATCATACCAGAACCTTTAGATGACCTCGGAGCCTTCCGCTGTATTCCTAACTTCTTCCTGGACGTTGGGTGGACAACGAACCTCCAGAAATAAGGAACTGCAACTTCCGGATGATGAAACCTTGGATCGCCTTTCTTCTTCTCGCAACTGCTTCGCCTTGTCTCGTCTCCTTGCTAGGATCCGGCCACCACCTTGGAGGAGGAGGTTCGGCCACCTCAAGAGAAGAAGGAGAAGGGGGCGGTGGAAGAAGAAGAAGAAGAAAAGGAGGAAGAAGAAGAGGGAGGTGGCGGCGGCAAGAAGAGGAAGAGGAGTTTCCGAAATCGTTTCGGTTTCTCTTCTTCTTGTGTTATCTCTTCCGCCCACCTCAACTTCTCCTTTTATAGCTATACGCCCAAGACCAAGCTCTCTTTGCCAATTAAAAAATTATTTCTTAATTTGGATTGATTTATAAACCAATTCCAAATTTATAGAAATATCTTTAATCTAGGCCTTTAGATTTGATTGCTTGGTTTTCTACCTTTGGATCTTTTTGATTTGGTTTTTCCTTTTTATAAAAAAAATGAAATCAACCTTATCCAAATATTAATATGGCCGGCCATTTAAAAGAATAATTCTAATTTGGATTTATTTAATAACCAATTCCAAATTCTAGAATTATCTTAAATCTAGCCTTTTAAATTAGATTGCAACCGTCGGATCTTTTTAATTTGGTTTTTCCTTTTTAAAAAAAAAAACCAAATCGATCTTATCCTCATCTTAAGTGGCCGGCCACTTATGGATAAGATTGGTTCAATCCTTGAACCAATTTTATATTGAAATAGAAAATAAAACCGAACCGAAGAGATCTCATCCGTCGGATGCAACTTAATCTCATCTAACGGTTACGATATAATCTATTTTAATATAACTTAATTTTTTCGATCCAACGGCTCTAATTCATCCACCTTGGGCGTGTGGTTCATTGAACCATGCCTGGTTCACCTCATGAACCGGTTCTTCCTTCCAAAGAGAATTAAAACCGAACCGGAGAGATCTCGTCCATCGGACGCGACTTAATCTCATCCAACGGTTCTAATCTATTCTCTTTCAATCTTCTTTATTTATTTCGATCCAATGGATGCAACTTGATCTAATCCCACGGATACAAGCTGATCTCATCCATTAACTCATCCTACGGTCGAGAACTAATCTCATCCAACGGTTGAGATTAAATCTCATCCGACGGCTGAGAACTAATCTCATCCGTTTGATTGCATCCTTTTGAAGATGTCTTTAGGCTACAGTGGGGACCTCGAGGAGGTATTGGATCTGGCCTTCTGATGGGTTTCGGATCCCGTATTCAACCCCGAATACACACCTACATCCATCAACAACGATCCATTCCACTAGAGGATCATTGTTGCACTACCAATCCAATCCCCAAATTACGTTATGGGTTCCTTCTTATTATTTTATGCATTTGCAGTCTCATTGTAATTCTATGTGTTACATGTGGAGTTCATCAGTTGATGTTTGAGGTTTTTGAAAGATTATGCTGCTTATATTTTCCAATATTCCTTTATCAATTAGTTGTCAGCAAGAATTAGCATTTGAGAAGTTTTTTTTATATGTTGAATCTTTTTTCCTTATTTATTTGTATCATTTGTTCTAAAATGTTTTTATGAGCAATTATAATTTCTTGATTGTTCTGCAGAAATATCCTCAGGGTCACGCACACCAACATCTTCCCCTAGTTTTGTGTCTTCAAGTTCTGTTTCTGCTGAAGCTCCAAAGCAACAATTACTTACTGGTCCTATCAACAAAAATTGGCATACTTACCACCTTACACTTCTTCCTGGAATTGGCATTGCAGTTATTGGTCTGTCAATTTTGCTAATTCTAATCTTCATTAGTCTATGTGTTATGTGTTACCATAGATTATCTTGCAATTTCATTGTCTTCATACAGGATGTTCTATTGTTTAGAGTAGCACCTAAATTCTTGTGTTATGCTTTGTTCATTACCTACTTATAGTGAAGTTAACCTACCCATAACGCCTGCGTTTATGCTAGTTTAGGTTATAATTTGTCTCTTCTAATTTTTTTTTATACTTGTGCAGGCATGACTACTTTATAAGTTTGAAGAGCTCTTCAAAGATGACTACTTTTCAAAAAGCAATGAAGGAAAAGCGATTGATCTTTTTCTAGGATTTGACATCTGAGAAAGCTAGAGAGATTTCTGAGTTTTTTTGTAACCAAACAAAGTTTCAATTTTTTTGTAACCTAAATTCACTGTATTTGACATCTGACAACTTTACTTCCATGTGTAATGACTCATATTTGTTTACTAGTTTTGCAAGAAATTAATGCAAATAAAATTTTCTATTTATTACAATTTTTTGTTTAATTTTTTTATTTATTTATAAAAATCGCAGGTTGAATATTCTGTAATTGCACACTAAAAGCTTAAACTGTCAGGAAATTATTTCGCGGCACTTTTAGCAAACCGCCGGGAAATCATTTCGCGGCGGTTTTGGAAAACCGCCGAGAAATAATTTCAAACCGCCGGTAAATGAACCGCCAGGAAATTATTTTAAACCGCCGCAAAAAAAACCGCCGGAAAATCATACCTAACCGCTGTTAAAGGAACCGCCGGGAAATTATTTTAAACCGCCGCTAAATAAACCGCCGGGAAATATTTCAAACCGCCGCAAAAACAACCGCCGGGAAATATTTCGAACCGCCGCAAAAACAACCGCCGGGAAATCTACTTTAGTGGCGGTTATTCCAGCGGTTCTCTAAAACCGCCGCTAAATGGTTTAACGACATCGGTATCAGCGGCGGTTTGGTAAACCGCCGGGAAATGATTTTGCGGCGGTTCCAAACCGCCGCTAAACGAATTTAAAACCGCCGAGAAATCCTTTTTTTCTTGTAGTGTCTGTCGTTAATTCAGCGATGGAATTTTATTATCATCGCTAAAATAAAAAAATAACAATGGAGGTTTAATTTAATCGTTTATTTAGCAATGGAAATAAATTTCCATCGTTAATATAGTGATAGAAATAAACTTTCATCACTATTTTTGTTGTTAAATATTATTATTCTTACAGTGACCTAGCCTTTCTCCTTTTCTTTATCTATTCAAAACTATTTTGTCCCACTAAACAATGGCATAGTCGATGAATTCTAGATCAAAAAGTTTCACCACCTTATTTTCCTCGAAGTAGTGGTGGTAATCAAATACTAGGTCTACCTTCTTTTCCCATTTCAAATACACTTTTGGGTCCCTTTTACCGTGGAATGAAGGGATCCTTATCTTAATGCCTTCTTAGTTTTTGTCGACATGGTCTTCTCACCTTCTTATTCTTCAAGCAACTTCCTTGTCTTAGCCAAATTTGCTGCTGGAGAAGCAACTTCCTTGCCTTGGTGTATTGGAAACCTCACTAGCTTGATTCCTTTGCAACCTAGCAATGGTAGAATCTTGCTTCTCCAATCTGTCAAAAAAAAAAGTCCAAACCCTATCTCCATGCACTTTAAGTGGTGTCACAAAGAGTATAGTTGCGAATCTTTTGAACTTGTTTCTTCTATACTTGTTTCCATTTAGAGTAGGTGGTGGTCACTCAAGTCACTCAATCTCACTTAGGTAACTTTTTAAAGAACTTAGAATTGAAAACAATCTTTGCAAAGCATTTAATTGACTAATAAAAAAATATTCAAAGTGCATTGAATAATATGGAAAATATGAGAACTAAAAAGGAAAAAATGAAAATAAGTAGAATGATGTAGCTTGAAATAGGTGTAGAATGGACAGGAATAGAATTTAGTTAAGGTAGAACTTAATAAAAATGAGCAATGTAATAAAATTGAAATGTAAAGTAATGGACAAAATGAAAAATAAGATAACTTTTAATTAAAATAATTGATACCCGAAAAGAAATAATTATAATAGAATAAATAATTTGAAGTAACTAAAGATACTAAATTGAAAGAGTAATGGCAATTGGAATGAAATGAAAGTAATGACAAAAGAAAATTGAAATAATTCTACTTCTTTTTTTCAATCTTCTGGCTCCTTTTTTCACTTTTGTTTTTTTTTTTTTTTTGAACTTTCGGCTTGTTGTCTTTCTCGTATTTGTTTTGAATTTTTTATCAGTAGTCTATTTTTTTAGCCTTTGGCCTCCTCTTTTCTTTCCTCTTTTTGCTAGCAAGTGCGGTAACAACTTGTTAAAAATGGCTAGTATACAGTGGTTTTCTTGTATATGACCTCTTTTCTTGTTTGTTGGATGGATTGAAAGGTTAGAGAGCTAACTAGTTTTCAGCCTTTCTCCCTTTTATGTTCAATATGTAGAAGAATAGAAAACAACAAAGTGATTGGACAAAGCATTAATATAAATAGAAAGAGAGCAAAAAGAAGATATCCAAGCTAAGAACAGATTTTGGAAAGGTTCAGCGAAACAGAATTCAATTCAGCAAGCTAAAATCAAGATTCAAATTACAAAACCAAAAAGATAAACAATCGATCTAACAGAAAACTTGGCTCTAATACTAGAATGATGTGGACCAAACTGAGAATAAAGGTCTGAAGAACTCACATCAAGAAAATAATCTCAGAATTGTTGCTGAATCAAAAGAAAACAAGAAGGAACTAACGACCCACAAGTTTGGAAGTTGGAACCACATGGATAGGATAGAAGGCGCCACAACTAACGATGGATGAAGGTTAATGTGACAACAAACACTACAAAAAATTGCCTTGGAAAGTACAAAATTCCATTTAAGAAGCAACAAAGTGAGAGCCTCACTAATCCATCACTCAACCAACCCCTTCTTTGGCAGAACACTCTCCCTTTTATAAAGCAACATGCTGCCCTTGCATCCATGGAAACCCCTAGCCGGGTGAGGTTGAAGGCCATTATATTCCATTGAACTCTTAATTATCTAATTAACCTAAATGGGGACTCAGATTAAGCTAATCAGGTCACATGGTTTGACATTTGTTATATCAACTCCAACTCCAACTCGAGCTTTGACTTCTTCAATTATATCAACCCTCATTTTAGCTCCTTCCCCTTGGTGGCTTTAGTTTGAGCCTCTTCCTTTGTTTGCTTGGTTGCAACTGGATCTTCCCCTTGGATCTCATCACTTTCCCTACATTCTATCAATAACCCTAATTTATAGGGATGAGGATGTGGATGAGTATCCAAGTAATTATGTACAACTAAAATTAGAACATTATATCAGTTCAACAAAGTATCAGTCAGTAATTGAGTTACATTCCAATCCAATAGTTCAGTTAATTGATCCATTTAATTTAGTCGACTAATATTTGAATAGCCTTTTAGCTAAATTTTTAAAAAGAAAACTAAAAATTCAACAAGTTTGGCACAAACTTGTGTTTAAGAATTATGATACTTCATAAACATACTTTTTATATCATATGAATAACTTCTAATTTTTAAGTTTGCCACAAAGTTAAAATATAAAATAAAAACAATTTCAATGTTTTACTTCAACTATATAGCATCCAAACATTCAAATTTATTTTAATTTGAAATTTTCAACCTTAACCTTTAGACTATATGTATATATGATTTATATATAAACTTTCCTTATAATTCATATATTGAATGTTATTTTAGCTTAAAGAATGCATCATAATAGACATTTTGAACCAAAACCATCTCCTTAACATCACACGATTTTTATGTATCTCAATATACAAATTATATTTCTGTGACGTGTATCAAAGGTAAAGTCATATTAACATGAAAATATCTAAATCATTGTATTTTATAAAACACTTGATTTAGTGACATCAATTTTATATCGGATATCACACAATTGACTAGTATTAAGTAAATTAAATTTTATATTTTTCTACTAAAAGTACTTTTTTAATGATAAATTTTTAGATTACTTCAATGTTATATATATCCATTATTTTAAATTCTCCACTATCACCTAAGTAAATCATTCTTTTGTCCTTGTGCTTAAAAGATTATGAATTTCCTTGTCTCTAGCGAGATACCTAGATCACCAATTGCGCTTATATATGCCTATGAACAAATTGCTAAGATCTAGTTTTTTTTTTTGTGACAATATTCGTATCAGAATGATATAACCAAAACACATTCAATTTCACGGATTTTTCTTAATTTTATATGGTGTCTTTTTATGCATTTTAGCATATTGAGATTGCATCAGTATGAGACTGATCGTGTGGGGCCGCTAAGGTGGCAGATTCTATTTTTTTTAGAAGAGATTGCATCAATATTTGTGTTATACTCAATTTTGTGAATCTATCAGACAAATTGATTGTATCAGATTATTTTTTGACAAATTTAATTTTTTTTATGACATGTTTTGTTTCATGGAAAATCTGATGTTTATGTGGTTCTTTATTACAGGTACTTTTTGTTTGTGTTTATCCGATTCAATTTATGAATAATTGAATCAAACTTTATCTAATCTAATGGCCTCCTGATCTATATTGCGTTTATTTATCAAATCCACTAAAAATATACATAGTAATGACAAAATAATATTAGTAAAAAGTGATCATTTATCACCTTAATAGCAATAAGTTTATTTTGAAATCCATCATTTTAGTTTCATAGTTAAAATAATTAATGATAAAATTAGCTGTATCCATCATTAGATGTTACATTGATAATATTTTTTCCATTATTAATTGACACTAAATGCATTAGTTTTAAAGTATCATCATTAAAGTATCGTCACTGAATTAAGCTAAATAATTTATGTTCTACCTCTATAATTGTTACTTTCAAAACGAAAAGATATCAAGCAATAGATTTATATTATCAAAAAAAAACGACGGTTCAATTGGATGGTGGTGAGATGAGCGAAAAACGTTCGTCTCACGGCAGCCAAAGAACTTAAGCCAAACATATGGAAAGAAATCAGGTCTCTGAAGCAACATTTCTGCTGTACTTGGAGAAGACACCAGTTAGTACAGTCCTCTCCTTGATTTTTAACCTGAAACACAATTTCCAGAAACGGCTCATGCATTCCTTCAAGCAAAAGGAACATGGACTAAGCAGACGTACCTAGCCATGGAACCTGGCAAGCTCGGTTTCTTAGCCTGGACTTGATAAGTCTTGGTGGCCTTCTTGCTTGAAGATGTTCTTTTACGCCGTTTGCGAATTTGAGGCATAGATTCCTTTTGGGCCAAATTGTTCCAAGTCACCTCATTCCCATGTTCAAGACAACCACGAACAGGGATGGTAACATGTCCAGGACTATTTTCTCTGTCCTCAAAATATTTTGAAGTACCGTCACAAGTTCTCTTGGATAACATGTCTTTAACATCAGACTTCTCTGTTACACCTATACAAACAGACCCATCTTCAATCGTTCTTCCTTCTGAATCTTGTGAGACAATGTCAACGTCAGATGCTCCAGACAACCCAATTCCCCCTTTTAAGGATTTTGATAGAGAAAAATTGTCAGAAACATCTTCCTGAGGCTCAGAAGAGTCAAGAATACCACGTGCCTTTATGACATCACATGCAATCTGCTTCTCCACTTTACCAAAGCACAGAGTTTTCCTTGAATATGCTTGTACGAACCTGAAGTGCAAGAAAGATGAATATACTTGACGATTGTGAAAAGAAGTACAAATAGTGTTAAAAATATTGAAATGTATAAGCATGAAACAAAGGAAAGAAGACAAATACGTGACTGCTTATAAAAAATAGCTATGAGAATGTCAAGATAACTTATTTACCAAGCACATGACGAATGATTAGTTGCAATAGCAATTGATCCAAAATCAGACTTTCGGTGGAATTAATATAGTGGGCTGTTGCAATGATATTGAAACAATCAGACAAGAGGCTAAATAGCTTTGTGGACTAGTGAAAAATTGGAATCCACGAGTCAAACTTGCATATGCAAAACCAGAAATTTTTAATGATGGATAACAATCAAATTAGAGCTTGAAAGACACTCCTATCCTGTAACTTCGTTGGATTATCCACAAAATTCTATCTATGACTCAAATCTAAATAAAAAAAGCACAGAGTATCACGTAGGTATCGATCTTCAAATGTGTTGTCAGCCGCCATAATGATGCATGACTAGTTGAGACCTCCATTGTTAGACTCAAATCTAATGACACTCTCAAAATGGTTCAAAGTGTAAGGGTGAACTGTGTGTCAAGAATCAGAGTCATCCCATACGATTCAGATTGATTCAATACCAATCAACTAATTTTCAATTCTAAACTTAGCCATTAATAATCTATTCACATAATTAAGGAACAGTTCGTTATACTCTAACTCCACAGAATTGGATAAATAAGGAGTTCCACATAATCAAGTAAATAAACAGTTTCAGATAATAGGATGAATAAATAGTTTTGCATAATCAGGAAATAAACAGTTCAACATAATCAGTTAAATAAGCAATTCTACAAATCATTAAATAAATAAAGAGTTCCGTGTACTCAAGTAAATAAATAGTTCTGAATACCCAGGTAAAAAAAGTCCACATAATTCGGTAAATAAATAGTTCTGCGAAATCTGGAAAAAAAAAACAGTTCTGCATGATGAAAAATAGACAGTTTTAACATAATTGGATAAATTAACGGTTCACATAATCGGAAAGTTTAAAAAAATCACGTGTCTTATTCTATTCAATGGTTCATTTTTAACATTCGCCAGTCATATTGTGTATTTACCTTTTGCTCACCAAATATTGCTTCTTTGGTAGCAGTTCATTGTCTAAAACCCTTCACTCATCAAAGGTTGCTTCTTTATCGACAGGTCATCATCCACAAGAATAATCATTGGTTATCTCTTGGACAAACGAGCTCATCTAAGTCTTTGGTGGCTTCTTCCTCATGTGTCTTCAACCAAAGGATTATCTCTTGGAACTTATCCTAAGCAACTGTTTGCCTACCAAAGAATATTGTTAACATTTGTATTTTAGAGTGTCCTCAGTAATAGATGTTGACTAAAGTTCCTTACCCTCAACCTTAGTAACCCTTGTGTGTTTCTCAAGCTGCTTCAACTAAAAGTCATTGATATCTCCAGCCCTCGTTCTCAGAAACCAACATCAGTGACTTAATCTGTTGACCGAGACTTGATGGCTTCTTCCCTTAATAGGTGAGTGTATTATTAATGAAGAAGCTGAAAAGGAAAGAAAAAAAAAAAAAAAGTTTGTGCTAGATTAAGATAATGATGAGGATAATGACATTTGAAGTGGAGAGAATATGGAGTGATTGTGATACACTATAAATGCCTTTTTTATATTTTTCATATATTTTAGTGGTTCAAAAGATGAATTTTTTCAAAAAATTTAAAGATATTAATTTAATAAATGGATCATTAGACTCTTTAGTTATATAATGCATTTTATTATTTATGGCAATGTGTTTTAGAAACCTCATGATTGATACAACTCACAGTTCGCAAAATCACCAAAATATACATGATTTGAACCTCGAGTTAACAATCTTAGTTGAGACTAACTCAGACCTAGCCTTTATATAAGATTACACTCATGAGGAGATTCTAGAAGCTTAATTTTCTAGCTCAGGAATACAATACACAATCTAGATGTGGCAGCACAAGATAATTTTCAAGAATAGGTAAAGATACGCCAAAACACTAAAACAATCATTTCTCTTTTCTTGCAAAAAAAGATTGTCAGAATCTTATTAGTTCTTCTCACATGATGAAAACATTTTACTAGTTTATAGGCAGTGAAACCATAACTTCTTTGTCACATGAATCATGGGCTTTGCAAAAGCATCTAGATGGCAAGCAGTGGTAAAAGTTGCTCCAATGCACATTGATGGCGTGATTATATTTAGACTAAGAGTATCGTTTTCAGCAGAACAATATTTTAGGATTCAATACAAACTTTTGTTTGGAAGTACAACTTTCTTCATTTAAGATTCTAAGAATTAATGGCATCTTTGACCTGCATGTTGCATCTAGTCCACCCGTCTTTATTATCAAGCATGATGATTGATATAATGAGCAAATAACAGATTATTCAGGAACTGGAAGACTAGGAATATGAGAGTATGAAAGCTAAAAACAGTAGGAATCCAGTGGGAACAATACTCCACAGTACAAAATAATCTATCATGTTGAAAGATATTTACATGGACATGAATTAGCCTGACTTCTAGCATAAGAATAACATACTATAATTCAAAAGAAAGGTTGAAATGATAAAAGAATAAAATTGTTGGGAGTTAATTATTGATAGTAATAGTTTCTAGTACCATGAGCAAAAGTTGCAGCATTGAAAAACTTGAAACCAGGAAGGAGAACTTAGACAAGATATTCCAAGAGAAACAGAGCACCATCCCATAAATGAGCAGAAAAAGCAAGATCACCTTACTAATAGTAGATTTCCATCTTAGGTTAGGCCCTTTTGTAATTTGTCATATTGGAGTAACAAAATAAATATATATAAAAAAAAGAGAGAGTACCTATTAGCAGCTTCCTTAGAAGCAAGACACACAAATGCAAAACCCCTGCAAACAGGTTCACGAGTCTTTTCATTCCCGATAACAGCAGGGCTTATACTAACAAGCCCAGGGAAGCCTCTAAAAGCTTGCTGCAGGTCTCTGTGAATGTTCTTCTTCCTGGGGAGGTTCCATATACGCACACAGGTGCCAGGTTCAGCTTCATCTGCTGTTGCAAATACCCATAAAGAATCAATATAAGCTTTAAAGGTTTGAGCGATGGCATGGCATAAAGGTTTGAAATGTCAAACAGAGTAAGGGTTTTGATTCTATGTCAGAATGAGAATTGGTTTAGTGATGTTGAATTTACACAAAGTTGAACTTATTATTTAACCATCGAACAAGCTTAAAGAACGTGAAAAGCTGCCTATGAAGCCCTCTAAGCACTCTATCAGAAAGTAAATTCTGAGTTCTCGTTACAAGCAATCCAAAGAAAGTGTTATGTAAATAATAGGCCATGATAAAAGAAAGTTACAGAGACCAAAATATACACAGGTATTAACAGCAGTCACAAACATAAAAGATATCATGGTTAAAAAGTGACATTTATTGGTGAAATCATGTTACAAGTGATCAAGTTTGACAAAGTGGTTTTGAAGTATTTGGCATAGAGTTAAGTTAGCTTAATGTTGTGTTTGCTGATAAGGTTTTGTTAAATGTGCAAGTGCAATATTCTTAATAGGTGAGTTGGAAAAGTCCTAATAGATCAAGATTGACCAGACACTTGACATATAAGAAGTTCAGCGAACACCAATAGAAAGGAAGTCCAATAGGAGTTGATTAATGAAGTTCAAGTCACTTGACAAATGGTGAAGTCTAATAGAAGTTGGCTAACAATAAATCTAGATAGGTTAAGATTGATCACATACTCAACAAATGGAAGAAGTATAGGAGGCAAAACTCTTGGCAGACTAAAGAAGACCCGGAAGTAAGTGCCCTTGACATGTGAGTTGAGAGATTATGAGAGAACCTGTAATCTTGATTTTGGATAGTCTTTTTTCTAGGTTGTAATTAATGTTGACAAGCAAATTCAATCAGCAAAGGGTTAACTTCAATTGATTGAACAATTTAATTGACTCAATAGTCAACTAAAAATGTTCTGCTCGCAAACAACATGTTGATTTAAGTGAGTTTAGTTGACTAACTAAAATAAGTTGCTCTATATTTATTTTGAGTCGATGGGGCAATCAACTGAAGTGTTGTTTGAATTGAAAAATAAGATCGTTCAAGTGAATCTTATCCATTTGAGTCATGTGACAGGCTTTGTGTCGACAGGAAATGTTTTTCAGTCTCTAAAGATCTAATCTAGTTGAGTTGACAAATAGGTATTGAATCAACAGGGATGGATTTGAGTCAACTTGGTAGGTTTTGAATCAACTAAAGACAACAAATGAAAGAATCTTATTCCACTACTCATTTGTCAATTTACTGCCTTTTATTTTTGTTTGACCTTTAAGCTCTATACAAGCTTGAATTGTGTTTTACAGTTTTATCTTATTGTAAAAGCTTTTATATCAGATTTCTCCACCTCTTGTAAGGAGAAAATATAGTGATTTTTCTAGAGGTGACTCACAAGTCCATAGCCGTTAAGTAGAAATGTAGGGGATTCGAACTGCATTAAAAGAATCTTGTTATCATTGCTGATTTGTTTGTTTTTATTATTCCACCACATAATCTAAACATTTGTACTCCAGTTTTATTTGTCAATTTTAGATTTCTAGCTATTACCCCTCTAGCACCCACACACTATCCTACATTCAATATTAGAGTCTACCTACTCTCGAAGGACTAACCGCCAACAAGAGCCACTTTGAAACCTACATATAGTGACACGAGCAATTCAACTCCACACAGATTTTGTATTTTGATGGGGTATATATCTTGTGTTGAGGCAAGGAGATACAAGTGAGATGGTAGGATGATAATCTTGATCCAAGATGTTATGATGCATTTATTTATGCCAAATATCACCAACATATAAAATCGATGAAATGACCAATCATGAAGAAGACTAATGTACAAATCTATGTAGATGTAGCTCATATAATGATGACTAGAAATTCCCCTTTATGCTTAGTTAAAAATTCAAATACTTTAAAAAACATTGAAAAATAATACATAATGGAATAGTTGTCTAGAAAATGAATAAAAATACAACTATGAAACCATTTCCAAGTTTGTGCTATCTTTCAAAAATATGAAGATTTTACATCAAAAATTATTTTTTCATGTTAAATTTCACAATGATACATATTTTTGCAAAATTTCATGGATTTTCAACTTATGTGATTTTTTTTATGAATTCTTGATACTCAAATTGCAAAATTTCTTCGGTCGACTGCGTTAATTCAAACAAGTAATCTTAATTGAATGTTCATAAATCAAAATTTTTATTTTTATTTTATATCTTTACCTCCCTAGAAGGTAGACCATATTTTAGAACTTTTAAATTTAATATTTTTATTTTTAAAAAATTTGTAATGTTTTAATGACATTTTTAAAGGGGAGGAGCACAAGTAAAGGGAGGGACAATTTGCCTTAAGGGGTAGACAAATTCAAAATCAAATTTTATGTTCATGCCCTAAATTTTTATATACTTTCTTGTCTAGACTATAAGTTCAAACTCTTTCAATATTTTAATTTTTGTTTTTGATGTAAGTCAAAAGGGAGAAAATGAGAAGTTCAAGGTAGAAACTTTAATACTACCCCGAATGACTTGGGAATGTATTTTATTTTTTATTCATACTTAAATGGGTTGTCAAACATCAAAAAAGGAAAATTGTTGATGTAATCATGTACTAAAAGGCCGAGTTCAACCAAGTGGTTTTGATGAGTTAGCTTTATACCATAGTTATTTCCATTCATTTTAAAACCAAGGACAACTTTTTAAATTTTCTAGAAATTTCTAACAGCAAATAAATGATGTTTAAACTTGTATTTTTAACAAAAATATATATCTATTTAAAAGATTCATCTAAAAAAGAGGTAATTTGCGGTATTAAAACAACCTAACACTTTCAAAAATATTTGAAAGCTAATGTTATATAAGTTCTAATTTTTAAAAATTTTGAATATACATTATAAACAAGTTACGGCATAAAAATTTGAGACTATTTTAAAAGATTAGATAAATATTTTTTTAAGCATAAAACTATCCAAATGTGCCAATTAACTATAGTTGAGCTAACTACTTTTTTCTAAACTTGCTGACACACCCAAAACTAGTTTAATATGATAAGGTCACATTCTTTAATATCCACAACTTAGTCCTCGTAACCAGTTTTATTAGGTATTTCCTTAGATACCTTTCTAATATTTTTGGTCCTAAAGGGTTCATGATGATTTTATATTGAGTTTGAAATCATGTGATTTTGTATGGTGCTTGAAATGAACCCCATTATAGGTAGGTCTTAGACATCGATTTGTAATCCAAACTAGTTTTGTTTAAATGACCTTACACATTGGTTTGTAACCAAAAATCAATTTGTATACCCAGTTGTCAATTTTTCTAAGGTCTATTTCATGTCATCAAGTTTTGATCTCCTAATTTTATGGTTCACATGCCTACGACTCAAACACATGTGTTTCTTATTTGATTTCACACCTACTTAAGAAACAATCTAAAATTACAAGTTTTTAAAATCTCATATCTCACATGCTATAAATCCTTACTTTTGAGTCTTCTTCAACCTTCCTAGAGTCTCACTTCTATGATTTCTTCCACTTGCCAAGAGGCCTCACCTAGGAAGATCTTTCTCTAGCAAGAAGCATAACTTTCGGGTCGTCTTTATCTATCAACTACTGTTGGACTTCTTCCACTAAGTATCTGATCACCCTTGATCTATTTGAACTTCTCCTTCTGCCAACTCCTATTGAACTTTTCCTTCCACTAAGTATCCAATCAACCATAAGCTGCTTGGACTTCTTCTTACAACTACTATTGAACTGCCTTGTTTGCTAACACCTATTTAACTTCTGCCAAGTATTCAATCACTATTGACCTAGTTAGACTTATCCATTTGCCAAGACCTTGAGCTTTACCATCTATCAACACCTGTCATACTTTTTCATCTATCAGGTATTTAATCAACTCTACCTACTTGGACTTCTAATTTCAACACTTGTTGAGTTATGACTACATTTATAGTAACCTCTAAACCTATATACTTAACAAATATTTAATAAATATAATATTAACTTAAACCTTTTGCAAAACACAAAAACCATTTAGTCAATCAACCACATGGGACATAATTGCACTGACAAAATGGTAAAACTCAATGTTTATAGTTATATTGAGATGAAATGATGAATTATCTTTTAAGAAACATGAATGGGAGATAAATAAGAGATCAAAACAAAAATTTCAAGGCTCTTATCTAATTGCTTCGTACTCACTAGGTAATACAATTTTTATGGTTATAGTATATCTAGTCAAAGTATCGAGGCAGTTAAGAAATAAACATAAAATGTCAATGAAAGAACAATGAGAATGTAAAGATAGATGTGTATGACTATTAGAATATATATATACAAATATGTGGTCTAATAAATAATAAAAATGAGGGAAAAAATATGCTAAGATGGTACAGTGGTATTAAAAGAGAACTAATTGATTATTGAGTCAAAGAAGTTGAATAGATTGAAAAGGGAGGATAGACAGAAATCAAATATTTTTATTTTACAAAATAAAAAGTAATTTAAAAGATTTTGAGTAATATTAGTAATTTTCTAAAGATATTCCTTTTCTCTAAAGCTAACAATACAATACTAGTATTTGAAAGTTGAAAATTATTCTTTCTGCTTTCTCCCTATTCAACAAGAAAAAGGGGAAAAAATAGCCTTACTAAATCTTCCTTCACATACCTTGACCAGCCTCTAAACCTAGGGCAGCCAGCTTGCTTCCCTTTCCAAATGTGTGAAACCAGAGCTACCCATTCAATATTTGGGTTTCCAGCTGAGCGTTAAGCAGTCTCCAAAAACTTATTAGTGTTCCATCAAAAACAAGATTGCTAGAAGGCTGGATCCATGGCAAGGAAGATTCCTATCTTTAGGTGGAAAGTTAGTCCTCATCAACAATGTTCTTTCTTCCATGATGGTGTTAATGAACCATTTATTATCTTCCAGTATGGTTTATTCAAACTATTAACCTCTTCCTAGGGAATTCTTTTGGAAATCTAGCACAACTAATCTCTTTGCAACGAGACCGCTATTTCATGGGGCATTGTGTGTAAGCCAAGGATGGAGAAGGCCTAGATATTTTGAATTTAAGAATTCACAACGTAGCATGCTTGAGCAAATGGTGATGGGAAAAGCAACTGGCTGATGTTCAGTGGTGCGAGATAAGAATTGCCTCTATTTTGGTCAAATGGGATTGGCTTGAAACTTAATTCCAAGTAGATGCACTTTTGCCTTTTGTTTGGAGGGGCATACTCATATTTTGAGTTTCAGACTTCAGTGGTTTAAGTATTTAGGGAAGATTTATCATCAAGCGGTTAAATTCTTAATACATCTACTCATGGATTCAAATATCATGTCGTGCCAATCAGCCTAGACGAAATTTTCCATTCTGCATGTAGACCGACACCGACACAGTGTCACGGGTGAAGTGGCCACCTCACAACATCCACCGTGAGGTTGCAGAAACATCCATGACTTCGCGGTTGCCTCTAATATCTTTAATAAATTTATTTATTTAATTATTTATTATTTTTAAAATTTTATTTATTTATTATTTTTTATTTCTAATCATTAATTTAAATTCCTTCACTTATTTTTTCCTTAAATTTTTTCTCCTCGATCTGCTAACTTTTTTCTTTTTCCTCCTTTCTTAATTTTTTTTCTCCTTCATTTGTCAACGAGGGTAAACAGAGAGGAAAAAAACATCTTTAACTCTTTAAGAATGTTTATTTTTTTCCCTCTATCTATCCACAAGGTAAAAAAAATAAACCTCTTTAAGATGAAGGAAACATATGTTAGAAAACATACAAAAATTAAATATAATATAATTTCTAACCTTGTAAAATATATTACTATGAATTAAATTTTTAGTTTGATGGATTCATTCATAAAATATTTATTTGTGTTTGACGATGACTAGTAATCTAATGCAACCTCAACCTTTTTCATCTAGGCTTGGGACCAGCATTGACAGTTTTACTATGAATTAAATTATTATATATATAAATTTAGTTTAATTTAAAATTGATGAAAGTAAATCCAAATTAAATTAAATTTGAATCCACTTGATCCTTTCATATCTATTTGGTGAACTCTGACTAATTTTGAATTAACTTTACTTAATAAGTATCAAACATTTTACGAGATAATATCAAAATTGAAGCTCAACTTTCAACATCTTAATTATAACTCAATAATAAGTATTTATAATAATCAAATATTAATAAAAAAATTAATTAATATATTTATATTTTAAAAAATACCGAAACCATATTGGCACGGCATGATATGGTACTGAAACCGTATCATTTCGGTCATAAACCAAAACTTCGACATGACTCAAAATTTTAAACCTTGCATCTACCTAAAATTGGAGATTGGTCTATTCATCTCATTTGGTATTCCTTCTCTCTAAGAACAAATTAGTTTTTGTGATGGAGACAATTGACAATTTCCATTAAAAGTTTATAAACACAAAAACATAGATTCCAAAGACTAACTTTTAGTTTAGCATGCTTTGGAAAATGATGAGCCTATTTGGGAAATGATATAAAGATCAACAATTCCAAAGGTTTGAAAACAAAGGTTGAAAGTCAAAAGCCCTCTATAAGTTTCCAGCAATTACAATGTGTTAACTTCCAATGCTTGAAAAATTGAAGTTTCAATTAAAGAGACTTTATGAGGCATTTATGTTTCCTACATGAGTCTCCATGAGTACTTTATGTTTCGTATGTGAGTCCTTTATGATTTCTATGAATTCATCTACTAGTATAAATATGTATGTTGCTATACTATTGGAATATAGAAAAGAAATTGAGTTTTTAAGAATTCTCTTAGATTGTGTGATGCAATCTGTGTGATGTTCTACCATCCTTTTACACTTCTTTACACCTAATTTCATATTCCGACTCCACAAACATTCCAACACTCTATCTCTCTTCTTGTGTTGCATCACTTTGCTTGGTTGGTGGTTCATGGTAGTGCCAACACAAAGTATAGACTAAGGGTTGAGACAGCTAGATGATGACCCAAAGTGTGCACTATGTAAAGCACGCAAGGAAACAATTTCTAAACTGTTTTTTGGTTGCCCTTTGCCTTGCTAGGCTGGAGAAAAATGGCTCAAATCTGGGAATGGACCTAGACTCACCCAATCTTTCAGAAACTTGGGAGACTTTTGAGAACCAGCTTAGCTTGGTAGCTTGTTGTGTGCTAAGCACAACCATGCAAGACCAACTTTCGATGGTGTGAAAAGCCCCAAAATGGCACCATATTCATGTCTTGAACCTGGAGTGAACAGGAGTTGATACAGGATGTGAGCTATTCAGCCCAAACAAAAGGAGCATATGGACTTGGATGTGGTGTATCAACAACTGCTGTAGCCCTGAGAAGTTATGGATATTCTGCTTCTTTAACTGACTTGGTTGTTTGATAAATCGGTCCTGATGTTGTACTGTTTTTTCTGGACTGCAGACCTCAATTTTGTTGGTAGTATGGTCTGCATACAATTGATCTGATAATTTTACAGGGTCCTGACTGCGCTCATGACCTTGACACAGTAACCTAGACACCGAACTATGTAGCTTTAGCTCAATGAATCTATGTTCTTACTCGCACGAGCTACATTTCACCCCAATATTTTTCGTTTTTGACAAAAAATCGAGAAGAAAATATTGCTAATGTAGCCTTAATTGTAGTTCAACGACTAAATAAGACCCCTATCGACCTCTCAAACAGTTGAGGCTCATGGATTATTGTTGTTGTTTCATTAAGTCCCATAAATTGTGTAAAACAAAGGGCTTCATGGAGATCAATGAACATGTTGGGAATTCACCTTTATGTGGCGCTTTTTCCTTCGTCTTGGGTCTGTCATCACTCATCTTAGGCTTGTTCTTGAGCTTATTAAGGTTCTCAATCTGTGTTTTCCTGCTCCTTTCAATCTCCTCCCAGAGCTCATCCTCCAGCCTGGTATCGTAGTTCTTTCCCTCTCCGAATCCGGGCGGTTTGCTGCGCAGCCACTGCCTCATTTCCTGGAAAGGCAACGTCGATTCGTCCACGTCCTCATCCGATACTTGTGACCAGCCAGCATCTTCGTCCCCTTCTCCCAGCTTCCGGCTCCGCTGTCGCCTTGTCAATGCGGGAAGCGGGATGAGCCGGCGGCGTCCTGGCAACGGAATCGAAACCGTAGCGGCGACGCGGCTGCTAAAGGGGAGGAGGAGGCAAGGCGAAGAGCGGTGGCGGTGGATGAGATGGAGAAGGGCTGCGGTGGAAGGAGGGGCTCCTACGCTAAGCATCTTTTTTCTGGAGTGGAGGATTGGTCAGTTGTGCCGACTCCGTTCGGAGATATCATCATCATTTATAAAATATAATGCAAGCTTTAAAAAATTTTATTAATATTGAAAGGCTATTGTGACACCTCTCAACTATAGAGGTTTTTCATAAATAATTCACTGATAAATCATAGACTATGAAGTAAGTCGGAGGTTTTAAATCACATAAATGTTATGTGATTTGTGTGGTTAGTAGTGCTTTTCAGGGTAGGCTAATACCAAATGAAAATTATGATTGACTATTTATCTCTTAGCCTTGCTCAATGACCTAATTATCTGTGGAATAAGAATATTTCATAGTTTAATTCGTAAAATAGAATATAGATGATTATATAAATTATTAAGTAAGATCAAATGAATAATCTCCTCAAATGATAATTGTTCAAATTTAGATTTAGTTAAATTTTGATTGAGGATCAATAGGATCTAACCATAAGTAGTGATAAAAAAAATGGGGGCAAAAATTAAAAGGATGCCCCATATTTAATGAATCATCAAATGAGCGCTTTTTTTATAAAAATCATCAAATCGTGGTGTCCCGCTATATTTTTTTATCTCGATGATATCCTTATTTTTAATATTATTGTAGCAGCTATGACTACTGCTACAATATGATAAAATAAATCACTTCACTTTAATTAAAATTATCATACCTAAAATATTATTATATCAAAATATTTTTTATCATGGTCAAAATTATTTAAATTTAATTAAAATCATTTTAACTTGATTAAAATTATTTTAAAAATCTTTTAGAATTAGGGTTGATATTGTAAATGTGTTGTTGATTGTATGATTTAATTGTTAGTAAATGAATCTTGTAAATATTTAGGAGTGAATAAGGTCAACAAAATAAAACCCCGTACCATATTGTTTAGAATGACTTTCCATTGTCTCCGGGGCAATGGTGCAACGGTAGGACATCCGGATTGTGATTTAGGGATCCGCGGTTCGATCCCTAGCTACGACGTATTTGCAGGAATTTTTCTCCAAATGGGGAACACAATCAAAGGATGCTGGACATTTGGATTGGCCGCCGTATGCGCTTCCCGATTTACCTTGGTGGTCGGTGGGAAACTTCCGTGGGACCGGACCGGCCACCCCCAGGGATTGAGTACATGAGACTGATTGGGATTTATCATTTTTAGAATGACTTTCCATCATTGGTTTCATGAGAGACGACCTAGATCTCTATTATATTACCTGAGCGATAATTAGAGGTTTTGTTAATTATAAATTTTAATTTTGAAGGGTATGAGTGACAAAGAAAATAAATAAAAATAATTTAACAAAACACACCACCATAAGTCACACGCACTACAAGTTTTCCGAAAGACTTAAAACAAGTTTGAGAATTGGATTCTCAAAATAAGAGAAATATAATCTGGTTGGATCGAACAAAGGACAAAATGATGAAATTCAATCTTATGAAGATGAAATGAACGAAATTGATTTCGTTTAAATCAGAAGTCGTTTAGTTATTAAACTAAACGATTTGATTTTGAACCAAAATTGAATCAACTTGGTTTGGTTCATGATGGAAGATATTTTGGCAAAATAGAAGAGATAAGGAGCTTCATCTTGTGAAGACGAAATGAACAAAATCAGTTTGGGTCAAATCGGAGGTCGTTTGGTTAGTCAGTCAAGTAATTTAGTTTTGAACCCAGTTTGCTATAGTAAATCCTAAATGAACCCGATATTGTTTGCTACTGTTAGATTTGAGGGGTCCTAAGGCAATCGCCTTATAATTATACTATTTATTGGATAAATAATAATTCACCATTTGAGTGCACATTCTATGTGTTTGATTGAATCTTAAATTCATTTATTGAATGTCCGCAATAAGATTCATAGCATGAGAGAATTTGTAATTAAATCACAACTAGTGAGCATCTCTACATGTGCAATTATAAATGTATTGAAATTATCTTTAGTCAAGGAATTGATGAGCATGTACGTTATCGATTCTGTCGAGACTAACACGTTTAAACTCCTTGGTTAGCCAAGCAGCTAATCTCGCTAGCTAAAGACATTGAATGTTAAGAGTTAAACGTGGATGCTGGTTAAAGGTAATTAGTTCATTGGAGTGACTTGCCTTGAGACTTCATATGGTTCTATACATATGTCAATGAAGATCTCAGTACAACTTAAGTACGAGTTTTCTTTAACTTATGGTATTCAAATCACTTTGGTCATGGAGGGTTATACTTTGACATTTTAAGCAAACATCTCTGAGGAGGTGTAAACCTAGGATGATTGGGTATAACTCGAAGTGCTTGAAGGTTTTTGAATATCATAGAGGATCCGTCGCTCCTTGAAAAAAGAGACGTATGATCTACGGTCGCTTGTTAGGATTGTTAGTAAAAGTCTTTGACCAAAGCATTACATATCAAGAGTGTTGGAACCATTGCGTTTGCTAGAGGGGGGTGAATAGCAACTTTCGCTCTTTGCCTACAAAAATCTGCGGAAGCACAAGACAAAAGTAAAATGAACCAATGCTAATCCGTTCAATTTGGTATCCACCTCTAAGAGGTGACTAATCCAAGGATCTACACATACACAACGACCGTTCCAATATGAAACTTCTCCTTCTCAAAGCACTCTTTGAAGGCGGAGAAACATTTACAAATGATATCTCTTCCTCTTACAAAACTGAGTAGTGAAGGTTTAGAGGAAGACTTTTGAGAGTTACAGAGCTTGAAGATCGTGCAAGAAGAAAAAGTAAAGAACACTTGTGTCTCCAATCTTTAATCTATCTTTTTTATATTTTTCTTGATACCAGTCGACTACCTCAGGGATCAGTCAACTGGTGGGCTTCAACGGCTCTGTAGATTGCGTTTAATTCTTCAACTGTCGGCCCAACGTTCACATATCAGTCGACTGAACCTTCCACCAGTCGACTGACCAGTCAACTGATCAGTGATTTTCACTTGACCAAACTCTCTGTGTGTTTTGGATTAGGGCATTAGTCGACTGATGGGAATATCAGTCAACTGGTGAAGCTGACAATCATCTTTCAGCTTTCTTCTTCATCCCTTAGCCTTGACTCATGCTTTCAAATATCTTCCACAAGCCTCGTGTCCATCCTTGCACTTGCTTGAGATGTTTCCCTCAACTTCGTCATACTAAGTCTTCCTTTGCCAAGAGGCTAGGACTTCACAATTTGCTAAGTCTTCTGATCCGGCGAGAATATTTAGGGATTACGTGGATGAGGCGTAAGAAAGGAGATATAGAACCGACGCGAATATTTAGGGATGACGTGGATGAAACATAAGAAGGGAGATATGGAAAAACTAGTAAAGCAACCACTCAGAGGATCCCGATCTCTCTCTCTCTTAGTAGTAGTCACAATACATGACCTTAAGAAGGAGCCGACCTCTTTAGAAGGTTAGTCCATTCCTTAGCATAAGTATCGAGGTCTTCCTAACCTTTATTCGATAGATTCCGACCTCTTACCATGATCTTAGTAGAATATCATTGAATCGGTACAAATGTTTAGTAAGGACTTGGACAACGGGTAAGAGGAGAACGATGGGAGATAGGTAAAATACCCATGCAGAAAGCCCCGATCTCTCTCCCTCTTGGCTCCAATACACTCATCCCAAAGGAACCGCCGGCCTCACTATGAGGACAGCACGAAACCTGATATAGAGGCTGAGCTTTTCCTAACCTCGGTCCATATACTCTGATCTTTTACAATAACCTTAACAAAGTACGAGCATTATATGCCGACCTCATTACGAAGTCGGTACATGCCTTGATACCTAGGTCGAGCTCTTCTTAGCACCTATAGACCCCGATCTTTTACAATTATTTTAGCAAAGCATAGGTATCACATATCGACCTCATGACCAGGTCCCGGTATCACATACCGATCTCATGACCTGGTCCTAGTATCCCATACCGACCTCATGACCTGGTCCTAGTATCCCATATCGACCTCATGACCTGGTCCTGATATCCCATACCGACCTCAAAACCTGATCTCGGTATCACATACCGACCTCATGACCTGGTCCCGGTATCACATACCAATCTCGCGAATGGGACCTTACCTCATGACTTGATCCTAATATCGCACCATAAGCTTCGACACCCGCTTCGGACCGCTCGATAGTTCATATAAGAGCTCGATCATACATTTAGTTTAATGCGCAGATACACGTATAGGAGAGCTCGGCAAATCATCTCAGTCAGCTATGGCATACGTAGAAAGCTCGGATATGTACGTACTTAATTCAGTTCGGTTATATAAGCTCAAACAATGATAACATAGTCCAGCCATTTATACCAATCAGCCACGTCTATTCTGACCTCAAGTAGCAAGGTATCCATCAACGGATAATCATGCTAACTTCTTCGCCAGACTTAGCAACTCATCTAAAAGGATAAGGATAAGGACCAAATACCTAGACTTGGCCCCCAATCATCCTAGCCGTCGAATAAAGATAACCAACATCCTTGAGCCAGCAGATACGTAGAAACCATCATGGAACTGATCGTTGATGGCGCTGTTCCAACCAATCAGAAGCAAGGAGATACGATGATCACGCCCCCGTTTCATCTATATAAACCCCACAGGTATGAAAAACAGACATCTTGAATTTTCTACACATACTACTACTTCTATTTTCTCTATTTCTGACTTGAGCGTCGGAGTGGCCTCGCCGGGAATCCTCGGCGCCTTGCTAATCCGTGCGTTCAGTTCTGGCTTCTTCAGGTCCTTCTTGTCGACGGGTGATCGAAGGTTGACGTGGCATTTTATTAACTGGTGGCTTGACAGTCATCAGCATCGAGTCGAAATATTTTGGCGTCGTCTGTGGGAACTCTGAGCTAGACGCTATGATGGTTAACACCAGACGCACCGTCAGCAACCGGGAGCCCGTTAAAGAAAGGAGCTTAGAAGAAACTATGATGATGACCAAGGATGAGTTGCACCAGATTGTGCAACAGGCGATAGACGCAACTCTTCAAAATGCCCAGACCCAACCACCTTCGATACCGGCAGGGCAGGCCATGAAGGGGAGGCAACGATCCTCGCCTATAGAGGAGGTATCAACGCATGCAGGCTCTACTAATGGAGAAAGGAGGCCTAGAGAAGAAGATTCAAGCGAGTCTCAAGCTGAGGAGGTAGTCAGAGATGCCCGTAAAGGAAAGGCTCCGGCAAATTATATCGCCGACCTTCCTGAAACCCTGTTTGTGTAGGAAATCTTAGAGCAGGAGCTGCCCTGAAATTTTTGACCTCCCCAAGTGGGAGAATATGATGGGTCAGCCGACCCTGAGGATCATTTGTGTCATTTTGAAGATGCCTCCTTGCTACACCGATATACAGATGACATCAAGTGCAGAGTATTCCTCAATCCCCTTTCAGGGTCAGCTCAACGTTGGTTTAGTAAGTTGCCGAACTCCACCATACAGTCCTTCAAGGACTTCAAAGAGGTCTTCTTGCACCAGTTTGCTAGTAGCCAGAAGCATCAGAAGACCCCCGTTAAATCTATTTATGATGAAGCAAAAATCTCAAGAAACGCTACGAGAATATCTTCATCATTTTAATCAAGTTGTGTGTGAAGTGCTGTCAACCCCGTCAGATGTCTTGACAAGTGTTTTCACTCAAGGATTGCTAGAAGGCGATTTCTTTCGATCCCTTGTAAAGAAATCACCAATCAGCTATCAGAAATTATCGGAAAGAGACACTACATACATACACTTGGAAGAAACCCAGTAGGCCCGACGAAGCGATCCTGTGGCAGTCCCGCCTGCTGAAAAGAGACCGGTGCAGCCTCCACCACGAAGGGAAGTGCCAACCCGACCTCTTCTGCCAGCTCGCTATTGTGTGTATCATCAGTCTGGTGGGCATAGGAGGTAAGACTGTCGATACCTAGCACAAGAAATCAACCGGGTCATTAGTCCAATAGTTGGGCGATGCATGATAGAAGGAAGAGGTATACGAGGGGATCAGAGACGCCGAGCTGAGCCAAGATGGGCCGATCCCAGACCTTAGCCCAAACAGGAGGGGGAATGGTGACCTCCTCCTGGGGCAGACATGTTGCTGGCACTTGAAGGCCACGGACAAGAACACATGCCTCGTCAGGGACCCCCTCCGGAGGCTCACCGAGATCATCGGAAAAACTAAGATAACATCGCCCACCGCGGAGAAATAAGTATGATAGCTGGTGGTCCCACAGATGAAGATTCTAATAGAGCTAGGAAGGCTCATGGGTGCCAACTTGAGACTTATAGTATCACCACCAATCGGAGCATCGAGTCAAGCCTTGCTATTTACTTCGGGCCTTAGGATTTGGAAGGAGTTGCTACTCCTCATGATGATGCTCTGGTCATCAGAGCTACCATTGCTAACTATGATGTAGCCTGGGTATTCATGGATACAGGTAGCTCGGTCAACGTCTTATACAAAGATGCCTTTGACTGCATGCAAATTGATAGGGATGAGTTACATCCCATAGCGACCTCCCTCTTTGGATTCTCTGGGCATGAAATCCGACCTCTTGGATAGATACAGCTTCCATTGTCTTTGGGGAAGGAACCTCTTCGTAGAACCCGAACTACTCTCTTCACGGTGGTAGAAGCTCCATCTGCTTACAACGTTATCTTGGGACGACCGGCGCTAAGCTCTTTTAGCGCGATAATATCCACCTATCACCAGAAATTAAAATTTCTGGTACATGATCAGGTCGGGTCTGTGGAGGGAGATCAGAATATAGCCCGTAAGTGCTATATAGATATGATACAGATCGATCTGCGGGCAGTAAGAAGGAAGCAGAATACCGAGGTGAACTCGATGCAAGATACCTCACTCCCATGACCCAACCAGGAAAAGATACCAGCACGAATAGTACTGGAGAAACCTGACCAAGTCACTCATATAGCAGCTGACCTGTCACCAGAGTTACAAGAGCAATTACTGACTTGTTTGACACAAAACTGAAATATCTTTGCTTGGTCACCATCAGAGATTGTTGGCGTCCCCCCAACGGTGATGGAACATAAACTCAATCTCACTCCTGGAGTCCGATCTGTCAAACAAAAGAGGAGGCACTTCTCAACTGACCAGGACAAGATCATTAGGGAAGAAATCAACAAGTTGCTGAAAGCAGGGCATATCAAGGAAATATAATTCCTGACTTGGCTCGCTAATGTAGTTTTGGTACCCAAACCTGGTAGTAAATGGCGAGTTTGCATCGATTTTCAAGATCTTAATAAGGTATGCCCGAAAGATTGCTATCCTCTGCCTAGGATAGATCAATTAGTTGACTCCACCGCGGGATATGAGCTTATCTGCATGATGGACGCGTATCAAGGATATCATCAGATCCCACTTGCCTAGGAGGACCAAGATAAAGTCAATTTCATTACTGCTGACGGAACTTTCTGTTACACGGTCATGCCTTTTGGATTAAAGAATGCTGGCGCCACATATCAGCGGCTGATGGATAGGGTTTTCAAGCAACAGTTCGGGCCTAACGTGGAAGTATATGTGAATGACATTCTTATTAAATCCCTCTGAGCTAACCAGCTCACGGCTGATATTGAGGAAACATTTGCTACGCTCTGATAGTATGGCCTGAAGTTGAATCGTAACAAATACTTATTCGACGTAAAAAGTGGATGCTTCTTGGGATATATAGTTACAGAGCAAGGAATAGAAGTCAACCCAGCCAAAGTTCGAGCTGTCCAGGACATGGCTTCTCCCCAGAATATCAAAGATGTGCAGAGACTGGTGGGACACATCACAGCTCTTTCTCGCTTCATCTCTCCATCAGCAGGAAAGAGTTTACTTTTTTTCAAGATCTTGAGGAAGGCAGCTCGGTTTTCATGGGATGAAAAATGTGAGCAGGCTTTCACCGAACTAAAAAGGTACTTGGCCAACCTCCCCATATTGGTTAAACCCGACGCCCATGAACCTTTGTGGGTTTACTTATTGGCATCTGCAGAGGCTCTCGGCTCGGTCTTGGTTAAACAAGAGGCTCAGGTACAACGCCCGATATATTTTGTCAGCCATGTATTGAAAGATGTAGAAACTCGTTACACTTCCTTAGAGAAACTAGCACTGGCTCTCACTCTGATGGCTCAAAAGCTGCGTCCTTATTTCTTAGCACACCCAATCACAGTGTTAACGAACATCAGTCTAGGTCGGATGTTACTTAATCCTGATGCCTCAGGATGACTCATTAAATAGACCACCGAGTTAAGTGAGTATGACATACAGTATCTGCCTCGGACCGCTATTAAAGCCCAAGCTCTGGCTGATTTCTTGACTGAAGTTATAGGTGGAGAATCTTCAGAAATATGAAAAATCTATGTGGATGGGTCAGCCACCAAAAAAGGCAGCGGAGTAGGAGTCTTGTTGTGTTCCTCTCAAGGAGAAACCATGCATTTAGCTGTGAAACTACAATTTCGGACCACTAATAACGAAGTTGAGTACGAAGCTCTTCTGAGAGTTACCAAACTAGCACTGGCTCTCATTTTGATGGCTCAAAAGCTGCATCCTTATTTCTTAGCACACCCAATCACAGTGTTAACGAACATCAGTCTAGGTCGGATGTTACTTAATCCCGATGCCTCAGGATGACTCATTAAATGAACCACCGAGTTAAGTGAGTATGATATACAGTATCTGCCTCGGACCGCTATTAAAGCCCAAGCTCTGGCTGATTTCTTGATTGAAGTTATAGGTGGAGAATCTTCAGAAATATGGAAAATCTATGTGGATGGGTCAGCCACCAAAAAAGGCAGCGGAGTAGGAGTCTTGCTGTGTTCCCCTCAAGGAGAAACTACAATTTTGGATCACTAATAACGAAGCTGAGTACGAAGCTCTTCTGACAGGTCTACAAGCAGCCCATCATGTGGGCGCTACCCGAGTTGTTGTTCACTCGGATTCACAATTGGTGGATCAACAAATCAAAGGCACATTCGAGATACGTAATGATCGACTGAAGCGTTACGCTGAAGCGGTAGAGAATTTGAAAGCCCAATTTCAAGAAGTCACCCTTCAGAAAATACCTCGGGCGGATAACCACAAAGCCGACGAGCTGGCTAAGCTAGCCAGTGCATTAACCACTTGGAAAACCATCGATCCCATGGTGCAAGAGCAATTAATCGTCCAGATAGATCAAGCTCCTCGGTCCACCCAACTCGAAGACTGGAAGACACCCATCATTTCCTTCTTAACACAAGGAATCTTACTAGAAGACCCAGAACAAGCTCGGATTCTCAAAAGAAGAACCACTCGATTCACTACGATTGGAGAAACACTATTTAAGCAAGAGCCTTTTCTCGCCCCTTGCTCAAATGTCTCAATCCGGATGAAGCCGATTACGTTCTGTGAGAGATACATCAGGGATGTTGTGGCAATCACACTGGGGGAAGAACTCTGGTTCGTAAGATACTCCTCGTCGGTTACTTCTGGCCCACTATGCAAGCTGATGCAGATCAGCTCGTCCGCACTTGCCTAAGCTGTCAGAAACATCAGACCATGTCTCACCAACCGACTGAACTCTTGAAGACCTCCTTTGTTTCGTGCCCTTTTGATCAGTGGGGGATGGATATAGTAGGACCTTTCCCACTCGGGCCTGATCAGAAGAAATTTTTGTTGGTCGCAGTTGATTACTTCTCCAAGTGGGTAGAGGCCGAACCCCTAGCTCACATCACAAAGAAAAATGTGCTAAAATTTTTATGGCAGAACATAGTGTGTCAGTTTGGCATTCCGTGCAAGTTGGTATTAGATAACGGAAGACAATTCTAGGGACAAAAGATAAAAGAATAGTGTCAGGGCTTGGGAATTCAACAGACTTTCACGTCGATCTACTATCCGCAGAGTAATGGCCAAACCGAGGTAGTAAATCATGAAATCGTCCGAGGTCTAAAAACAAAACTAGACCATTGTTGGCGATCTGGATCTCCGTTCTGACGTTCCGGATGGTTCCTATCCGCCCCGAAGAGCATAGAACCCCACAGAACAAAAATTCTAATCCCGCCTTGGATCAATTGACAAAGTCTATAAAGAAGACAATGTCAATCGATCCTTTCAGGATCGCCGATTCCTAATTATTATCTACGGTTTATCTAAAATTAGTTCTAGTAAATTAAAACTGCGGAAATTAAAATAATTTACCAGAACCTTGTCGACCTCGCTGCCTTCCGCTGTATTCCTATCTTCTTCCTGGACGTTGGGTGGACAACGATCCTCCAGGAACTAAGGAACTGCAACACTTCAGGATGATTAACTGGATCTCCTTTCTTCTTCTCGCAGCAACTTCGCCTTGTCTTTTCTCCTTTGCTAGGATCCGGCCACCACCTTGAGAAGGAGGTTCGGCCACCTCTTGAGAAGAAGAGAAGGGGCGGTGGAAGAAGAGAAAATAAAGAGAGGAGGAAGATTTATTTCCATGATTTAATTAAATTAAAAAGAAAATAAACTTGAACCGAAGAGATCTCATCCATAGGATGCAACTTAATCTCATCTAACGGTTACGATATAATCTTATTTAATATAACTTGATCACATCAATCCAATGGCCATGATTAATCCCTTGGGCGTGTGGTTCACATGAACCATCTCTGGTTCACCTCGTGAACCGGTTCTTCCTTCCAAAGAGAATTAAAACCGAACCGGATAGATCTCGTCCATCGGAGACGACTTAATCTCATCCAACGGTTCTAATCTATTCTCTTTCATTCCTCTTTATTTATTTCGATCCAATGGATGCAACTTGATCTAATCCCACGGATACAAGTTGATCTCATCCATTAACTCATCCTACGGTTGAGAACCAATCTCATCCAACGGTCGAGATTCAATCTCATCCGACGGCTGAGAACTAATCTCATCCGATTGATTGCATCCTTTTGAAGATGTCTTTAGGCTACAGCGGGGACCTCGAGGAGGTATTAGATCTGGCCTTCTGATGGGTTTCGGATCCCGTATTCATCCCCGAATACACACCTACATCCATCAATAACGATCCATTCCACTAGAGGATCATTATTGCACTACCAATCTAATCCCCAAATTACATTTTGGGTTCCTTCTTATTATATTATGCATTGCTCCCCGTGTTTAAGATATCGTATGTCCGTCAATTATCTGAGTTCACTGACAACTCAATAATCGACATCTAGGACCTTGAATAGTACCACTCAACTTCATTGTCAGTCGGACCAAGTCCACTTGCAAGATTTTGACTTGACAATCCTTATGAGCTATCCAAGGGGACATCATCAACCCTACTGGGACACGGATTCCTTCTGTAATTAATGGCACACCGTATAGATAGCAACATCACCCAACTTACCGGGAATAATTGATCTGAAATATATCGAGCATACAATAAGAAATAATTGCTCTCTCTAGATTAATGACAAGTTTTTTCTTACCTCCCCTTGGATCACAATTTTGAAGATTTTTATATAAATAATGAATTTGATCTTTAAGGATCTAATATTGGTCCTATTTTGTTAATTGATGATACTTGAGTCATTCCCAATGGGCCAATCTCGTTTCTCGACCAACCTGACTTGATTCCTGAACAGCTTACATCCTGAGCATTCTATCGATTAGACTTGATTTCCAAACAGTTCACATCCCAGAGTACTCCAACGATCAAACTTGAGTCCCAAACACCTTGCATTCTTAGCCATTCCCGTTCAGATTTGATTCCTGAGCACTTTACATCCTTGAACACTCTACCAATCAAACTTGATTCATGAACACCTTACATCCCTTGATCATTCCGCCGGTCATACTTGAGTCCCAAACACTTTACATCCCCGAGCATTCCATTGGTCAGATTTGATTTCCGAACACTTTATATACCTGAATACTCCACCGATCAGACTTGATTCTTGAGCACCAACTGGCGTCACCTAAGGAACAACCTCGAGTTCTAGAATTTAGCATCCTCGAGCACCAATGAGGAGTTCAAAAATGGCATCCCAGGGCACCAACTAGTGGGAGTTCCCAAGCACTAATGAGTGTCTCCATGTTCACATGCTCATGTAATCAAGCAAATTTGTATGCCTGAACACTAATGATCACTCGGGGGGGGGGGGGGGGGGGGGGGGTTATGTTAACCACAATTAGACTAGGTTCCTTGAGTGCACAATAGGCCAATGATTGATGTACACATGGCTATATTACAAGGAAATGCATGTAATGACAGTTATATCTGGTCCCCTAATCGCACGTACGATAGAAAAATGGTTGACGGACACATGGCCATATTACAAGGAAATGTCAGTAACGATGGTCAGATCTGGTCCTCTAACTCCTATTAATCTGTAATGTGGCCATATTACAGAATTTCTTAATTCCTATTCATCTCTGTTCGTAACTCCCTTATGAACTTCAAACTCCACAATAGCTCAAATAATGACATCCATACTTCCATGGTCTTCTAAACTTGAGATGTACCTCAAGTAACTCAACAACCTAATTGTTGCAACCCACACTGCAAATACAGCAAGTGTTATAAATAGGTTCTGGATTCTATTTAACTTTAGTTTCAGAATCCAAAATTATAGGGAATTTCAGCTCAAGACATGAAAGGTTTAGCCTGGAATGAGATCTCATTTTAGCATCAGATTGATAGGGCTTGAGTTCAGTTTGTGTTCTAGTCAAAAATAACATGAAAAGTGGGCAGTCAGGATTGATTACTGATGCAGATTCCTGTTTCATTAGCTGAGTTCTTGGATGTATTTCCAGATTATCCTTCGCTAGTTCTTTCGATTCCAATATCAGAGAATCTTCCTCACTTCCTATATCCGGATTTCAAAAACCAACTGAATTACTTGACCACAAATTTAGTGTCAATTTAAACTATCTTTCACACTTAATCTGATTCATTAATGTGAACTTTGGTATCAACTCCAATCCTGTAGGATCGCTAGAACACGCTAGAGGGGGGGTGAATAGCGTGTTCTCGCTTTTCGTTCGTTCGTTTTCTATCAAAGCACTTGCAGCGAAATTAGTAAACAAAGCACAGGGACACGCAGATTTTTACTTGGTTCCTAACCCCCAGGGTTAGTACATCCAAGGTTTATGTACGGGAGGCGCCCGTCCACTAGTGGTCTCCTTTTCGAACCTTGTTCGGAGGCGGAGAAACTCGTCTTACAGTCCGATCAATAATATAAATAAAATAAATACAGAGAGGACAAGTAAGAAAAGATTAACCAAACAATAGCCGCCGATCTAGAAGTCCGAGCGCTGCGCACTCCTTCTGGATCTTCCCCAGTTGCACGTGTCTGGCTCCGTTTGTGTTCAGAATCACCACTAGTCGGAGATGAGAACTTTTTGGTTGATACATCTGTCCATGCACGTTCACCCTCTTTTATACTGCACCTGAGTCAACTCCAGTTGACGTGGCAGATAACTTTTCTTTCCCGCTCGTTATCCTCTATCTGAGTCAACTCCAACTTGAGTCGACTCCAGCTCGAGTCGACTCCAACCTGAGTCGACTCCAAGACACTTTTTGTAGAGCTCTGAAAGGGCTTCAAAACGCATCTAACCGTGCCTCGTTCTGAGTCTCGAGTCAAACGTTATGACTCATTGAAGTCGGACTCCTCATGTATTGCCCCTGCATCAAGATCCCTGCAATATAAGCATGCAAACAAATCAATACATCTTACCCTTATTTTGTGGGTCTAACTTCAGATTTCTACCAAAATTCTAGGTTAGTCTGACACCTACTATTCCACTCTGAGAACGCATTACCCACTCCACTCAGGAGAATTTACCTTTGCCAACCAAGTTCTCCTGACTTGTTAGACTTTTGCTTGACTCTGTCCTTAGCCCTCAGGATTTGTGCTGTAGTTTAGTCCTCCTGACCAACCCAAACTTCTGTTGCGACTCGATCCTCCAGATTATCTCAGACTTCTGTTACGACTCAGTCCTCCTGACTAGCCCAGACTTCTTGCTGCAGCTCGGTCCTCCAGACCAGCCCAGACTTCACCTGGTGCTTCGACTCTGCCAAGACTTCCACTTGATCCTCCAAACCAGAACTTTCCCTTTGCCTAGCCTATAACTAGGACTTTCCCTTCCCTAGCTTTACTCACCAGGACTTCCCTTGCCCGATCGTCCAGATCAGGACTTCCACTGCCTAGTCTAACCGACTAGGACTTCTCGCTAGTCATCTGACTAGACTTCACTCACTTCCACATATCCAAACATCAAGTCCTGTTTGGATCAACCCTTAGTCAAACTGACCAGACCTATGTGTATTGTTAAACATCGAAACTCTGGGCAAGATCTAGTGCATCTTGCACCAACAAATCCTACATTCAATTCTTTAAATTCCGGTTGGCAATTGCAATACTTTTTCAATGAAAGAAGAATCACTTGACATAGGAAGTGTAGGAGCTTCACTTGGATTTATTGTTGTCAAAGACTAGAATCACAATTGATTAAACCCCTACATGCAGTTCAACATCCAATCACTCACATATTTTTTTCAGATTAAATCTCCATGAATTCCCATTTTTTTCAACCATTGAAACTTGAAAAGGGTAAAATACTATTTGTCAATGAGTGATTAAGATCTTTCATTTGCATCATTTGCTGTTTAGAAGGTTACAAGAAAAACTTGACACGCAATTGATACTCAGTACGTTCCAACTAACCATCTATCTGTGGATGAAAGGTTGTACTAAAGAGAAGCTTTATATCCACTGCTTGCTGCAGACTGTGCTAGAACCATGAAGTAAACTGCAGATCTCTATCCACAATGATACTCACGGGTACTCCATGAAATTTAACAATCTTTCTGCAGTACAAATCCGCCAAATGATCCAGCAAATCCGCCTGATGTAACATATACGGTCTATTATCTATATATCAAGCACACAAAATAGCACATGCATGATGCAACTACCCACACTCGCCCTAGTACTCACGTATATACGACACTGTGGGTGTCCGACATCACACTGCCATAAAATCAGCAATACAACAAAGTAACCTAGTGACAAATCAATATGTAGTCATATATAGCTACATATATCCTATAGTCAATGCTTGTCCTCCATACTCGTCTCTGAGTACCACCCCGCTGCGGTGACTAGGACATAGGACATTGATTCAGCTGCTTACATGCCATACAGCCACCATCCCTCGATGGCTCAATGCATAGGGAATTCTTAACCACCTATTCTATAACTTACCACCATGCTAACTATCAATGACAATTGACCCACAACATTGGGAATTACCGTCGTCACATTGCACTATGTATGATGTGATGATCAAGCAACAATAACCAATAATTACTATGCTAAATCAACATGGATAGCAAAATGTCTCAACACACAATAAAATAGATGCCACATGAGATTCAAGCGAATCAAGGACAAGCATAGTATAAACATGAATATGTCTAAGGTATCCCATCAACTACAATAGAAAGATAACATGCACTAGAACTTATTCTGTATTGATCAAATTTTTCCACATCGCATCATGCCCCTTCCAGGTTCTGGACAAGCCTGTAACGAAATCCATCATAGTATGTTTCCACTTCCACTCGGGTATCGGTATCTCTTGAAGTAACCTGGCTGGTCTCTGGTGTTCAGCCTTCACCTGCTGATACACTAAACACCTCGCAACAAAGTCTGCGATATCACTCCTCATGTCGTTCCACCAATACGAGCATTTCAGATCCCGATACATATGAGTACCAAGAAGATGTATTGCAAACCTAGAATGGTGTGTCTCCTGTAATAACTCCTCCTTAATTGGATGCTGCTTTGGAGCACAAAGTCTTCTTTGAAATTGAAGTATCCAATCATTGTTGTAAGAGTACCCCAACTGCTGTCCGGAGTCCACCCTACTGCAGATGAACTGAATATGTTGGTGTCGCCTTGTTCTTCTCTACCATAGGTGACTGCGCTATCACAGAAATCAACACTCCCTGTTGAGTCTGATCAAGCTCCACCAAACCTAACTCAGAAAACTGTCGGACCAAATCAGTAACTGTCATCCATTGACTAGTCAAAATCCCACGAGACTTCCGTCTTAGTGCATCAGCAACCACATTAACTTTTCCTGTGTAATAGTTAATGGTACAATTATAATCCTTCAGATATTACATCCAACGTCTCTGTCTGAGGTTCAACTCCTTCTGAGTGAACAGATACTTCAAACTCTTATGATTGGTGAAAACTTCAAATGTAACCTCATACAGCTAGTGTCGTCAAATCTTCAGTGCGAAGATAATAGCTACAAGCTCTAAATTATGAATAAGGTAGTCCTTCTCGTGGTCTTTCAACTAACAAGAAGCATAGGCAACTATCCAATCATGCTGTATCAACACTGCACCCAATCCCTAGAACAATGCATTAGTGTAAAGTGTGAATCCGTCTTCATCATAAGAAATCATCAATATCGAGACACTCACTAACCGCTGCTTAAGCTCTCGAAATATGCCCTAACAAACCTCTGACAAGGCAAACTTCATCCCCTTTTTTGATCAGATGAGTGAGTGGTATAGCAATACTATTAGGTTTTTTGGGCTGCAAAAATCACTTTTTGCATTGCGGAAACCCCGGAAACTCCGCCACGGATCCGTGCAAAAATAAATAAAATTTCTTATACATGTGTCTACATCTATTCTTACATCTACATGTAAAGAGTTTACCCTCGAAGCGAGCCCTTCGCGTATCCTGCACGTCCTTTTGATCGCTGGATCTCGAGGGTGTCAAGCGTACACCCCTCTATACGTATTCACACGGACAAGGATGGAGAAACAAAACTCTAGAGTGTGCTAGCACCCTTACACTCTGTTTGGATGGGGTGAGGGAAGGTTCATTAACGGAAGGGGAAGGAAAGGGAAGAGAGGGAAAGGAAGGGGAAGAGAAGTATTTATATTTTTCTTGTTTGGGAGGAAAGGAAGGTTCATTAACGTAACATGTGCTACCTTGTTTGGGAGGAAGGGGAAGGAAATGAAGGTTAAATATATAAAATTACAAAAATATCCTTACAATCTACAATAATTTAGAAATAATTGTTCGTTAGTTATTTTATTTTATCTAATGCCTTATAACTATTTGTTCAATGAGTTCGCTAATCAAAATTATAAACTAAATATATAAAATTACAAAAATACCTTTATTTTTTAAATAAATCTATATGTGAAAAAATATATATATAGCTCATAAGATTAACAAAAATTAATATTTACAACTTAAATAAATAAAAAATTTAAAAAATAATAAGTAGATATATAAACAATATACGAAATACACTTTGGTACGATAAAAGATAAATCAACATTTTTATATATATTTTTAAAAAAATTTACTAATGTAAAAATTTGTGATGAAGGTCGACATCGAGGAGTGCGGATGATGAGATCTTGTGACGACTGCGTTATGTGACGAGGAGCAACAGTGCAAAAATCTAATAGATAAATTATTTTAATAATTAATATTTTAATATAAGCGTAAAATTGGAATAAATATATTTTAACATTTCCTTCCCCTTCCTTACACCCCAAATCGGAGTGTAAGGAGTTATGTCTATTTATGGGCATGCAAGGGGAAAGCTTACCCTTCCTTCCCCTTCTCTCCCCTTCCCTCACTTCTTTACAAACAAGGTTACAAATTTCCTTTCCCTTATTTACCCTTCCTTCCTCTTCCCTCACCTCCTCCCAAACAAACTGTTAGAGAGTTTCGGCCGAGGGAGAGGAAGGGAGAGGAAGAAGACCAATAGTTCTCTCTCAAGAGCCTCTCATCCCTTTGTATATCCAACCATGGAATATGAAGGATTTTGTTTTGGCTTTTGGGATTCCATGAAATTAATATATTTAATAATCCCATGCATGCCATGCATGATGATCATGCAACCCTTTTAATGATGCTCATGCAACCCTCTTAATGATGAGAGAGAGAATTAATACCCTATTAATCTCATGCATGATGATCATGTAACCCTCTTGATGGATTCGATTTGACTTGAGTCCAACTCGAGTCTCACTCAATCCAAATTGACACTAAGGGATGACACAAATAGAGGTGGCATCAAGTCAAGTTAAACTTGACCATTTATCTTCCTTCTCAATTCAAGTCAAACTTGACCTCCTATCTCCATCTAATTGTCCTTTGTATGTGACCCTATAGGTTCTTATAATCTTGGCAATGCTTCTAAACTAATTTAGAAACATAAGCAATGAGCAGTATCTAGCAACACATCATTGCTACCCAAGTTACAAGAATGTTGAGATCCAACATCACCTTAGTGACTACTAATTGTGACTCTCACAATATGTGACAATGTCCTTCTATCCTTGATATCAAGATTAATCAATTGAGGCATAGACCGTGTCATCCTCTAATCAATCTATGTCTTGAACTCCAAGTAGACTCACTCTAATCAAACGAGCTCAATATCTTATATTGATTCATTTGGGCATGACCATGCACTTAGTGGTCTCACTCTATCAAGAACCATGATATCACTCCCGTCATATAGGAGGGATAGATCCCATCTACATCACTCACAAATACGAGAGAAACCCTCTATGAATCTCCTATAATATCCGGCCAGACCAAGAAAACTACGCACTTCCTGAACAGACTTTGGCTGCTCCCAACTAGTAACTGTTGGTGCAGTTTGCACTAACGGTCAAACTCAAGTTTTGATGAATGAAAAATAGGTTAAAGTTATGTTTGTTATGGGTTTAACCTTCTTACTAAGTGTGCAGGAAAAGACTTAGAATCAGACACCAAGCTGCAATCCAGGATGGTTGAGTCCTAACAGGAAGTCCAGTTGGGTCCGCGGAGCTTGGCAATTAGTTGAAGACCAAGTTGGTGCAGACTTTGCAGGAAGACCATGGTGGTTGAGCCTTGGCAAAAGACCTAGTGGATTAGAGAAGTCTAGTAAAGCTGCGCTAAGGTAAATAAGGTAAGTCACTGGAGGAGCGAACCAGTGAGGACGAGTTTCATTTTGAAACTTTAGGCGCGGTCCAACTTAGATCCACTTGGGTGATCTAAGTTGAGGTCTGGTTAAATCCTAGTCTGGATTGACAGGATCTAACTAATTTTGAATATTCTATATTTTAATATATTTTATTATTATATTAACTCTATTTTATAGGGTTTATTTGGTATATAGACAAAGTTAATTTTGCATGTGAGTTCTGTAAAATTAATCTTCATTATTATTTATTTTGCTAATCTGAAATTTTATTAAATGATAAAATTATTACTACTATAATAAATATTTAAAGAGGATAAAATTTCTTATAAAAATAATATATATATATTATTTAAATTATTCTTTGATCCTGGATAAAATAAATTGCAAGACGTGGATCAAGTTTTATATACTTTTTAAACATTTACAGATCTAGATAAACTCAATAGTGCCTGTATAAAGCTTTGATCAGCGCATGAATCACATAGCTTCGACCAACGTCCTCCTTCTGCGAATGGCTCGAGCTTCGACACGACCACGTCCAACTTCTGCCAGAAGATCATCCCCAATATTCGAGCTCGTCCAAAATTTTCTACTGTTGGGTAACGAAGAAATTTTTAATATTTACACTTATTTTTTGAAAGTGTGGGGTTGCCACACTTTTACTCATTGTATTCGCCTACTCTATTAGAGTTTTTTTCTAGTAGAGAGATTTAGTGGATTGCCCACAAGAAAAGTCCAAGGGACGTGAGCCTTCGAGTAGGAGTTGCTGAAGGCTCTGAACAAAGTAAAATCTTCGTGTTGACATGTGATTTATCGTATTTTTATTTTTCCACTATGCATGATTTTCAACATAAAAGAAACCTAAAAAGTCACATGATTCACCCCCCTCTCACGTGCACTTGATCTAACAAGTGGTATCAGAGCCTGGTATGCTCTGAATCGGTGCAACCACCATAAGAGCTAAAGGTTTCCGAATCTAGTTTTTATTGGTTTTGAGTTTTCTCACTGTACAATTTGAGTCCAATTTATACCGTTACTTGGATTTTTTTCGATCGAATTTTATCAAAATTGGTGCAATACTATTCGAGTCACTTCTTACTACTTCTAACTTATTTCTCCCACACTACTAATCCAAGACCTAATCTTGGGACACTTTGCCTATTTATTTTTTTGTGTGCTAGACTAAATGACCCAAGGAGAAGGCTTTAGCACTATCTGGCCTCCGCTCTTCAACGGGGAAGATTTTTCCTACTGGAAGCAGAGAATGGAAGTGTACTTGAAGACCGATATAGACTAGTGGTTCACGGTTTAAACTGGATATACAACTCCTATGGATGAAGGAAATAATGCGCCACTAAAACCAGACAAATGGAACACCGATATGAAGAAAAAGGCGCAGATTGAATTCAAGGCACAAAATACACTACAGTGCGGCTTAACAAAAGAGGAGTTGAACCGAATCGGCCCAACCGACTCTGCTAAGGAACTATGGGACAAATTGATAGAGCTGCACGAGGGCACAAGCGACGCTAAGGTAACTAAGCGTGATTTGTTATTAAATAAGCTCTTCAATATTAAGATGCAGGAAGGCAAGTCGGCAAGCCAACTCCATGCTCGGATCAAGGAGATCCTAAACGGACTCCACCTAATCAGGCACAAATAGGAAAACAGAGACATTATAAGGTATGCCCTAAATGCATTTCCTAGAAATTCTCTATGGGCATCTATCATAGATGCTTATAAAATTTCTAGGAACCTGTCTAAAATTAACTTAAATGAATTATTCTGTGAATTGAAATTACACAAACAAACTAACGCCAAGGCCGAGAAGGGTATTGCTTTGTTTGCAGGTTCATCAAAAGAAGGAAAAACAAAGAACAAGCCTCAAGAAGAGTTTGAAAGTGAGTCAGATTCAGACTCTGATGAAGAAGAACAACTGGTGAACTTGGTAAGGAAGCTGTTCACCAGAAAGAACAAGTTCTCCAAGAGGGCATCCAAAAGGTTATGAATGTTAATGCAGGAAGCACTAGCAAATGAAACCTGAGTTTTGATTATGGAACTAGGATCAAGTTAAGTATGTGGTTTGGCTAACCAG
>NC_133868.1:2401927-2411405 GCF_044706935.1 Curcuma longa | reverse complement strand
TTTTTTAAATTTACTCTATTTTTGAGAGAAAAAGTTAACTGCAGTGGGGACTAATATTGTTGTGTATGTCTAATTTTGGAGAAAAATAAATTCTAATAAAATATTCCTAATTAAACCATCATAACCTTTTCATAATTTTGGAGACAAATAAATTTTAATAAAATATTCCTAATTAAACCATCATAAACTTTTCATAATATTACTATTAAAAATCTGATATTTATACAACTCCTATTAGTGATTGCGGGAGCAATACAAAAGTAATTACAAAATACACATATTCTCTAACAATATTAACTACTGTCTTTTGCATTATTAAACATGATTATGTCTAAGGCTAATTGTCATTAATAAATCATCAACACATAATTGTTTTTTAGTAATATTACACCTTAAATCAACACTAAGACATTTTTATATATTTCAACTAATGTAATCCATGATTTGCCTTAAAAAGCTCAATCTAGTTTGCAAATCTAAAATCAATAAAAGCAAAACTCAAGTACAATAATAGTAAAGATGCAATTTTACAATAATATTTACCAATGTATGAATCTGAGTGTCAAAACTTCTAGAATGTACTCTAGCTTCTTTAATTAACCTAAATATAAAACCAAAGCAAAAACATCAAATACAAATTCAACAATGAAAGCAACTATGAAAACACAACTCAAGTCGAGGCCGACGAACTCGATCAGGCTGTGGTCGTGCTCGCCCAGGTCAATCGGACCAAAGTAGTGGCCGACGGGCTCATCCATGCCGAGCCCGTGGTCGGTGAGCTCAACCAACCCTTTTTACCCATGGTCGTGCGAGCCCCTAGCCGTAGCAGCAGCCGAGCTTGTGGCCAAAGCAACAGCAACGACCAATGGTCGCAGTAGTGGCAGCAGGAACTAGGCCGAGAATGTGGCTACTGAAGTAGTAGTGATCGCGCACAACAGCGGTAGTGGCCGTGGCGTACCCATGATGAGCCCCTAGGTGTGCCAATGTTGAGCCCCTGATCGTGTCCAAACCATGGTCGCCGAGCTCAGACAGCTCGGGTGCCGACACCGCCGGGCTGGACCAAGCCGACCCCAACAACCTAGACGGGAAACATGGACCTAACAAATACTTACCAACCGACGACTATGGGAGCATCGAAGAAGGTCGACTGTCGAAGAAGCCTGGAGTCAGAAAGATCGAGAGATCAGGAATTTAAGAGAAGGTCGTAGTCAGAGAGATCGGGAAATCACTAGAGTCGGCGATGCTAATCCAGTGAGGAAATAACCAGAGAGGAGGTCATCGACGCTGATTAGGTGAGAAACGTCGGAGATCAGGAGATCAGGAAATCGCAAGAGAGAAGAAACGCAAAGCAGAAGGGGAAAGTTTCAATCGAAAAATCCTAAATTCGCGACATTAGCGATGGAATTAAATTTATGTTGCTACTTTAGCGACGGAATTAATTTCCGTCCCTAAATTAGAGACAAAAATAATTTTCTATCGTTAAATTAATTTTCCATCACTAAATTAGCAACGGATAATTAACTCCGTCGCTAAAATAACCCTTAGCGACAGAAAATTATTTTTGTCGCTATTATCAGTCTTTCTTGTGGTATTAGAAAGTTGTCGTTGTTCCGATAACCAAGAAGGCCTCTGTGCCTTGCCACCGCCTGGAAGTTGATTCTTGAAATGTGTGTTTAGTAAGTCAAACAGTTAAACTTGAATCTAACCCAAATTTAATCAAATATTTGATAATAATAACCTTAATCAATTAATTAAGATAAAATTGGAAAATCATCTCATACAACTCATAGGATTTAACTGTGTGATCATCTAAAAATAGGTGAGATGAAAAATAAGAAAGAATCATCTATCTTTAAATCCACGATAGATACAAACCAAGTATCTTTTGTGTAGGAACACAAGGACTTGGATCAATGGATGTTGGATAGTGAATGCTCCAGACACATGATTGGAGACAGATCGAAGTTCACTAAACTAAAGTTCAAGAACTTAGGATCCGTTGCCTTTGGAAACAACGGAAAGCTTAAGCTAATCGAATTAGGTAATATTGAATTAGACTCAAACTTTATAATTTGTAAAGTTCTTTTAGTTGACCAATTTGAATTTAATTTACTAAGTATTAGTCAATTGTTTGACTCTGGATATATGGTTAGGTTCATTAAGACCAAATGCATAATTGAAAATCTAGAAAATTCTGAAATTAAACTTAAGGGAATTAGAAATAACAATATATATAACATTGACCTACCAATCTCCTCAACCAAGTGTTTATTAACACAACAAGAGGAAACTAAGTTGTGACACAGAAAATTGGGTCACACTCATATTAGACTTATCTTAAAGATAAGTCAAAACGGCTTAGTAAAAGGACTATCCAAGTTAATTTCATTAGAAAATAAAATTTGTAATGTTTGCCAACAAGGTAAACAAACTAAGTCAACCCATAAAGCAACCAATCAAACTAACTCAATACTTGAACTATTACACTTAGATCTCTTTGACTCTCATGGAGCTAAGTCACTAAGCAGAAACCTGTACTACTTAGTAATAATAGATGACTACTTTAGGTTCACATGGGTAAAATTCTTAAAATCTAAAGATGAAACCTTTGAAAAATTCACTAATTGATGCAAATTATTAGAAAATGAAAAAGACCGGTCCACAAGTCTCCAACAAGGTGCATCAGCTGGATGTCGCATATAGGCATCACATACTCTTTTATCAGCATGCCAAGTTAACTCCTTAGATATTTCCTTACTCCGAAACATTCTTTGAAATCTAGGAATAGGAGGAAAGTACCATAAAATCTTTGCAGGGACTCCTTCAATTATCCTTGAATTCTTGGCCAACTTCCACCTTGACATCCCACAAGTAGGACAATGGGTAAAATCCTCATACTCCTTCCAGTATAGGACACAATCATTAGGGCAAGCATGTATTTTCTTATAAGTCATCCCCATTGCACATAAGCTTTTCTTTGCATCATATAAAGATAAAGGCAATTCATTGCTAGCAGGAAGCATTTCTCCAAACAAGATAAGTAGGTCAGTAAAACTATTATCACTCCAGCTGTATTTCGCCTTCAAGTTATATAACTGCACAATTGCAGATAACTTTGTAAATTTTGTACACCCAGGATACAGAGGTTTTTCAGCATCCTCAAGTAATTTTATAAATTGATCTGGATTCTGCGAACTTTCATATGAAGCGTGTACCATATCTACAGGTTCATCAGCAGCAAAATAGTTTTCACATTCTCCATATGCATCTTTCTCTTTCTTTAAATCCCCTAATATAGATTCTTCCCCATGCCATATCCATTTTTTGTATGTTAAGTCTATACCATTGCAGTACACATGTGCCCTTATGCTGTTAATATTATTGTTCCATAGATTACCACATTTCGTACAAGGACAAGGTATACTAGTAGGATTAGCAGCATGTTGCAGCGCAAATTGCAAAAAAGATTCCAATCCAAGTCCAAATTCATGTGATAATCTATCCTTTGACATCCATGCTTTGTCCATTTTGTTGTACTGATGAATCAAAAATATCACGTTATTAACAAAAATCAGCCATATTGTTGACCTATTTCATATTGCCAGAATCAACAATTAACTTAGTATAACAAACAAAATTTGCACTTCATCATTATACCAATCAATGAACTATCAGTCATTCATAAATCATTAAGAAAAGATCCTATTTGGAACTGTTCACATGCATTCAGAAACTCAAAAATCATAAATATTAAAATGCAAGTGATATATCTCATACAACAAACTATTCAAATAAACCCACCAATTGGAGAATGAAATGACTATGAGACTTATATGTAGCATTGTTGTAAAAAGGGCTGATAGTTTTATGCTAGTATTTAACCAATCTAATAAATATATGCAATGTAAATGTCACTCCACTTGTGACAGTTCCAGGAAAGAAATATAAACTCCTTAGGCCAAAGCCTAGAAAATGTTAGCTTAATAAACACTAAAGAGAAACTACTCCAAACTCAGCAGACCATAGTTCTAGTTGATTTTAAATTAAGAATCAATCTACTGGCAGTGTTGAATTCAAGGGTAGCTTACAGAGAAGAAGAGTATATGGGAGGCATTGGTGATATGGATGATCTATTGATTTTGTTAACCAAACCTTGCATGGCCTGTTTGAGCAAGTTTATAAACATTAACAACAAATTCTAATATCAGAAGAAAAGGTATGAACAATTTGGCACCAACTCACTGGAGCTCTAAAGGCTGAACTATGGGCTGCTATCTCAAACATGCAGCAACCTTAAATTTTTCACAGTCGACAGTCAAAAAGTATTTTACCATGATTCTATCTGAGCTTTTTACAAACAAAAGTTCAATGTCAGATCTTACCAAGTGACCAGATATCTGATTTGTATCCGTAAGGTGTATCAGCTAAGATCTCTGGACAGATGCAGTTTGGAGTGCCTACCACCTTCAGAAACATGTTTGCATAACAAAATCATGGAAACTGAAGATTAAGTTTATGAAACTAAAGATTTAGTGAAGGAATGAACTGCCCTACTGTTGAAGCAAGACCTTCTGCATTGAGCAATTTTGAGAGTCCGAAGTCACCTACAAGCATGCAAATAAGAAAAAAAAATCTGCTCTCTTGTGTTTATAAGAGAATTGCACTTGATCTTACCTAGTCGAACATCATCATCCTTGGTGAGAAATATGTTAGAACACTGAAACAAAAAGGAAAAAGGCAAATTATAAGACAAGGACAGAAGTAAGATCATTGCAAGAAAATGGGGGATGATACGGTATTCTGTACCTTGATATCACGATGGAGTACGCGGTTGGAATGGAGGTAATCAACAGCCAAGAGCAACTGCGTGAACCATTTGCAGATCCTCTGCAGGCCAAAATGAAGTCATCAAAATGAGAGACAGAGAGAGACAGAAGGGATTTAGCAGAAACCACCTCCTCAGAGAAGAACACGCCCCTAGCTTTCTTTATTTTGCTCCTTTCGACGGACGGTGGTGAAAGGCGACGGACGGCTCCTTTCGACGGACGGTGGTGAAAGGCGAAGGGGCTGCGGTGTTGGCTTGCTCTGTCGGCTACGAAGGAGGAAGAAGATGAGGTAGGGCGGCGGCGGTAGACGGTGGAGAAGGAAGAAGTAGGGCTCGGGTTTATGAGGGAAGGGGCGCGAATACGAAGGAGGAAGAAGATGAGGTAGGGGCTGTTGGGAAACACTAGGAAACCCGTTCCAGTAAATCCTTGCAAAATAAAATTAAACTCGCCCGGTTCAAGGCTTTCTTCCTGTCACGAAGCGCCCCAGTGTACGGCCTAATGATTCCTCCATTCACAATTAATCCCTACCCTCATGGATTCATACACACGCATTTAATCATTCATCACACAAGCACAAATCCACAAGGCAATAGACAATTAAATCATTGAAATCGGTAGATTAACAAATCCAAAGTACAACCATCCAATACATCTGATTTATCCTACATCCTAGAATCTAGAGAACTACTCCATATCATGGAGGTTACAATACAAGGAAAGAGAAGAGTTCATCTTAATCCGAAGATACAACAATGAAATGCAGGAAATAAGACTTATCGTTCTTCCTCGGACTGCAATCTCCACGCAGATGAAATGTAGATGGAATGGAGCAGCCGGATCGGTGGATGGATCATCGAATCTCGCTCCGAAACAGGCGTCGGTGGCTCTTAAACAGCTCCGGTGGCTCTCCAAGGTCTCCCCCCTTTGCTAGGTCTCTAAGAGGACCTATTTATAGGCAGTCCCCGCGGACAGGCACGCCCCGCTCACACGGCCGTGCCTGGGAGGCACGGTCCCATGTGGGCACAGTCACTGAATGAGACACGGTCGTGCCTCTCAGGCACGGCCGGATGCAGTTACGCTTCTGTTCAGGGGCACAGCCGTGCCTCTAAGGCACGGTCCAGAAGAGTTAGGTCTCTGTTTGAAGGCACGGTCGTGTAACGACCCGGCCCGTCCTCCCGTGGGAACTCTACTTATCCCAACCCCTATTTTTCTGTGGGTTATGGGTCGTCGACCATCGACCGTGTCGTTACCTACTAGGACTTTCCACCCCTGCCCAGTGGATTTTTGCCTTCCCCAGATTCGAACTCCAGACCTGCAGGCTAAAGTACTAAAGTTCCTTGAATCTGGTAACCAAGCACTTGGTTACCAGATTCAAGGAACTTTAGTACTTTAGCCTGCAGGTCTGGAGTTCGAATCTGGGGAAGGCAAAAATCCACTGGGCAGGGGTGGAAAGTCCTAGTAGGTAACGACACGGTCGATGGTCGACGACCCATAACCCACAGAAAAATAGTGGTTGGGATAAGTAGAGTTCCCACGGGCGGATGGGCTGGGTCGTTACATAAAAACGCGCCTTTTTATGTAACGACCTGGCCCGTCCGCCCGTGGGAACTCTACTTATCCCAACCCCTATTTTTCTGTGGGTTATGGGCCGTCGACCATCGACCGTGTCGTTACCTACTAGGACTTTCCACCCCTGCCCAGTGGATTTTTACCTTCCCCAAATTCGAACTCTAGACCTGCAGGCTAAAGTACTAAAGTTCCTTGAATCTGGTAACCAAGTGAGAGCTTTCTCACTTGGTTACCAGATTCAAGGAACTTTAGTACTTTAGCCTGCAGGTCTAGAGTTCGAATTTGGGGAAGGTAAAAATCCACTGGGCAGGGGTGGAAAGTCCTAGTAGGTAACGACATGGTCGATGGTCGATGACCCATAACCCACAGAAAAATAGGGGTTGGGATAAGTAGAGTTCCTCTCACTTGGTTACCAGATTCAAGGAACTTTAGTACTTTAGCCTGCAGGTCTAGAGTTCGAATCTGGGGAAGACAAAAATCCACTGGGCAGGGGTGGAAAGTCCTAGTAGGTAACGACACGGTCGATGGTCGACGACCCATAACCCACAGAAAAATAGGGGTTGGGATAAGTAGAGTTCCCACGGGCGGACGGGCCGGGTCGTTACAGGTCGTGCCTGTGAGGCACAGTCGAAGTCTGTCTCTTCTCATTTTGCTGGACACGGTCGTGTCTGTGTGGCACGGCCAGCTGCAGGGACTCCTCTATTTTGACGCACGGCCGTGCCTTTTAGGCACGGCCAACAGCAGTTGCTTATCTCTAATTGGAAACATGGCCGTGACTGTGAGGCACGATCATGCCTTGACTGGCTTCTGTTTTGAAACACGGCCGTGTCTGGTAGACACGGCCTCATCTGCTGCTGATGGGGATATTTGGCTTATAGATGGGATTCTCTAAGTCTAGAATGTAGAGTCCGTTCATCAGAGGTGCACTACAATAGAACATATCATTTAAATAAACTGAACAACATTTGTTCTTTATTATAAATGAAAATTCTTTCTTGTCTAAACAAGAAACTGAAATGATGTTCTTAGTTAGAGCAGACACATAATAACATTCATCTAATTCTAGTACAAGCCCAGAGGGCAGAGATAGAAAATAAGTTCCTACAGCAACAGCAGCAACCCTTGCTCCATTGCCTACTCGTAGGTCCACCTCGCCCTTTGTCAATGCTCTAGTTCTTCGTAGGCCCTGCACATTGGTACAAATGTGAGACGCGCAACCGGTATCTAATACCCATGATGAAGAAATAGATAGATTGACTTCTATAACATATATACCTGAAGTAGAAGTCTCACTTCTCTTCTTCTTAAGATCTTCCAGGTATCCTTTGCAGTTCCTCTTCCAATGTCCAGTCTCACCGCAGTGGAAGCAGGTTCCTTCCTTAGGCACCCCACCTTTGGGTTTCGTAGTAGATTTGGCCTTCCCTTTAGCTTGGGTCTTACCCTTGCCTTTGGGCTTCCATTTGCCTTTGCCTTTGTTTACCATTAGTACATTACTAGTCTTGGTCTTTTTGAGATTAGGTTCAGCAGTTCTCAACATGCTGAGCATCTCAGGCAGAGGCTTGTCAATTTCGTTCATGTTATAGTTCATAACAAATTGACTATACCCTTCCGGCAACGATTGCAGGATAAGGTCAGTGGTCAATTCTTGACCCAGTGGAAATCCTAGTCTTTCAAGGTTCTCGACATACCCAATCATCTTGAGTACGTGAGTTCCTACAGGAGTTCCCTCTTGCATCTTGCATGCAAATAGGGCCTTAGATACCTCAAACCGCTCGTGCCTAGCTTGCCCTTGATATAGTTGTTTTAGGTGCTCAACCATATCATGTGCATCCATGTTCTCATGTTGCTTCTGAAGCTCAGAGTTCATGGTGGCAAGCATGAGGCATGACACATCTAGTGCATCATCCTGATGCTTCTTGTAAGCATCTTTTTCCGCACGAGTGGCGGTTGTGGCGGGTGCTTCAGGAAGTGGTTGCTCTAGGACGTACAGTTTTCGTTCTTGTTTAAGGACTATCCTTAAGTTCCTGTACCAGTCCAGGAAATTTACTCCATTGAGTTTGTCCTTCTCAAGGACAGATCGTAGGGAGAGAGTGTTCGTGTTTGTCGACATGGTTATCTACGATTCAATCTTTGGGTTTTGCATAAAAATAATTATTTATTGAATCGATTTGATCATGTTTGTGCTATATTATATAAATTGAGGCTTGATTATGATTTTTACAATTTAATGGCAATTTTTGCATTAATTTGGTTTTAATTGATTTTAGAGCTCAAATCGGACCCAACTCGAGCTCAACCGCGGTCAAATCAAGTCAAATTTGTCAAATTGATCAAGCCAACACGGAGGACATGACCTAGATCGAGCCTGATTAAAATCTCTCAAATTTTTGGAAACCCTAAGCTGCCATAAACCCCAGATCAGTTCTTCACCGTTGAATCAGAAATCAAGGGCTGAGATTTGTTAATTAATCAAGGTATAAAATCAGCCAACTTAGGGAATGAACAGTGACTCGCCGTCACTGTTCATCGTCTCTCCCGCGAAACTTGCTCTGCTGAGGAGCGTACCAAACGGCGAGCTCCCGTCCATTTCTTCCATTTTCGTTGCAATCCTCAATCCCTGAGAAGCTTCAATCCGGTTGATTGGGTATAAATCGACGATCGGACGGCGCGCGACGATGGGGGTTCTTCCGGTGGCGTCGATCTCTGTTTCTTCGAAATCCGGCGAGCTGCTGAGAAATCCAAAGCCGCAACTTGAAGAGGGGTTCTCTGAAGGGCGCGGAATACATCAAAGGCTTCAGTAAATTCGCCGGCGCAAGGAGGTGGAGAGAACTCGGATTTTGCCAGCTGAAAACAGCCTCTGACCAGCTCTGTTTATGCCAGAAGAGGGTGTCTTCGGTTTTACTGGGTTCGAGCACGCGAGAAAACAACACCAGCGGCCAAATTGGAGTCTCCAAAGGGGTTGTCGAAGCTACATTGCTAGATTCGACGGTTTGTTGACGCCAAATTGAGGAAACAAAGGAAAAGGGAGGTTGGATGAGTTTTACCTGTTTTCTGCATTTCCCAATTTCTGATAGCTTCATTTT
>NC_133868.1:2383023-2401891 GCF_044706935.1 Curcuma longa | reverse complement strand
CTCATGTTTTTCCCACACAATTTTCAAAAGCTCAAAAAGACAAATTTAAAAGTGAGGCAAAATTTTATGTGTGGGATGACCCATATTTATGGAAGTTTTGTAGTGATCAAATCATTAGGAGATGCATACCTGACCATGAGTTTCATTCTGTACTTACATTTTGTCATTCTTCTGCTTGTGGTGGACACTTTGGACCACAAAGGACGGCTAGAAAAATTTTAGAGAGTGGTTTATATTGGCCCACCATGTTTCGTGACTCCTACAGATTTTGTAAGTGTTGTGAGAGATGCCAAAGAACTGGAAATATAGGACCTAGAAATGAAATGCCACAACAGACCATGTTATTTTGTGAGATATTTGATGTGTGGGGCATTGACTTTATGGGACCATTTCCTGCTTCTTTTGGATTTTTATACATTCTTCTAGCTGTTGATTATGTTTCGAAATGGGTGGAGGCCATCCCCACCAGGACTGACGATTCATCTGTTGTTGTTAGCTTTGTCAGGTCACACATTTTTTGCAGGTTTGGAATTCCAAGAGCGATCATAAGTGACCAAGGTTCCCATATATAATCGAACTAAAACCTTTGTTACTATAGATGTACATGCTCTTAATCCCGATATAATAACAAACACGTGTGTTTAATATGTACTTCTTTAATTCATCAAAGGGTGAGGTCTAGATCGATAGATTAATAGGCCCGATGAGTTGGGTGTTGGGATGTATACTAGAATCCTAGCATGTAAATAAACATTTTGAAATAAGAATCACATTTGGTCAATATTATGCAAGTGTCCATTTAATCTATATTGAAAATAAGCATGGTGTGCGGAGTCACACACAGAAGACCATGTTATCAGTCCCTTATAGATTATAAATAGTGTTCACAACCAAGATGGATTGGACAAACCATCGGAGTGGTTGTAGTGTAATTTGGTCTTAGTCTGTCTTGACTATAGAATTACACTAGTACACTTAGTGTGTATTGAGCAGGACCATCTGAGGATTGTTCGATTTATACTGACTATATAATCGAACTAAACCTCTGTTACTATAGATGTACATGCTCTTAATCCCGATATAATAACAAACACGTGTGCTTAATATGTACTTCTTTAATTCATCAAAGGGTGAGGTCTAGATCGATAGATCAATAGGCCCGATGAGTTGGGAAGTAGTGTTATGTACATGGTGTGTTGTTGATTATAGAAGGAAACTGTGTCCTATAATCTAGGCTGATGATGTCCCCTTGAGGAGCTCATAAGGATTATCATGTAAACCCTGCAGGTGGACCTTGTCCGCATGATAATAAGGTTGAGTGGTACTACTCTTGGATTAGATGTCGATTAAATACGAGTTGTCAGTAACTCATTTTAATTGACGGACATACGATATCTTAAACACAGGGAGACTAATGTACTGATAGTAAGAAGGAGCCCATATTGTAATATGGGATTGGTGCGGTAGTTCGATAATAACTCTTTAGTGGTATGAGTTATTATTGATGAACTAAGGTTGTGTGTTCGGGGCGAACACGGGAAACCTTAGCTCATCAGAAGGCCAAAACCAATTCCTCCTCTAGGTCCCTGTTGTAGCCTCTGGGAATCCTCAAGTCCACCGTGGAAGAATTCGTGAAGAAACCAGGCATTCGAACCCATGCTAAGTGATGTAATCGATTAGCCGATCGATTACACACCTTGGTAATCGATCAGCTGATCGATTACCCAGCCCCGTGGGGGACCAGCATGGTAATCGATCAGCTGATCGATTACCATCTGGTAATCGATCAGGTGATCGATTACCAGTGTTAACGAGAAAAGTTACGGAGTTTAATCGATTCCTTGATCGATTAAAGACCTGGGTTCGTTATGGTAACTTCCGGAATTATTCCAAATCTCACCGATTTGATTGAATCAAATCATACCATGTTTGTGGTACAATTATACCATGTTTATGGCTCTAATTATACCATAAATAAAGGATGGCTAGGCTATAAAAGAAGGGGGTGGGTTGGCTTTGAGAACACACGAAATCCCTTTCTGTGGTAGTCGAGAGCCTCGGTATGCCAGCCCTCAGCCTTCTTTCTTCTTCCTCTTTTCTTCAACGAGAGAGAAGAAAGTTTTAGCTAGCCATCGGAGGAGAATTCTGGTGGAGAAAATTCTCGAATGATCGTTGCCCATACAACGTTCGAGAAGAGGAGAGGAATACAGCAGAAGATCAAGAGGTCTTCGGGTACAAACTTCGGTCTTTCGAAACGTCGAAAGAAAGGTATAATTTAATGTTTCCGCAATTAGTTAAATTATTCCTGGATCCTGTAAACCAAACACAAGAGTCCAACGATCGGGCAATTTGAGATCGTTTCAAAAAAAAATTTTGTTCTGCAAGAATTTACCGGAACGGTTTTTCAAGACTTCTCCATCATTGGGAAGTAGTATTATGTACATGGTGTGTTGTTGATTATAGAAGGAATCTGTGTCCTATAATCTAGGTTGATGATGTGCCCTTGAGGAGCTCATAAGGATTATCATGTAAACCCTGCAGGTGGACCTTGTCCGCATGATAATAAGGTTGAGTGGTACTACTCTTGGATTAGATGTCGATTAAATACGAATTGTCAGTAACTCATTTTAATTGACGGACATACGATATCTTAAATACAGGGAGACTAATGTACTGATAGTAAGAAGGAGCCCATATTGAAATATGGGGATTGGTGCGGTAGTTCGATAATAACTCTTTAGTGGCATGAGTTATTATTGATGAACTAAGGTTGTGTGTTCAGGGCGAACACGGGAAGCCTTAGCTCATCAGGAGGCCAAAACCAATTCCTCCTCTAGGTCCCTGTTGTAGCCTCTGGGAATCCTCAAGTCCACCTTGGAAGAATTCGTGAAGAAACCAGGCATTCGAACCCATGCTAAGTAGTGTAATCGATCAGCTGATCGATTACACACCTTGGTAATCGATCAGCTGATCGATTACCATGTTTCTCTTACCGCGAGTGGTAATCGATCAAGGGATCGATTACCATGCTGGTAGATCGATTACCAAGCGAGAAATCGACTGGTAATCGATCGAGTGATCGATTACCTGTGTTAATGAGAAGAAATTACGGAGTTTTAATCGATTTCTTGATCGATTAAAGGCCTGGGTTCGTTATGGTAACTTCCGGAATTATTCCAAATCTCTCCGATTTGATTGAATCAAATCATGCCATGTTTATGGATTAATTATACCATGTTTATGGCTTAAATTATACCATAAATAAGGAGTGGCAAGGCTATAAAAGAAGGGGGTTGGCTTGGCTTTAGAGCACACAAGTTTCCTCTCTATTGTTAGCCGAGACTCTCTCGGCAAGCCACCCTTCTTCTCCTTCTCTTTTCTCCAAGCAAAGAGAAGGAAGTTTAGCAAGCCATCGGAGGAGATTTCTGGTGGAGATATTCTCGAAGGATCGTTGCCCACACAACGCTCGAGAAGAGGAGAGGAATACGGCAGAAGATCAAGAGGTCTTCGGGTACAAACTTCGGTCTTCCGAAACGTCGAAAGAAAGGTATGTTGGCGATCTGGATCCCTGTTTTACGATCCGGATTCTATCCGCCCCAAAGAGCATAGAACCCCACTGAACAAAAATTCGAATCCCGCCTTGGATCAATTGACAAAGTCTATAAGGAAGACAATGTCAAACGATCCTTCAGGATCGCCGATTCCTAATTATTTCTACGGTTCTCTAAATTTATTCTAGTAAATTAAAACATGCGAAAATTAAAATAATTTACCAGAACCTTGTCGACCTCGCTGCCTTCCGCTGTATTCCTGTCTTCTTCCTGAACGTTGGGTGGACAACGATCCTTCAGGAACTAAGGAACGATAATCTTCCGGATGAAGAACTTCTGGATCGCCTTTCTTCCTTTCGCTCTTGCTTCACCTTGGCTTGTCTTCTTGCTAGGTCCGGCCACCTCTCTTGATGGAAGATCCGGCCACCTCAAGAAGAGAAGATGAAGAGGCGGTGGAAGAAGGAAATAAAGGAGGAAGGAAGGAGGAGGAGATGTGGGCGGCGGCACAAGAAGGAGCTAGGGCTTTAGGGGAAACCTAGCTCTCTCCCTTCTTGATCTCTTATCTTGTTGTCGTCCACCCTTAAGCCCCCCCCCCTTTTATAGTTTTGTGCCCAAGACCAAGCACCCCTTTCTTAGCCATTAAGAAATAATTTAAATTAGAATTAATTCCATGAATTATTTCCAATTATAAAAACTTCTTAAATCTAGGCCCTTAGATTAGATTGCTTGGTTTCTAGCCGTTAGATCTTTATGGAAAAAATTAGAATAATTATTTCCATCCTTATCTAATAGTGGCCGGCCATATTAGGAATTATTTCCATGAATTAATTCCATAATTAAAAGAATAAAACTTAACCGAAAAGATCTCATCCATCGTTTCTCTTTTATTCCTCTTTATTTATTTTGATCCAATGGATGCAACTTGATCTAATCCCACGGATACAAGTTGATCTCATCCATTAACTCATCCTACGGTTGAGAACCAATCTCATCCAACGGTCGAGATTAAATCTCATCCGACGGCTGAGAACTAATCTCATCCGATTGATTGCATCCTTTTGAAGATGTCTTTAGGCTACAGCGGGGACCTCGAGGAGGTATTAGATCTGGCCTTCTGATGGGTTTCGGATCCCGTATTCAACCCCGAATACACACCTACATCCATCAATAACAATCCATTCCACTAGAGGATCATTATTGCACTACCAATCTAATCCCCAATTTATATTTTGGGTTCCTTCTTATTATATTATGCATTGCTCCCCGTGTTTAAGATATCGTATGTCCGTCAATTATCTGAGTTCACTAACAACTCAATAATCGACATCTAGGACCTTGAATAGTACCACTCAACTTCATTGTCAGTCGGACCAAGTCCACTTGCAAGATTTTGACTTGACAATCCTTATGAGCTATCCAAGGGGACATCATCAACCCTACTGGGACACGGATTCCTTCTGTAATTAATGGCACACCGTATAGATAGCAACATCACCCAACTTATCGGGAATAATTGATCTGACGCAAAGATCTCACCCTTTGGTAAATTAAAGCAATAATTACTACCTATAGGTGCCCATTTATTACATCGGGATTAAGAGTGCATAATTCCTAATAACAGAGGTCTTGTTCAATTTGTGAGTCAGAGTAAATTGAACAACCTCAATGGTCCTACTCAATGCACACAAAGTGCACTAGTGTAATTCTACAGTCAAGACAGACAGTAACCGAATTACACTACAACCGTTCCCGATGGGTTGTCCAACACCATCTTGGTTGTGAGCCTTACTTTATAATTCACAGGGGACTGATAATCATGGTCTTCTGTGTCTCAATTATCTACAGTGTGAACTAAGAGGACTTTATTGCAAATTTACCTATTGCAATCATTTGACCAAAACATGATTTCTTTATTTCAAAATGTTTATTACAAAAGACAAGTCTTTTCAGTATACTTCCTAACAAGGTATAATTTAATGTTTCTGCAATTAGTTAAATTATTCCTGGATCCTGTAAACCAAACACAAGAGCCCAACGATCGAGCAACTTGAGATCGTTTCGGAAAAAATTTTGTTCTGCAAGAATTTACCGGAACGGTTTTTCAAGACTTCCCCATCAAGTGGGACCTACTAGAAAAGATTGGAGTAAAAGGCTTGAAGATGCACTATGGGCCTATCGCACTGCATATAAGACAGCCATTGAAATGTCACCGTATCGTCTTGTTTATGGGAAGTCTTGCCATTTACCGATGGAAATTGAACATAAAGCTTATTGGGCGGTGAAGGCTTGCAATTTTGATGTGAATAAGGTAGGAAAAGAAAGGAAGTTGCAACTTCAAGAGCTTGAGGAAATTCGGTTGGAAGCTTATGAGAACTCGAGGATTTACAAGGAAAAGACCAAGAACTTTCATGATAAGAACATTAAGGACAAAGAATTTCAAGTGGGAGACAAAGTCCTCTTGTACAAATCAAGGCTTAAACTCATCAAAGGTAAGTTGAGGTCAAGATGGGAGGGTCCATATTTTGTTACTAACGTGTTTCCCTATGGTGCAATTGAGATTAGGGATGAAGTCACGGGCACCTCATGGAAAGTGAATGGCCACTGGCTCAAGAAATACTTTGAAGAACTAAAGGAGCTCGAAGTGGATGGAGTGGACATTATAGATGCTATCTACCCAACGTGAAGGGGAGTTTGTTCCAACTTTCACTTCTTTCTCATTGTTAATACCATATTTAGTCTTTATTTTGCACTTTTAGTTTAAATCAGTAATAAAAATCATTTTCATGAGCATTTTTGGTTAGTTAACTCTTTGTGAATACCTTTGCATGTTTGGTTTAGGGTAGGGAATAAGAACCTTGAAAGTGTACCCCCCCCTAGGACCTCTTCACATCTTGTTAGAAGCTCTTGAAAGAGAATTAAATCTGATTGATTATTCTAGGATTTAAGTCCATGGATGAATACTTTTGAATGCTTAAATAACCATTAGTAGTGGAACCTAGATTGATAAACTTGAGAAAAAATGTGATTTTTATACCTAGTGAGGTTAGCCATTTTGTGTGATGCACTTAGGTAATTGCCACACTAGAACTTACTTGTTTTCTTTCAAGGCTACAATATCTATGATGGGTCCACTTTTATTTAGGTTTAAAAATTTCCTCATAAAACACACACTTTAATGCTTTATCATTGCTTATCCATTTCTCTTTGAAAATTTTCTTCCCCATTTTCGGTTCATATTTTTTTTTATGCTCTCTTGGACATGGGTATTTTTGATTGTTATTAATGTTCCTTTGCCCGAGACGGTCAAAAATTTAAGTGTGGGGGAGGAGGTTTGAAATTTTGAAGAAAAAAAAATTTTTTTTTGAGAAAGAATGAGAAGTGTGCCCAATTGGATTGCTTGTGCCATTTTTGGGGTGTAGCAAGGTGCCAAGGGAAATGTTGTTTGAAGAAATTCAGATTTTCATTGTTATTTGTTGCTACGATATTTTTTCTGAGGAGATTAGATGCTTTGAAAATTTTCAAGAAAATGGAAGTTAGCAAGTTGTGAAAAGCAAGGAGACCAAAGAGACCAAAGGTGTAAATCAGTTATGACTTGGTTTAGTGACTGGATTTGGGCACAAAAAGGAGTCACAAATGTTCAGAATGATAGTGAAAATGGTGGATTCTAAAGTGCAAGAATTGATCTTGGGAACTAATGGAAAATCAAGTTTGACACTAATGTGCCATTTCTGAATTTTGGAATTTTTGTGGGATTGTTTCAATAGCAATTTACTGAGCTACACTGCTGGGAATGTGTGGAGTTTAGAAGGCTACAGAATTCAGAAGCTAAGCTGAGTTAAAAGAAGTTCTATGGCCGGAAATAAAAGGGAAAAACAGAGAGGTGAAAATTTGAGAGGAAGCTGTGAAAAACTGAATTGTTCTTGGAAATTCTGAATTTTTAAAAGCCTTGTGGAAATGTTATGATGCCAAGTTACTGAAGCCAACTCGATACAAATCTGTTAAGAGTTGAAAGAAATGTTATTTGGGTGTAATTGAGAGGAATCAGGGGCTGAAACTCATGCTAAAAAAATGAAATGCAGAATTTTTAATGGGCTGTGAAGAATGGTGTGGCTGCTGAGATGAATCTGATCAGTTCGCCTTCAGGAAATCAATTGTGATTCATTTGAAGAAGTGGATTGAAGTGTAGCAAACTAAGGGCACAAACTCAGATTCTAAATGCATTACATCAGAGAAAACAGAAAAGAAAAAAAATAGAAAAAAAAGGGTTTGTGCCAAGTTGTTCAAAGAGAGTATCAAGAATCGGATCAGTTGATGAATCCTGTAAAAATCCACTTCCATTCAGTTACTTCCTAAACAACAAATTCGGATTCTAAACCTTCAAAGTGCAGCTGCAACAGAAAAAAAAAACAGAAAAGAAGAAAAACAGAAAAAAAGTAGAAAATGCAGTTTTCTTTTTTCAGCCACTCTTACAATTTTTATGGGACTAATCTGAAATCGAATTTCATAGAACTTTGCATGGCTATTAGCATTATCAATCAAGCTTCATTATGGAAAAAGAATGGAGGAAAAAGAGCAAGAAACAAGAGAGAAAAGCAAGAGTTTCATTTTGGAAAAAAATAGTTTTGGAATTGAAATGTGTCAATGATACATTGCATTTTCAGAATCATGGGAAGTGAATTTTGATTTTTTATGATTGGTTGCTATTTGTTAGCCCTTGCAAAGTCTAGATGTGAAGAAATTGAGCTTGATTCAAAAGGAAAACGTAAAATGGCACATTTGGGTGAAAATTGAAGTTAAATGAAGAAAGAAGAAGGAGCATGTATCAAGGGGAATGATCTTAGAGGTTTGGATCAGAATTGGCTCAAGGATTTGAAGAACATACAGAAACAAATAGGATACAAAAGAAAGCAAGAAGAAAGAGTGGCAAGGTTCATTGATTTACATTTAAACATACTCATGTCTACCACTTTATTCACTCTTCTCTTGAAATTTCTTTTGTCTAAAATTTTTATTTCTACATTTTCTAATTCCTTTGTTTCACTCATTGATTCCTTACATTTTCAGTAAGCCTAGTATATGTGGATTCCAAATCAAGAGTGGTAGTGGAGAGTAGAAAACAAGCAAGCCTATGGAAATGCATGAAACCTAAGTTGCTTGAGTGAGCTCCATTTCCTTTTGATCATGAATTAGAATCTAGGATGAGAGACACTGATATTATCTATTGAAAATAACCTCATGAGATTTAGTGTGATGCATCTTTCTCAATTAGTCATGAAGGGTGAAACTTACTATGCGGTTAACCAAATACAAGGGTTAGTCCATGGCATAAGCTTTTGAGAATTTACAAGCTTAGGTAATTCTCTTTTAATTGTTTCTAATTATGATTGAGGATGATCTAGAGGGGAGTACTATCTTAGTTTATTTTATTGGCTTGAGCGGGACGCTCAAGGGTAAGTGTGGGGGAATTGATGAGTTAGGATTTCTTGCCTTTTTAATCGATTCAATCTTTGGGTTTTGCATGAAAATAATTATTTATTGAATCGATTTGATCATGTTTGTGCTATATTATATAAATTGAGGTTTGATTATGATTTTTACGATTTAATGGTAATTTTTGTATTAATTTAGTTTTAATTGATTTTAGGTCTCAAATCGGACCCAACTCGAGCTCAACCGCAGTCAAATAGAGTCAAATTTGCCAAATTGATCGAGCCAACACAGAGGACATGACCTAGATCGAGCCTGATTAAAATCTCTCAAATTTTTGGAAACTCTAAGCTGCCCTAAACCCCAGATCATTTCTTCACCGTTGAATCAGAAATCAAGGGCTGAGATCTGTTAATTAATCAAGGTATAAAATCAGCCAACTTAGGGAATGAACAGTGACTCGCCGTCACTGTTCATCGTCTCTCCCGCAAAACTTGCTCTGCTAAGGAGCGTACCAAACGGTGAACTCCCGTCCATTTCTTCCATTTCCGTTGCAATCCTCAATCCCTGAGAAGCTTCAATCCGGTTGATTGGGTATAAATCGACGACCGGATGGCACGCGACGGCGGGGGTTCTTCCGGCGGCATCGATCTCTGTTTCTTCGAAATCCGGCGAGCTACTGAGAAATCCGAAGCCGCAACTTGAAGAGGGGTTCTCTGAAGGGCGCGGAATACATCAAAGGCTTCAGTAAATTCGCCGGCGCAAGGAGGTGGAGAGAACTCTGATTTTGCCAGCTGAAAACAGCCTCTGCCGAGCTCTGTTTATGCCAGAAGAGGGTTTCTTCGATTTTACTGGGTTCGGGCACGCGAGAAAACAACACTAGCGGCCAAATTGGAGTCTCTAACGGGGTTGTCGAAGCTACATTGCTAGATTCGACGGTTTGTTGACGCCAAATTGAGGAAACAAAGGAAAAGGGAGGCTGGATGAGTTTTACCTGTTTTCTGCATTTCCCAGTTTCTGATAGCTTCGTTTTTGAATTCTGAATGTTGCTGTGACTTTGTGAATTTTGGCATTAGGATAATGTTCATCTTGTGTTTGAGTTTAGAGTGTTTTAGAGTTTGATTAGTTCTGTTTAACCAACCAATTCCTATACTGAACTCTGATAAACCGAAACTGTCCCGTGCCATTCTTGGAGCACTGTTCCGTGCCAAAACCTCCCGTGCCAAATTCGATTTTGAAACATCTTGATTGTTCTATGGAGTTGATAACGAATTATTGAATTCAAATGGCTTGTTTAATTTATCAATTAGTGTAGTTGAACTTCATCTGATTTCCATTGTTCAAGCACTGTTTTGTGCCAAATGATGATGGTGTATCTGATTATTTGCTAGCTTAGTTTTACATTTGTTTGCTTTTGTTAGTTAAGTGTCTCTGATAATTAGATTGCATCATTGTTTAGCGAGCTAGAATTGTTTCCTTTCAATTTGTGATTTTAGCCTAGTTTCATTTTAAGTTTAGTTGTTAACTTAATTGCTTTGATGATGTTTAGAGCTTGCATTCCTTAGGGTTAAATTTTAGCATTTTGCATTTAGTTGTTGATTTTCAATTTCATTTCATTCAAAAACACCAAAACCCCCATTTTATAGTAGAAAACCCAAAAAACACGACACGATAAGCTCAAATTAAACAACCTTTCTACTACCCTTGGAAAAACACGACTCGAGGCCCCTATACTTGCTTGCTTGTATTTATCGTGGGTTTTCGATAAAATTTGAAATCAATTTACAACCCTACTCGTGACATAAACATATCTATATTATAGATATAGATATATATCTATATCTACTCAAAACCCCCCATTTAATTTTTATGCAAGTGTCCACTTAATCTATATTATAGATAAACATGGTGTGCGGAGTCACACACAGAAGACCATGTTATCAGTTCCTTATAGATTATAAACAGTGTTCACAACCAAGATGGATTGGACAAACCATTGGACTGGTTGTAGTGTAATTTGGTCTTAGTCTTTCTTAACTATAGAATTACACTAGTACACTAAGTGTGTATTGAGCAGGACCACCTGAGGATTGTTCGATTTATACTTACTATATAATCGAACTAAACCTCTGTTACTATCGATGTACATGCTCTTAATCCCAATATAATAACAAACACATGTACTTAGTATATACTTCTTTGATTCATCAACGGGTGAGATTTAGAGCGATAGATCAAAAGGCCCGATGAGTTGGGAAGTAGTATTATGCACATGGTGTGTTGTTGATTATAGAAGGAAACTGTGTCCTATAATCTAGGCTGATGATGTCCCCTTGAGGAGCTCATAAAGGATTATCATGTAAGCCCTGCAGGCGGACTCAGTTCCGCATGATAACAAAGGTTGAATGGTACTACTCTTGGATTAGAAGTTAATAAGATTCGATTTGTCAGTAACTCATTTAATTAACGGACATACGATATCTTAAACACAGGGAGATTAATGTACTTATAGTAAGAAGGAGCCCATAATATAATATGGGATTGGTGCGGTAGTGCAATAATGACTCTATAGTGGAATGAGTTATTATTGATGGACTTAAGCTGTGTGTTCAGAAGGAACATATATGGGAAGCTTAAGCCCATCGGAGGCCAAAACCAATTCCTCCTCGAGGTCCCTACTGTAGCCTCTAGAAATTCTCAAAGCCACCTAAGGAAGAATTCATGGAGACTCGAGAATTCTTGAAGACCTCTCTGAGACCTTCGGAAGAATTTTTCCTCAGAAGACCTCCGGATGAATTCTAAAAGAATTCTGAAAAGAATTCTGTGAGAAATTTCGGATAGGAAATTCTATTTATAAAAGAAAATTTCTTGAATTTTATTTAGAATTTTTTTAAAAAATTCTGATAAGAAAGAAATTTTTTATAAGAATTTCTATTAAAAAATTTCGTCTCTTCTCGTACAAAATTTGTTAAAAATTTTATGAATTAATTTTGTTAAATTAACAAAATATTAATTATGGAATCTCGCTAAATAATTAGCGAGATATAATTAAAAAGATTTTGTTAAAGATAAGAACAAAATTAATAAATGGAAATTTATTAAAAAGATAACTAATCTTATCCGTTAGATTTTATTAGATTTCTTTCTAATAAAATCTTATAAAAAGATTTATTTCCAAATAAATCTGGATAAGATAAGATTATTAGATTCTTTCTAATAAAATCTTATAAGAGATTTATTTCTAAAATAAATCTAGATAAGATAAGTTTATTAGATTGTTTCTAATAAATTTTTCTTAAAAATTTTATTAGATCTTTTCTAACTAAATCTGGATAAGAAAATTTATTAGAATCTTTCTCAAATTTCCATGATGGCTTGGCTATATAAAGGAGGGTTTAGAGGAGGCGAAAAGAACACAATTCCTTAGTGTTGGTTCTCCTTGGGCGGCGGCAAAAGGAAACCCCTCATCCTTTTCTTTTCCCCACCGCCCACTCTCCTCTTCTTTCCTCCTTAGGGCCGACGCCCCTAGCTCCCTTCTCCCTCCCTTCTAGTTCCTTGCTAGGGCCGAACAACAAAGGGTGACAACCCTGGTAAGGGTCGGCGGCTTTAAGAAAAGAAGGAAGGAAAGAAAAAGAAGGAAGAAGAAGGAGGAGAGATCTAGCTTTCTTGATTGCCATCGGAGAAGAATTTTGGTGGAGGAGCCTCGAAGGATCATTGTCCACACAACGTTCGAAGAGAAGAGAGGACATACAGTAGAAGATCAAGAGGTCATCTTCTTCTTTTAGGCATCCCTAAGAAAATGTATAATTTAATATTTCTGCTATAATTAAATTATTCTTTTCATCTCGGATCCTGTAAACCAAACACAAGAGCCCAATGATCTTAATGCGTTGATCAAACCTTGGTTTGATTAACTATGAGGGCAACTTAAATTCATTTCCAAAAAATTTTTTATTCTGCAAGAATTCACCGGAACAGGTTTCCTAGTGTTTCCCAACAGTCATGAGGTCGGCATGTGATGCCGGGACCGTGTCATGAGGTCGGCGTACGATGCCGGGACCAGGTCATGAGGTCGGCATGTGATGCCCGGACCGTGTCATGAGGTCGGCATACGATGCTGGGACCAGGTCATGAGGTCGGCATGTGATGCCGGGACGTGTCATGAGGTCGGCATGTGATGCCGGGACCGTGTCATGAGGTCGGCGTATGATGCCAGAACCAGGTCATGAGGTCGGCATGTGAGGCTTGTGCTTTGTTGAGCTTGTCGCAAAAGGGCAAAGTGTATATATCATTGTTCCAAGTGTCGCGGCCCGCAATGACTTTACAAGGAGGTTGGTGTAGGTTAGTTCGTTGCTATTATGATCGTATTATATAAACACCGAGGTAGGACGATATCGATTTATATCTTAAATCTTAATCCTGCGCCGACCTCTTAGTGAGGTCGGTGATGGATTATTGTGCAAGACCGAGCTTTATAGGGAGAGAGGCTGAGGAAATCTGATCTCCGAATGAGGTCGGTCGTAAACTGAAACTACGAAGAGGCTGTCTTAAGTATCAAAGTACGTGTCGACCTCTTAATGAGGTTGGCGGTTTGCTAGGTCAGCTATTCGTTTGAGGTGCGAATATTGAACCCCAGAAGGGAAGAGGTCGAGACCTTTTTAGATGAGGTTAGGAAGACCTTATATCTGGTAATGAAGAGTTTGTTGTTCTCTGAGAGAGGTCGGTCGTCTTTTGCCTTTATTATGACTTAAAGGGATCGGGATCTCTTTACCCTTGGTCCATGTCATTGCCAGATATTTTCCCCGGATCTCACTCATCACCCATGTCATTATGGGTTATTCTCGCCGGATCAATATATATATTGTAGGATCGATGCACGCGCTAGAGGGGGGGTGAATAGCGCGTGTCGCTTTTTCTTTTCGTTCGATAACTATTAAAAAACTAAGCAGCGGAATTAGAAACAAAACACAAAGACCCACGGATTTACTTGGTTCCTAACCCCCCAGGGTTAGTACGTCCAAGGCCTAATTCGGGAGGCGCCCGTCCACTAGTGGTCTCCTTTCCGAACAGTATTCGGAGGCGGAGAAATCCGTCTTACAGTCTTTAAGGAATGACAATAATAATAAGAATAGAAATAACAAGTAAGAAGGATTAAACCAAACAAGTAACTGCCGATCTGGAAGTCCGAGCACCGCGTACTCCTCCTGGATCTTCCCCTGTAGCACGTGTCTGGTCTCGTTCGCGTTTAAGAGCACCACTAATTGAACAGGAACCTTTTCTGGCTTGAATTGCTTGTTTCTGCACGCTCACGGCCTTTTATAATGCTCCTGAGTCGACTCAGATACCCATCTGGGTCGACTCCATCTGATGTGGCAGATAAAACTTTATCCTGCTCGATTCTGCTCGTTATCTGCCGTCCGAGTCGACTCAAATACACTTCTGAGTCGACTCCAGCCTCTTGAGTCGACTCCAGCCCGAATCTGAGTCGACTCCAGAAACCTTTTTTTGTAGATCTCTGAAAGGGCTTTCCAACGCATCTGACCGTGCCTCGTTTCGAGTCCCGAGTCAAAAGTTATGGCCGTTTGAAGTTGACCCTGCATTATGGTTCCTACAAAACAAGCATGAATACAACCAAGCCAATCTAGTTTTATCTTGTGGGTCTAACTTCGGATTTCTTCCGAAATCCTGGGTTAGTCTGACGCCTCCTGTCCCACTCCAGAAATGCGCCCTTACCCACTCCATTCAGGAGAATTTATGCTAACCAAGTCCTCCAGACTTGTTGGACTTGTGCTCGGCTCTGTCTTTGCCCCCCAGGATTTGTACTACAACTGATCCTCCTGATCAATCCAGCCCTCAGCTGCAGTGTAACGACCCGGCCCGTCCGCCCGTGGGAACTCTACTTTTATCCCGACCCCTATTTTTCTGTGGGTCATGGGTCGTCGACCATCGACCGTGTCGTTACCTTACTAGGACTTTCCACCCCTGCCCAGTGGATTTTTGTCTTCCCCAGATTCGAACTCTAGACCTGTAGGCTAAAGTACTAAAGTTCCTTGAATCTGGTAATTCTCACTTGGTTACCAGATTCAAGTAACTTTAGTACTTTAGCCTGCAGGTCTAGAGTTCGAATCTGGGGAAGGCAAAAATTCACTGGGCAGGGGTGGAAAGTCCTAGTAAGGTAACGGCACGGTCGATGGTCGACGGCCCATGACCCACAGAAAAATAGGGGTCGGGATAAAAGTGTAACGCCCGCCCTTACGTGGGCCCTTGACGGACGCTACAGTTCTTACATTCATTCATTCTTTCTTTCAAGTACTATCATATACAAAAAATTAAACTAAACTAAACATGCAGCGGAACATACTACTAATCTAAAACAGATTCATATATGATAGCAGTGCAATAATAAACAATACCAACTAACCTAGGTTGCATGGCAAATACTAGGTTATACAGTTCTAAACAGGATAATTAACACATGATATTAAAACATTGTTCAACATGAAATAAACATTGGTTTCATGGCCAAGGCTTAATCACGTCACCACCACACACATCTTCACCGCCCTGTCCTGCTGCCTCCCATTTGTTCAGTACCTGTTAACTGGATCTGCAAGACAAGGAAGGTATCTATAAGCATAAAGCTTAGTAAGTTCCTTTCCTACTCACAAAATCCATCGTTACATAAAATCATAACCTTAAAGCATACAGTATATCAACATTTCCTAAACAGGCATAATCAATCATTTGACATTTACATCATATGCATGAAACATAGTAATCATTTTGCCTTTTTGAAAAATATTATCTTAATAGATAAACATAATAATCATTATCATCTTTGGGGATCCCTGGCTTGTACCCATTCATTTCTTTTGCGCGCATACATACCAAGTAGTACGAGGTAGCTAATCCCGACTACACGGTTACTAGGTCTTCTCAGATGTCCTTCAACCTAGGGGCAACTTTTGGAGCCCATCCCTGGAATCCCTTTCGGGTTCCGGTACAAGCCATTCATTCAAAGTAAAATACTTTTCATACTTTTCCTTTTTCCATTTTAACGTGAATGTTCCATAACATCTTTCTTTCATTCATAGTGAACATTCCCGTCATACATTACATGAATTCGACATAAGGTATTATGAAAAGAAAATCATGTGTCTAATCACATTTAAACCTTAACCTAGGTTTGGTTGCACTTCCTTCATAGGGGGTAGCTCTATCAACATTAAACCGACCAAACCAGGAGATTTATATCCCTATCATCGATCAGAAGATCGATTGATGGGTTTAAATCGATTCAGGGTCGATTCTGTTCCATTATTCATCACAGTGGCTTGGGTAATCGATCAACCGATCGATTACAGGAGCCTAATCGATCAGGAGATCGATTCCCTCATTACGGTGTCCACAGTAGGCTTGGTAATCGATCAACCGATCGATTACAGCCTCGTAATCGATCAGCCGATCGATTACCGACCCTTAATCGATCGGTGGATCGATCAAAAGTCGCTAATTTCGTTCCTCATTAAAGCGTGTAATCGATCAACCGATCGATTACACCCTCTGGTAATCGACCAACAGGTCGATTACCAGTCCTTCTGTTACGGTTTAACTTGATTAAATCTTCACTTAACAACAACATATAAATCTAAAACATGTTAAACCTTATCGTAACTTAACTTACCAGCATAAACTCAACGATAAACAACAGATTGGTTATCATATCGTAGCTTAACCTATCAACATATTAATTTACCGATTTAACCTAACAGGAAACATGATAATATCCTAACATGATAATATCCTAGCTTAAAACATGTTAACCGTAAGCACAATCCATCGTATAACAAAACAGATTAATCTAAAACAGGTTCTAAACATGCATATAACAAAACTTACCAAACGGTTCTAAACATGCGTATCCAAAAACTTCGAAACCACATTATACGATAAGTTTAGAGAGAACATCCTACGAGAACATCATACATACATTCATCATCCGTAACTATTATCTTGCAGGTGAGAGGAACTTACCGTGGGTTCGAGGTTTCTAGGATGTATACTCAACGAACAACGAACAGCTTCGTTCTTAGTTTAGTCTCCCTAGCCCTCCTTTGCAACCGGTTGAAGGCTCCAATGCTTCCGGCGCCTTCGGCCAGAGAAGAGCAAGAAGAGAAGAGAAAGGGAGAGGAAGAAACAGGGAAGCGAAAGGAGAAAAAGGCTCGAGGAGAAGGTTTATAAAGGGGAAAGGGTCGGCAGTTGCGAACCCATCATCCCACGATGCAACCCCACTAGTGCCTCTCCGTTTGATTTAATGGAATTCCATAGACCTTCAGGTTTAACAAGCATTGCCCTCATTCCTTTAACAAGAATACACTACTATCTCATATGGTTAACTTGGCTTGCTACATATTAGAGGTCCAAGGGTCAATCCTTGGCACCTCCACATTTTTCTTTCTTTTTCTTTCTTTTTATAGCAAAGCCTTTATGCGTTAACCCATTAAAGCAACATTCTTAAAACATAATTATTCATTTCTTTTTATCCTCATCAATCTATCATATACAATCAACTCTTGGTTAAACTGACCGACTTAGGTGTATTGTCAAACATCGAAACTCTAGGCAAGATCTTAGTGCATCTTGCACCAACATATATATAATTGATGTTCTACGCGACCCCATACGCGATACAGCCGACCCCCGTCGCTTCCAGCCTCCCTCGCCGTGTCGGTCACCGCCGGTCACCGGACCGGGCCCGATCGACGCGCCACTCGCCGACGCGTCGGCCGGCGTCGGATTCCGACCGGATTGTGGCCGGAATCCGACACAATTCGCCCGGAACGCGACCAGCAGTGGCACACAACATTTTCGACCAAATTACAATCGGATTCCGCCCAAATCGCAGCCAGAGACCGCCCGGGTCGGGCCCGGTCCGGTAACCGATGGTGACCGGACGGCGAGGCGAGGGCGGCCAAAAGCGGCGGGGGTCGGGCGGGCGTATCACTATACATTTCCATATTTGGACGGTCAAATCTGACTCTCGATCGCGTGACGAACGGTGGATCACGAGTCGCGTACGGACGCGCACAAGACAGTCATGCAAATTATCAAAACGATATATAATATCGTTTGTTGACCGCATGATATTTCATATCAGAAAACTAATCTTTTATATTTTGTTCATTATATTTATAACATCAACTAAGTCTTTCCCAAAATCTTAACTGCACGGCAATAGACGATAAAAATTTTTAAAATAATATTTTTCTAAACCTATAATGATTCTACTCAATATAAATTATTCATCTTTATATAATATACATTTATATCATAATGAAACATAAATAATATCCGATATAATACATACATGAATAAACTTTAAAGATACTCGACGATATTTCTCTAAACCTCGATCAGTCTTCTTTAGAGAATAATGTCTTCAAGACATTTCTTCAACTTCTTTAAAAAAAATTTCATCGAAATTAATATTTTGTGTAAGAACAATTGCATGTGATCTTGTAAAAGTACAGTAAACATGAGTCTGCTTGAGTCCTAATAAGACTTTTGGATGGTTCGAATATAAGAAACATTTTTTTTAATGTAACTTGAAAATGAGATGTTGGAACATGCAAATGAAATCAATATTGACGGGAAAAAAATAAAATGAGAAACAAATGGATCTGAAAAATATATGAAATGAAACTTAGATACACTTCTACAATTTTAAATGTATCCTTTAAAAAATTCTACAAAATTTATTTAATTATAAATAAAATATAAATAACAATATTTTTAAATATAATTTTTAATATTGACAATAACAAAATATAAAAATATGAAATCTAGATGCACAACATTCTAATGTATCATTTGAAAGATTATCTATAAAA